>NC_089221.1:167912867-168219658 GCF_963924675.1 Phocoena phocoena
TCTTTCTACACAACCACAACTCTTGTCGGGATTTTCCTGCACAAACAATTGCCAACCACAGTTGGCTTCTTCTGTCGCAGTAGCTGGTATGTCTTCTTGGCATGACATTTCAGAGAGTCACCCCCCTTCCTCTGGTCCTTACCCCTGGACTCCCCTTAGAATGACATTCGAGCCCTTTTCAGTCTACCCTCTCAACTCCCCCCACACACCTGAGCCCCTAACTCAGTATTCTCCTGTGTGCCTCTGTGCTGTTCCCACCACCCTTTTCCACTCTTCCTGCCTTGGCAACCGAGGACTTTTTCTCTAATCCTCTGCAGACCGTCTTAGCCAGAGGACTTTGGATTCGTCCGCACCACTTTTCTACTCCCTGTTGTACTTTAACTGGCTTACTTGTTCGCTTCTAGACCAGGAGTTTCACAGGCCAAATCTGACTCAACACCTGATTTTGTAAATAAAGTTTTAATAGCACACGGCCACACCCATTCGTGTCCGTATCGTCTGACTGCTTTCATGCTACAACTGCCGAGTTCAGTAGTTGTATCAGAGACCATATGACCTGCAAATCTGAAGACACTTACTCTCTGGCCTTTTACAGAAAAAGTTTGCTGTCCCCCGCTCCAGATCGTGAGGCAAGTTCTGGATCCAACCCACTTTTACACCCCCCAAGTCCCAAGTGGTAAAATCTTACATGTGTGGATCCGTTCCAATATGCCTTGTCTTGTGCTAAGCCTGTCATGTTCTTTGCATTCTTCTATCCTCACAACAGCCCTCTGAGTCCCCACATTATGGAAGGGGAAACTGAGGCTCAGAGAGATGTACTGACTCATCCAAGGTCATACTGGACTGGCAAGAGGCAGAGTTGGGATGTGAACCCAGGTATTTCTTGCTCCAAAGCAAGGGCTCACAACCACAGAGCTATCCCGTGGTGAGCAGATGAACGGATAGATGGGTGAATATATGGTTGGATGGAAGCGTGGATGGTTGTACGGATGAATGAATGAATTGTTGAATAGATGGACGAGTGGTTGGATAGTTGGCTAGCTGGCTGCCTGGCTGAAGGGAAAGTTGTCTGGCTGGGTGGTTGGATGAATGGATGGTTAAATAAATGGATGGATGGGTGGTTAGATGGAGGGGTGGATGCATCGATGCGTGGATGGATAGTTGGGTGGCTGGCTGGTTGGATGGATGGATGAGTAGATATTTAGGTGGATGAATAGGTGGGTGGTTAGATGGATGGATGGTTAGATGGATGGATGGGTGGATGGATGGATGAGTAGATATTTAGGTGGATGAATAGGTGGGTGGTTAGATGGATGGACGGTTAGATGGATGGATGGGTGGATGGATGGATGAGTAGATATTTAGGTGGATGAATAGGTGGGTGGTTAGATGGATGGACGGTTAGATGGATGGATGGGTGGATGGATGGATGAGTAGATATTTAGGTGGATGAATAGGTGGGTGGTTAGATGGATGGATGGTTAGATGGATGGATGGGTGGATGGATGGATGGATAGTTGACTGTCTGTCTGGTTGAACAGATGAATGGGTAGGTGGTTGGATGGATGGACGAGTAGATGGACCAATGGATGTATGTATGTGTGGATGCAGGGACGGATGAATGGGTGGATGGTTGGGATAAGTGGTGTGTCAGTGTCCAGTGGCAGTGATGCATTACTTGGTATTCTGAGGGGATGAAGAGGGGAGAAACGTAGATGGAAAGAGGCAGAATTGTGGCAGAGAAGCCAGGCAAGAAGGAAACCAAGTTGAGACACAGAATGCACACATTATATATACACTTATTATGTACTAGGGAATGAGTGAAAAAGTATGGCCGAAATGGGTAATTGAGCAACTGAGAGGAAGGGCCAGTGGGGCTCTGCCCCAGGGAACTTCCTGCAGGTCCCATCCCCACTTCCATCGTCTTGTCTGCCTCTCCAAATCCACTCCATTATTTTCCCAGGAGGTCCCATCTGGTGCCCAGACAGCCAGTTACAGAGGTTAAGAAGGGCACAGAAAGGCGAAAGAATGGAAGGACTCGGTTAGGGAGTCCCTCTCTGCGCCCCACCCCCATGCTTCTCGCCTAGGAGCCGCCTCTCAGCCTGTATTCAAGTTCTAGGCAGCCTCTTCCAACAGCAGCCCCTGCAGCATCAGCCATAAAAGGGTTTAAGAGTTACCACTGGTTCCCACAGCTCACTCCCCAACCCGTCGGCCTATAGGTCAGAGCTTCAACCTTCCCGGGCAGGGAGACAGGGTGGGCTGGGCGGCCAAGAGTGGGTAGACCTTCGTAAGGATCTGGGTCCCAGGTGGGATCCGTGGCTGATACCCTAATTCTCTAACATTACCATCCACTGGTGGATTAAAAAACCCTCCCCAAGCCCTCCAGCCGCCCACACTGGTAGCTTTGTTCACTGGTCAGAACACACCACAGAGGTAGCCTTGAGACACACCTGGTTTCAGATCCTGGCTCCCTCAGCATGTACTTGTGTGTGACCCTGAGATCATCACTCCTCCGTTCTGAGCTGAACCTCGCAAGGGCTCAGTAACTGACAGCAATTTCCACCATTATGACTGCTCTTCCGTTGCATCTCAGTCCGCACGCCACCGTCTCCCTCCCCAGCCCCAGCCTCCAAGTCCCCCGATATTCTCAATAGTCCAGTCTCCTCCAGCACGGTGCCTGGCGCACGACAGGTCCTCAACCAGAGCGTATGTAATCAACAAGCTAATGAATCTTCTTATTGACTGCTCTCCTGCATGGAAACTCATTCATGAACAGGTACTCGGCTTATGCAGGGGGTACAGGGGGCTCCTATCACGCTATCCCCCGTGCCCCATAGCCTTGGACACCATCTGGCTATCTTCCAGGACTAAACTCCTGCCGAGATTTAAGAAATGCCTTTTTGCAAAAGCAATTCACCCAGACCTTGGGGGATATGATACAAGGGTCTCTCCAGCCGCCACGTAGTAAACTGAAGTCCTGGGACCCAGGGGGCTACCAGCCAATGTGTGTGTGTGTGTGTGTGTGTGTGTGTGTGTGTGTGTGTTCTAGGGAGGTGTCTACCAGAATTTCTGGAAGTCTCAAACCTCCTTCCTTTTGCTGCCTCTCTGAACCTCTGTCCTGCAGCCATCCGGGAACATGTCGCGTCAGGAACCCCCAGGAAGCCACCAGGCTACCCCAGTTCTAGGCTGGATTCTCCTTCTACAAATTTATCTCCTAAGACATGTTCCTGGCTGAGCCTGGGGACATGTTTCCTCTGAGACAAGAGGGACCCCACAAGTCTGTGATGTTCTTTTGGGGTCCCAGGGAACCAGAGATCATGAAATTTGGGGCTGGTTCAGGCAGACTCTGTGCCCCTGGGCTGAGGAAAGGCTTGGGGTGGGATGGTTGGGCAGGCTGTCCAGGGAGCCCTGCCTGGGTGGCCGGTACCCACTGCTCACTGCCTGCCCCCTTACCTCTCTTGAAGGCCCACCGCTTCAGCCAGAGCTTGGAGAGGGCCGGCCAGGAGTGGTTGAGCGCTGAGCTAGCCATGGGGGCCGTGTGTGCGAGCATGTGAGTGAACAGCAGGATGAAGAAGGCGATCGGCTGGGAATATCTGCCAGGACGGGCCTGCCAGCAAGAGGGGCGGAGCCTGTCTGCAGGGGCTGCCAGATACATCAGCTGATGGGAGCTTGGGGCTGGGGCAGGGGGGGCCCCAGGGACTCCAGCCTTGGAGGAGGCCAAGTCCTTAGTACTAACCCCCACCTCCCCTGCCCTATAAGCTTTTCACCCTGGCTGGACAAGACATTCCCAGGAGGAGCTGAAGGGTGCAGTGAGGGGTCCTCAGGAAACAAGTATAGACTGGGTCCTGAGGTGGACCTGGGTATGCGTGAATGTCTGAGCGTTTGTGTGTGTGTGTGTTTCATTGTCTCTGTGCTTCTGACAGTGTATTTGTGTGTTAGCACAGAGTGTGTGTTTTCAAGTCTTGAGTGTCAACTTGTCTATGGGGGGGTGTGTATATAAGCATTTTAGGGGTTTTTCCCCCGGTTTCATTGCGACATAATTGACATACAGCACCGTATAAGTTGAAGGTTAGAGCATAACGACTTGACTTACATATGTGGTGCAATGATTACTACAGTAAGTGTAGTTAACTCCCATCATCTCATACAGATACCAAAAAAAACAAAAAAGAGAGAAAATAATGTTTTGTTGCTGTTGTTCTGAGGAGAACTCTTAGGATTTACTGTCTTAGCAACTTTCAAACACGCCATGCAGCAGTGTAAACTATAGTCACTATGCTGTACATTACATCCCCAGGACTTATCTATCTTGTAACTAGAAGTTGATACATTTTGACCCTCTTTATCCAATTCCCCCACCCCCACCCCCTGCCTCTGATAACCACAATTCTGATCTCTTTTTCTATGAGTTTGGTGGTGTTGTTTTTTTTTAATTTAATTAATTAATTAGTTTATTTATTTATTTTTGGCTGTGTTGGGTCTTCGTTGCTGTGTGCGGGCTTTCTCTAGTGGCGAGTGGGGGCTACTCTTGGTTGCGGTGCGCGGGCTTCTCATTGCGGTGGCTTCTCTTGTTGCAGAGCATGGGCTGTAGGTGCGTGGGCTTCAGTAGTTGTGGCGCATGGGCTCAGTAGTTGTGGCTCGTGAGCTCTAGAGTGCAGGCTCAGTAGTTGTGGCCTACGGGCTTGGTTGCTCCGTGGCATGTGGGATCTTCCCAGATCAGGGCTCGAACCCGTGTCCCCTGCATTGGCAGGTGGATTCTTAACCACTGTGCCACCAGGGAAGTCCCTGGTGGTGGTGGTTTTTTTTAGATTCCACATCTAAATGAGATCACACAGTATTTGTCTTTCTCTGTCTGACTTATTTCACTTAGCATAATGCCCTCAAAGTCTATCCATGTTGTTACAAATGGCAAGATTCCCTTCCTTTTTTTATGGCTGAATAATATTATCCACGCAGTTTTAAAAATCTCTGTGATCGTGTGTGTGTGTGTGTGTGTGTGTGTGTGTGTGTGTCTGTGTGTGTATCTGAATGCCCATCAGTATCTGTGGGGTTGGATCTACATGACTCATCTGGGACTTGGGGAGATCTGAATCCGGTATTTGTGGGGGTTTTTGTATCTGCCTGGGTTTCTTTGTGTCTACTTTTGTGTCTTTATCTCTGTGTGCATCTGTGTGGGTGCCAGCCAGCGCCTGTCTGTACAAGTGCTGCCGCCTGGTGGCGGAAGCCTCCTTACTTGCATTTTCACTAATGTCTGAAAAATTCCTGGCTGTCCCTTCTCTCTTCAGTGACCTCTCAGCCTCCACCCTCCCTTCTCAAAGGGTTAGCCACAAGTCTGTCTTTACCTATACATACCTACTCGACTTCATCATCCACTGAAGTCTTTTTTTTTTTTTTTTTTTTTTTTTTTGCGGTACGTGGGCCTCTCACTGTCGCGGCCCCTCCCGTTGCGGAGCACAGGCTCCGGACGCGCAGGCTCAGCGGCCATGGCTCACGGGCCCAGCCGCTCCGCGGCATGTGGGATCTTCCCGGACCGGGGCACGAACCCGTGTCCCCTGCATCGGCAGGCGGACTCCCAACCACTGCGCCACCAGGGAAGCCCCACTGAAGTCTTATTTCCATCCCCTCCAGTCTTTTAGCTCTCCCTGGGGCTAAATCTAATGGGCACTTTTCAGTTTCCCCTTTACTGGACAAGTATGACCACTTTCTTCTTGAAATCCATTCCTCTCATGCCTTTTCTTCTTCTGTCTGCTCCTTCTCAGTATCCCTTCCTGACTCGGCTCCTCTTCCTTTCTCTGCCTGACCTTTAAACTCTGTGTTCCCAGGGCTCTGTCCTTAGCCACTTCATGGTCTCCCCACTGGCCTTGATGACCCCATCTGCACCTCTCTCATCACTTCCGCTATCCTATTATGAGTAGGTGGCCTCCACATCTTTCACTCACAAAAAGACATAAAGACACACACTCTATACACCAACACCATCCGATACACTTCCCAGTGCATGTAGACAATGGCAAACATACACACGCAAATAGTCAGACATACGTTCACACACACACAATTATACACAAACAGCCACATACATACATAGAAATCCAGATACCGGCTCAGGGAGAGTTAAAAAATCACCTACTCTGCTGTGCTCCAGGGTTCAATTCCTCATCTCCCACCACATACTTTTCCCTGGACAGACTACAAATGCCTCTTGGATCTTCCAGACCTTTGGGTGGAGAGCAGATATGAGAACTTCAGGGAAATTAAAAGCAGTGAGAAGCCAGGAGGGACCTCCATCAAACTGATGGCAACAAAGACAGGGACCCAGGAGCCCAGGAACAGAGAAACGCAGCGAGTCAAACACAGCCGTGGAGGCTTGATAAAAATCTTGTGTTAAAAATACAACAGGGATACCTATTTCTAACGATGGCAGGCTACCTTATTGCAGATTTACCTTTCCACCAGGGTAAATCCAGCTAAAAAATCTGGATAAAATCAGAAGAAGAAAAAAAAAAAACACCTTCAATTTGAAGGCATTGGCAGCCAAGGTTTGAGGTGTCAGAATCCTAGAGAGGTGAGGTAGACATAATGCAATGCTGGGTGGGTTTTTTTTTCCTTACAAGCGAATTGTTGATATAAATGCAGTTCTTAAGTGTGAAGCAGACCAGAAAGGGGCTGAGAAACTGAGTGTAACTTCTGGCGATCTTCTGGGGCTGGAGAAATGGACGTTGGGAATTCAGGGCTCACAAAGAGGAGAGAGCTGGGGTCACCAAAGACTATACCCTAGGAGCAAGGGGAGACCAGAAATGGACCAACCTTCACCCAGACCAAAATAGCTTCAAGTCAGTTTAATCCCTGATTAAAGTCACCTGCCTTTACTTTCACTCCCTTCCAGAAGCAAAAAGTAAAACCTCTCTGGAGGGAAATAACACCATGAAGAACCACCAATGATATCTACAGTTTTTCATAAACGTTATCAGGCATTCAATAAAGATTGAAGCGCAGCAGAAGATAGAATCTCGTGACCTAAAATCAGAAGAAAAACCGACAATAGCAACAGACCCATAGAAGATACAGATACTGCAGTGAAAAGTACAGCAGAATGTGGCACAGGGATGGGGTTGGTCTGGTGTAAAACATCACGGGGAAGGGATATTTCCAAGTATCCTCTCCACGGGCAGTATCAAGGGTACCCACTTAGGGGAAAGTTCTGATATACAACCATCCCTCGGTACCTGCATGGGATTGGTTCCAGGACCTGCGGTGAATACCAAAATCCTCAGATCTTCAAGTCCCATAGCTGGCCCTCCGCATCTACGGATTCAACCAACCGCAGGTCATAAACATAGCACATGCTCCGCAGTTAATTGAATCCACAGGTGCAGAACCTGTAGATACGGAGGGTTGACTATGTAGTGAGTAGAAGTGGGAGGTGACTTCTACTGTGGTTAACCCCCCGATTTCTCTTATTTCACCAGGGCCAGAGTTGACCATGGTGTTGCTTGAGTCCTAGGTTAGGAACCAGTGGTTCCCACCTTGCGCTGTCGAGCTGATTGTGATGTTGTGGGGAGGGGAGGAAGGCTGGGTGGATTTGCATGTGTGGGAGTCATTAGAGGCAGAGGGCCAAGTGACCTTGAATGGCTCAGGTTAAAGTGTTCTGATTTTATTGTGTGCCTGTGCCAGAAGGAGGCTCTGATGGCATTTACCACTTGGATTGCCTCCTCTAACCTGACGCTAGTTCCTGTGAGTTGTAAATAGCCCCTTGGCCTGCCAAAGGGTGGTCTTCTGGTCCTGGATGGTAATAGTAGAAAGAGCTGGTGGAGAGTTTGAATGGAGGTGCAGGGTATGGAATGTGTTCCATCTTTTTTCTTAAAGATTCTCTTTTTGACGTGGACAATTTTCTAATTTTTTAAAATTTTATTATTATTTCTTTTTTTTTTTTTTTGCCGTACGCGGGCCTCTCACTGTTGTGGCCTCTCCTGTTGCGGATCACAGGCTCCAGACGCGCAGGCTCAGCGGCCATGGCTCACGGGCCCAGCCGCTCCGCAGCATGTGGGATCTTCCCGGACTGGGGCACGAACCCGTGTCCCCTGCATCGGCAGGCGGACTCTCAACCACTGCGCCACCAGGGAAGCCCTATTATTATTATTTTAAAATTTATTTTATTTACTTTTGGCCGCATTGGGTCTTCGTTGCTGCGTGCGGGCTTTCTCTAGTTGCGGCGAGCGAGGGCTACTCTTTGTTGTGGTGCGCGGACTTCTTATTGCAGTGGCTTCTCTTGTTGAGGAGCACGGGCTCTAGGTGTGTGGACTTCAGTAGTTGTGGCGCACGGGCTTAGCTGCTTGGCGGCATGTGGGATCTTCCTGGACCAAGGATCAAACCCGTGTCCTCTGCATTGGCAGGTGGACTGTTAACCACTGCACCACCAGGGAAGTCCCTGGACCATTTTTTTTTAAAGTCTTTATTGAATTTGCTACAATATTGCTTCTGTTCTATGTTTTTGGCTTTTTGGCCACGAGGTATGTGGGATCTCAGCTCCTGACCAGGGACTAGAACCCATACCCACCCCCAGCATCGGAAGGCGAAGTCTTAACCACTAGACCACCAGGGAAGTCCCAGAATGTGTTCTATCTTTATCAAAGTATCTGCCATCTTGGCAAGGATAGCCTCCATATTGGTGAGGGGATCTGTCATCTTGGTGAGAGTCTCCGCCATTTTAGTGAGGTCTTTTACCATCTTGTTGATGGGGACTGCCATCTTGGTAAGGGTACCCTTGGTAAGAGTACTCTCTTGACACAACGGTGTCCTGACCCCTAGAAAGGGCAGATTCCAGGGAAGCCTCCATGACAGTGTCCCATGAATCCATTAGTGAACCCAGCAGAGATTGGCTGAGGCAAGAAGAACCACGCAGCTGACCCAACAAATCACGAGCTAAACAATTGGATGAAATCAGTCAAAAGATACAAACTTCAGCTGTAAGATGAATCAGTACTACTAGGGATGTAATGTACAACATGATAAATACAATGAACACTGTTGTACGTTATACATGGAAGCTGTCAAGAGAGTAAATCCTAAGCATTCTCATCACAAAAAAATTATTTTTCTATTTCTTTTTTTTTTTTTTTTTTGCGGTACGCGGGCCTCTCACCGCTGTGGCCTCTCCCGTTGCGGAGCACAGGCTCCGGACGCGCAGGCTCAGCGGCCATGGCTCACGGGCCCAGCCGCTCCGCGGCGTGTGGGATCCTCCCGGACCGGGGCACGAACCCGTGTGCCCTGCATCGGCAGGCGGACTCTCAACCACTGCGCCACCAGCCCCTTATTTTTCTATTTCTTTAACTTTGTATCTGTATGAGATGATGGATGCTCATTAAACGTATTGTGAAAATCATTTCATTATGTAAGTCAAATCATAATGCTGTACATCTTAAACATAGGTAGGGCTCTATGTTAATTATGTCTCAATAAAACTGGAAGAAAAAAAGTCAGGAACTTGGGAGTTCCCTCGTGGTTTACTGGTTAGGATTCCGGGCTTTCACTGCAGTGGTCCAGGGTTCAATCCCTGGTCGGGGAACTGAGATCTCACAAGCTGCATGGCATGGCAAGAAACCAAAAAACCAAAAAAAAAAAACCCATGAGCTAAATAAGTCGCTATTGTTTGAAGCTACTATGTTTTGGGGGTGCCATGCAGGGTGCTGTGGTTATTCCCTGTTGCATAACCAATCACCCCCAAACCTAGTGGATTAAAACAACAACAATCATTTATTATTTCTCAAGGTTTCCATGGAACAGGAATTTAGAAGTAAGTGGCCTGACTGGGTGGTTTTTGGTGTGGGGTCACCCATGAGATCCTAGCCAGACATGGGCTGGGGCTAGGCCATCAAGAAGGCATCTTTGCTCACACAGTTGGGAAAACTCAAAGAGCTGGGGTTCCATGGGCATCTCTTTTCGTCTCTATGTGGTCTTTTCTCATAGTCTCTTCTGCATGTCATCCTCAGGGAAGCCAGATTTCTCACTTGGAGGCTCAGGGCTCCCAAGGGGAGAGAGAGAGAGAGAGAGACAGAGACAGAGAGAGAGAGAGAGAGAGAGAGAGAGAGAGAGAGAGAGAGCTATAGCCAGTTATAATTGGCCTTGTCTTTTACGATCTCGCATTGCTTCTGCTAGACTTTATTAGTTGAGGGACCCATGAAGGTCTGCCCAAGTCCAGGCACAAGGGACTCCACCTTGATTCCACCTCTTGATGTGGAGAGGCGAGATTCTGGAAGAGCATGTGGGCCTGGAGTCCATGTGGGCAGGTGTAGGGACAGGTTAAGATGATGGGTATTGGGAGGGGGTGCCAACTAGGGGGCCAGCTGTGTGGGTCACGCCAGTCTAAAGGCCAGGGATGAAGTAACAGCAACCCAAGCCAACATTTAACAAGAGCTTGTGTTGTGCCAGGCTCCAGTCCAAAGGTTTTACATCAACAGCTCATTTAGTCTTCTCAGCCACTCTATGGTGGGATGATGGTAGTGACACTTCCATCACTCCCATTGTCCAAATGAGGAAACCGAGACACAAGGAGGGTAAGTAACAAACATCTTAAACACAGCTTCTTCTCAAATCACCTCCATCCCCTCATTCGAGTGGAAATCAGCACCGTGTCCTGGATTCCCTCTTAGCCTGAACCCCATCTAGAGCCACCAAATGGTCCCCAAGTCCTGTCCCTGGTCCTCCTCCTGCATCTGTATCCTTCTTGCCCTGACCTAGTCCAGCCACCTTCATCTCCTGAGAGGGTCTCCCTACCCCCAGTATATCCCCTTCCACTCAGTTGCTTCTCCATGGAGGTGTGGTCCCAAGGGATCTTCTAAAATGAACCTCACTGCTGTGTTCCGATGCTTCTGTGGATGCTAAAACCCCACCCCTCTTGAGGAAGAGCCCACCTCAAGCAGAGTCCAAGGAGGTGGTTGCCATGTTTTTTACAAGTCTACCCCACATACTTGATAGAGATTGAGACCCACCATTAGTCCCTCTTTCTAGGTGTGGCACAGAAAGTTCCTGAGGTTGCACACTTGTGGCATGGGCAGGGATTGCTCAGGGAAGCCAGGTTTGGGGACAGAGACAGAATAAGAGAGAACAGGCAAGGCTGACAATGTTTCAGAGCACCTACTGCATGCCAGGCACTGTGCCATGATTTCACATGCAAGGTCTACAACGACCCTTTTACAGAGGAACAAACGGAAGCCCAGAGTGGTGACAGTGATGTCCTGACCAACACCCACTCCCTGGGATGTGAAACTTACATGTCAGAGACCTGCCCCAGACTATAACTGATGGGAAAAGTGGAGCTCCAGGGAGGATTTTAATTCACTGTTAAAGGCAAAGAAAGATTCGATTTTGTGATGGAGCTCCTCCGCCGTTTAAGTCAGTATTGAGTGCTGTGTCAGGGGCTGGGGGGCCAGGGTGCATGCGGGGAATGTCCCAGACTAGATACACTGATGGGTTTGCAGTTGACATTCCACTGGTGCTTCAAGGTCCAGTGAAAAAGCCTGCCTCTGCCAGGAAGCCTTCCCACAGGGACTCACTTGCGGTGGTGGCCAGAGAGCTCAAAGGTGGCTGGGAGTAGGGACGGCATTCCCTTGGCTGTCACTGATTGTCAAACCCTTTCCTTAGAACCGCGGGTGACCCAGCCAGTGGAATTCTCCGTGGAGAGTCCACTCTCTGAGTGCGGGCTTCAGGGCCTTCCCCGATGTGCCCCCTAGGCTAACCCCACCAGCTCCATCGTCCTTGGCCCCAGCCGTCCAGTCCAATTCACCCTCTCCTGGCTGTTCCTGGGCCACCTTCCCTGACCCCAGAGTGCCTGAAACCCGCCTGATGGCCTTGTTGGCAACCAGGGCAGGGAGGAAGCTGCAGGCCTGGGTGTGCCCTGCAGAAACCACAACCTTCCCTACTCTACCTCGCCCCACCCCAGGCAGCCGGGTGAGTGAGACTCCCCTCGGTGGGCCACCGGGAGGGCTCCAACCAGGAGGGCTGCCCGGGGGGAGGGTCCTCCTTCTTGGATGACCTTGGAAGATCAGGGTGAGGCTGTCCTCAGGACTGGCTCTCAGACCTCAGTCTTAAGCGGGAATTTGTTTTGAATGTCAAACTCCCCAGCGCCACTCTTCGGATTCTGTTTCAGGGAGATCTGTGACCTCTCTCTTCACGCCAAATCTCTAGTTTAAGAAGCAAAGCGCCCCTGGAGACTCTGCCACAGGGAGCCTAATCCACCAACCCCCCCACCCCCCCCCCCCCCACCATTCATCCCCTGTCCCTTGTTCCCTGTGCAGACTTTGGTTACAAGGGGCTCCATCTTTCTGTCTGGCTTTGTTGCCCATCATGGACCCCACCCCCCTGAGGTATAAGTTCTTGCGACCACAGACTTTTGCAGAAGAGAAAGCAGCCTCCCCCTACCCACTCGGGAAGTGGGCTGACCGGAAGGTGGACAGAAATCGTGGATGGTCTGTCTGTGGCCCCTCAGGCCTCCCCCGCAGACCCCACTGCCGCTCTGTCCCCGTTGGTCCACCTGTCCCCCACTCCCCAGTGATGGTCACTCACCAGATGGAGCCTTGCCCTCACTGCTGTGGGTATCCAGCTTGGCTACAAGCTCCTGCATCCTCCAGGACCCATGGCTTGGGCTTTGATCCTGGGGGGGAGCATCTGTGGGCCAGAGCCCAGGGTAAACCGCAGGGTGACCCAACTCTGCCCTAACTTCCTCTTCCACAATTGCCGCCTGCCTGGCGGGCGCCTCCATTCCCAGCCGGGGGCTGAGGCCGGGGTCTGCGTACAGCACAGGACTGGTTTTAGAAGAGGGAGCCCTCCTCTTTCGCCCAGACCTGTGCATGCAGGTGTCTCGAGGAGCTGGGGTAGGGGACGGGGCGGGGGGTGGGGGGGAGCCTCAGAACCCTCCCCCCACCCAGACAACTTCCTGCGGAACCAACTGCCGAAGAGGTACGGGGTGCTGGGGCCTCACCCGAGCACGTGGGTACACACACAGAGATGCACGGGGACACACCAGTCATGTGGATTCACGGAGACACAGGCACTCGTGCACACCCATGAACAGGCACTGGCGTGTGGGCACGCACAAGGTTCCATGGGGCACATGGGTCCCCATGGTGTGTTGGTAAAGGGTTAACAACCACCTCTCTTGACCACACACAGAAAAAGAGCCATGATGTGAGCATTTGCAGATCCCTGTGGTGTAAATACTCCCATCGTGGCTGATTTCAACTGCCAACCTGATGTTATTTGGTGTGGGGTTACGAAGAGATGCTCAGACTTGCCTCCCGCACGCCACTGGAGTGGGTACCCAGGCAAGTGGATTCTTTTGGAGAGACACGGGCCCCCAAACTCACAGGTGCATAGATAACTGTGGGTCTCGAAGACATGGGGGTGTGCAGACAGAGTGGTCTGTCTGCAGACACACCTGGGTGAGTGCAAGGCACACCTAGGCTCTTTTGCACTCAGAGACATGTGGGTGCATAGGCTCACACAACATAGTCATGGAGAGTCCGGGAACCACTCACGTGGGGACACACACCTGGATGCTGAGGCTAGAAGGAGCCTGTGACGGGACATGCTGGGCCAGCTGTCCTGGCTCACAGGAGCCTGTTCTTAAATGTTTAGGAATTTTGCCAGCTAGTTGTTAAAGACAGGCATCATAAAAATTTAATGATATGAATTTATGGTTAAATAAATTCTGTTCAGAACAAAAGTAAGAACCACTAAATCCATCACCTCGTACTTAATGCCACTGAACTGCATGCTTCAAAATGGTTAAAGTGGTACATTTTGTGTCACACCGTTTTACCGCAATAAAATAAAAACTCATCACTTCCTAATTATTTTGCTACATTTTTCTCTTACTTATGCTCTCTCTTTTTTTTAAACATCTTTATTGGAGTATAATCGCTTTACAATGGTGTGCTAGTTTCTGCTGTACAACAAAGTGATCAGCTATATGTACACATATATCCCCATATCCCCTCCCTCTTGCGTCTCCCTCCAGCCCTCCCTATCCCACCCCTCTAGATGGACACAAAGCACTGAGCTGATCTCCCTGTGCTATGCGGCCGCTTCCCACTAGCTATCTGGTAGTGTTTATATGGCCATGCCACTCTCTCACTTCATCCCAGCTTACCCTTCCCCCTCCCTGTGTCCTCAAGTCCATTCTTTACATCTGCATCTTTATTCCTGTCCTGCCCCTAGGTTCTTCAGAACCTTTTTTTTTTTTTAAGATTCCATATATATGTGTTAGCATATGGTACTTGTTTTTCTCTTTCTGACTTACTTCACTCTGTATGACAGACTCTAGGTCCATCCACCTCACTACAAATAACTCAATTTTGTTTCTTTTTATGGCTGAGTAATATTACATTGTACATATGTACCACATCTTCTTCATCCATTCATCTGTCGATGGACACTTAGGTTGCTTCCATGTCCTGGCTATTGTAAATAGAGCTGCAATGAACATTGTGGTACATGACTCATTTTGAATTATGGTTTTCTCAGGGTATATGCCCAGTAGTGGGGTTACTGGGTCATATGGTAGTTCTATTTTTAGTTTTTTAAGGAATCTCCATACTGTTCTCCATAGTGGCTGTATCAATTTACATTCCCACCAACAGTGCAAGAGGGTTCCCTTTTCTCCATGCCCTCTCCAGCATTTATTGTTTTAGATTTTTTGATGATGGCCATTCTGACCAGTGTGAGATGATACTGCATTGTAGTTTTGATTTGCATTTCTCTAATGATTAGTGATGTTGAGCATCCTTTCATATGTTCGTTGGCAGTCTGTATATCTTCTTTGGAGAGATGTCTATCTAGGTCATCTGCCCATTTTTGGATTGGGTTGTTTGTTTTTTTGATATTGAGCTGCATGAGCTGCTTGTAAACTTTGGAGATTAATCCTTTGTCATTTGCTTCATTTGCAAATATTTTCTCCCATTCTGAGGGCTGTCTTTTCGTCTGGTTTATGTTTTCCTCTGCTGTGCAAAAGTTTTAAATTTCATTAGGTCCCATTTGTTTATTTTTGTTTTTATTTCCATTTCTCTAGGAGGTGGGTCAAAAAGGATCTTGCTGTGATTGATGTCATAGAGTGTTCTTCCTATGTTTTCCTCTGAGAGTTTTATAGTGTCTGGCCTTACATTTTGGTCTTTAATCCATTTTGAGTTTACTTTTGTGTATGGTGTTAGGGAGTGTTCTAATGTCATTCTTTTACATATAGCTCTCCAGTTTTCCCAGCACCACTTATTGAAGAAGCTGTCTTTTCTCCATTGTATATTCTTGTCTCCTTTATCAAAAATAAGGTGACCATTTGCGTGTGGGTTTATCTCTGGGCTTTCTATCCTGTTCCATTGATCTATAGTTCTGTTTTTGTTGCTGTACCGTACTGTCTTAATTACTGTAGCTTTGTAGTATAGTCTGAAGTCCAGGAGCCTGATTCCTCCAGCTCTGTTTTTCTTCCTCAGGATTGCTTTGGCTATTCGGGGTCTTTTGTGTTTCCATACAAATTGTGAAATTTTTTCTTCTAGTTCTGTGAAAAATGCCCTTGGTAGTTTGATAGGGATTGCATTGAATCTGTAGATTGCTTTGGGTGGTACAGTCATTTTCACAATGTTGATTCTTCCAGTCCAAGAACATGGTATATCTCTCCATCTGTTTGCATCATCTTTAATTTCTTTCATCAGTGTCATAGTTTTCTGCATACATGTCTTTTGTCTCCTTAGGTAGGTTTATTCCTAGGTATTTTATTCTTTTTGTTGCAATGGTAAATGGGAGTGTTTCCTTAATTTCTCTTTCGGATTTTTCATCATTAGTGTATAGGAATGCAAGAGATTTCTGTGCATTAATTTTGTATCCTGCTACTTTACCAAATTCATTGATTAGCTCTAGCAGTTTTCTGGTAGCATCTTTAGGATTCTCTATGTATAACATCATGTCATCTGCAAACAGTGACAGCTTTACTTCTTCTTTTCTGATTTGGAGTCCTTTTATTTCTTTTTCCTCTCTGACTGTTGTAGCTAAAACTTCCAAAACTATGTTGAATAATAGTGGTGAGAGTGGACAGCCTTGTCTTGGTCCTGGTCTCAGAGGAAATGGTTTCAGTTTTTCACCATCGAGAAGGATGTTGGCTGTGGGTTCGTTATATATAGCCTTTATTATGTTGTCTCAGTCATGCTCTTGAGGTTATTTATATCTACTGAAACTGCTTGATGGAAATAGTATATAAAGGCGTTATATAATATTCCATATCTATATAGATCTATCATCTATCTATCAAGATATACATTTGCATACTGGACTGTATCTTTGCAATTCTGTATTTGGTGACATCACATTGGTACTTTGAAGTTGATCATGGTGAGGGTATTTACACCACGCAAATGGGCAAATCAGCGTCCTCCGCTCGAGAGCCAGCTGTTCGCCATTTACTAGCACACCACTGCACCTGCACGTGTGACACCTCATACATGAATGCAGGAGCCCCCCCTTCCCCCACAGGACACCAGAGACACACACAGGCACAGCAGGCTCCTGGACTCCTGGAAACATGAACCTGCAGAGATGCATCCAGAGGGGGGCAGGCAAGGAGATACTAACACAGACCACTGTGCTCACGCACACGTGGTCACACATGAGCACGTGCCATCACGCGAACACTCAGGATGGACATGAGGACATACACACAGAGTGCACACCCCTGGACGCACATGGGGCCACATAATGACTCACACACACATACATGCACACAAGGGCAGATGCTGGGCACCTGTGAGAACACACGTGGAGACACGGACACACTGGTTGTCTTGTGACACAACCCCCCCCCCACACACACAAAAGCCACAAGTACACAGACCCAGGGGCCTTCAACACAAACCCTTGCTGACTGAGAACCTCTGCTTGTCCTCTGGGACCCACACACGACGGTCCACAGAAACGTGCAAATGCAAGATACACCTGGAACCAAGGAGACACGAAGGCATACAGATTCACGTGCACGACACATCCTGCAACCAGTTGATTATTTGTTTAATGCAGCACGCATTGATTGAGCGCCTACTGTATGCTGGGCACTTTTTTTTTTTTTAATTTTTTATTATTTTGCGGTACGTGGGCCTCTCACTGTTGTGGATTCTCCCGTTGCGGAGCACAGGCTCCGGATGCGCAGGCTCAGCGGCCATGGCTCCCGGGCCCAGCTGCTCCGCGGCATGTGGGATCCTCCTGGACCGGGGCACGAACCCGCGTCCCCTGCATTGGCAGGCGGACTCCCAACCACTGCGCCACCAGGGAAGCCCTGCTGGGCACTTTTGTAGGCGTGGGATTATGGTGAAAAAGACAGAAGCAGCCCCCTGTTCTGGGGAAGCTCACGGTTCATTGGGGAAAACAAACTGTGAACCAGGAAACAGACCCGCAAGGTAACTTCAGATGTTGTTAACTGCTGTGACAGGAAGTAAACATCGTGATGTGACAGAAATTGGGTGGGGGTGGTGGCTGCTTTAGCTGGGCACAGGGGGAAGGGCGTCAGGGAAGACCATGGGAGCTGAGACCTGAGTGCCCAGGAGCCAGGCGTATAAATGAAGGTCTGGGGAAAGGGCATTCTAGGTGGCAGGAATTCCCTCCTCTTTCGTTCTCTTGCTGTCTCTCTCTCCTGTACCTTGATTTTCTCTCCACCTCTCTTCTTACTCTTCTCTTCCTGGGCTCCCCCTCCTCCAGAGTTTAAACTCTCTCAGGCTTGTCCCCTGACTCCACTGCCCTCTCCCTGCCACCCTGCCCTGCTGCCCTCTCTTATGGCCCAAGTGCTTGAGAAGGTTGTAGACTCTCAGTCTCCATCCTCATGGCCCCATGTCCTCCCTGCTGAGGTCCCCACTGACCTCCTGGATGCTGACCCCTCAGCCGTGTGCCCCTGGCTCCCCTCTCCCCACCCACTACCCTGTCTCACCTGCAGGAGGCTGAGGCTTTCCCCGCGCCCCCCCACCCCGCCCCCCGCCTGTGCTACCCTTTCCTGCTTGCCTTGGTGAAATATACATAACATAAGATTTACCATGCAAACCTTTTTTTTTTTGCTTTTTACGCGGGCCTCTCACTGCTGTGGCCTCTCCCGTCGCGGAGCACAGGCTCCGGACTCGCAGGCTCAGCGGCCATGGCCCACGGGCCCAGCCGCTCCGCGGCATGTGGGATCTTCCCGGACCGGGGCACGAACCCGTGTCCCCTGCATCGGCAGGCGGACTCCCAACCACTACGCCACCAGGGAAGCCCCATGCCAACCATTTTAAAGTGCACAGCTCAGTGGCATCAAGTTCCTTCCCATTGTTGGGCAACCATCCCCACCAGACACTTCCAGAACTTTCTCATCTTCCCAAACTGAAACTCTGTCCCCATGAAACACTGACTTTCCATCCCCTCCCCTAGCCCTGGAACCCACCATTCTACTTTCTTTCCTTTTTTTTTTTTTTTTTTTTTTTTTTGCGGTACGCGGGCCTCTCACTGTTGTGGCCTCTCCCGTTGCGGAGCACAGGCTCCGGGCGTGCAGGCTCAGCGGCCATGGCTCACGGGCCCAGCCGCTCCGTGGCATGTGGGATCTTCCCGGACCGGGGCACGAACCCGTGCCCCCTGCATCGGCAGGCGGACTCTCAACCACTGCGCCACCAGGGAAGCCCCTCTTATTTTTTTTTAAGATTTTTTTTGATGTGGACCATTTTTTAAAAAAGTCTTCATTGAATTTGCTTCTGTTTTATGGTTTGTTTTTTGGCCATGAGGCGTGTGGGATCTTAGCTCCCCAACCAGGGATCGAACCCATACCCCCTGCATTGGAAGGGGAAGTCCCCCACCATCCTACTTTCTGTCTCTATGGATTTGACTCCTCTAGGGACCTCATATAAGTGGAATTCGTCCTTTTGTGTCTGGTTTATTTCACTGAGTTTCATGTCCTCGAGTATCACCACGTTGGGACTTCCCTGGCAGTGCAATGGTTGAGAATCCGCCTGCCAATGCAGGGGACACAGGTTTGATCTCTGGTCCGGGAAGATCCCACATGCCACGGAGCAATTAAGCCAGTGTATCACAACTACTGAGCCCGCGTGCCACAACTACTGAAGCCCGCGTGCCTAGAGCCCATGCTCTGCAACAAGAGAAGCCACCACAATGAGAAGCCCATGCACTGCAACAAAGAGTAGTCCCCGCTCGCCACAACTAGAGAAAGCCCGCGCACAGCAATGAAGACCCAACTCAGCCAAAAGAAAAAGTTTCATCCTGTCGTAGCCTGTGCCAGGATTTCCTTCCTTTTAAAGGATGAATAATATTCCATGTGTGTGTGGAGAACATTTTGTTTATTCATTCGTCTGTCAATGGACGCTTGAGTTGTTTCCACCTTTTGGCTACTGTGATAACGCTGCTGTGAACACGGGTGTACAAATACCTGTCTGAGTCCTTAACTTCAATCCTTTTGGTATCTGCTGCTGGAGAGTTTTAAGCCCAGGCATGTGAATAGATCCTGCTTTTAGCTTTAAGAGATGGCTTTTTCTTCAGGATGTGGGTGCTATCACTTTGATAGCCAATAGAAGGCAGTGCTTCCCCGGGGCTTCTCTGGCTGAGCTAAGACCACAGAGAGATGAAAAAGGAAAAACCAGACCAGGGATAGAACACCCGAGGCCAAGGGGCCAGACCATGGCTGAGTTAGTGAGGGACATGGGTGTGGAACACACGTGGACCTTAGGTTTACCTTTCTTTCTCCCACTGTTCATAGAAATGTGATTGAGTGAAATACTTCTGTGCTGCAGAAAAATCCAGAAGGGCTAAAGATAAAATGTAAAAACAAAACAAAACCGAGGGACTTCCCTGGTGGTTCAGTGGTTAAGACTCCACGCTCCCAATGCAGGGGGCCCAGGTTCGATCCCTGGTCTGGGAACTAGATCCTACATGCACGCCAAAACTAAAGATCCCAAAGGCAGCAGAGAAGATCCTTTGAGCCACAACTAGGACCCGGCGCAGCCAAATAAATAAATATTAAACAAACAAACAAAAAAACCAAAAACGAGAAACCCAACAAATGTGGTAGAATGAATTTCAAAGCTACTTTTACAACTTAGGGCTAAAAACTGTTTTTTTGTTTTGTTTCGTTTTTTAAACTAAGACAGGAAACTTGGAAGGCATAAATGAAAGAAATATATGATTATATATAAACCTACAAAATTTTAGGGAATTGATATTATAAACAAAACCAATAAGTAAAAATCAATTAGTCTGAGAAGGGTTAGACTTTCATATATAAATATAAAGAGTTTCTACACATTGATAAGAAAAAGACAAAGAACGTAAACAGAAAATTTAGAAAGGATGTGAACAGGTACTTCTCAGACCCAAGAGCCAAAGTATATGAGAAAATAAAATCCCTGGGAGCCCAGAGAGTGCAAATTTCAGTAACAATGAGCTATCACTTCACACCCAAGTGAGGGGCAAAAACAACAACCAAAAAGAGGGAAAAACATGTATTTGATTATCATCTTATTGTAGTTAAATTGTGGTGGAAATCAGAAAATTTGTGAAATTCTACAGGTTTAACTTGTCTATGTTATGGAAAATCCAATATTTTCTAAAACTGAGCAAAAAAATTTTCAAACAATTGTCCTAAAATATTTAAAAAGTGATAACACCTACTGCTGACAGAGATGCAGAGAAAAGGGTACTGGCACATCTATCATATGTTTAGTTACTCTTCCTCTAACATGTATAGACCATAAACAATCACAGCTGAGGCTGCCCATTTGAAAATTAATAAACAGAAGTCTCATTAAAAATGGAGTCAGATAGAGAACAGATGTGTGGTTGCCAAGGGTGGGTGGGTGTGGGAGAGGGATGGATTGGGAGTTTGGTAGGCATCCTCTTTCTCTAGCCCTGAAAGTCACTGATTTCTTTGTCCCTATAGTTTTGTCTTTTCCAGACTATTAAATAAACGGAATCATTCAGCTTTTTAGCCTTGAGTCTGACCTTTTCCACTCATGCATTCAAGATTCATCCGGATTGTTGTATCAGTGATTCCTTTCTGTCTCTGAGAAGTACTCCATTGTATGATATATACCACTGTTTGTTTATCCATTCACCCACTGAAGGTCATTTAAATTGTATCTAGTTGTTGGCAATTATGAATAATGCCACAATAAACACTTATGTCAAAGTTTCTGTGTGAAGACAAGTTTTCATTTCTCTTGGGACAATATCTAGACATGGCATTGCTGGGAGTCATATGGTAAATGTGTATTTACCTCCATAAGAAAGATGTAAACTGTTTTACAAAATAGTGTTAATAATACACCATTTTGCATTCCCACCAGCAACATTTGAGAGTTCTGGTTGCTCCAAGCCCTTGACAACACTTAGTGTTGTCATTTACTAATTTTAGCCATTCCAGTTGGTGTGTAGTGGTCTCTCATTGTGTTAGGGCCCCTTTATAACATCAGAAAAAATTTTAATAGCTACATTGTTACCAATGTTGATTTCCTTCCTTTTTTTATTGAGGTATAGTTGACTTACAATATTATATTAGTTTCAGGTGTACAACATAGGGATTCAACATTTTTATAGATTATACTCCACTTAAAGTCATTATAAAATATTGGCTATATTCCCTGTGCTGTACAATGTATCCTTGTAGACTATTTTATTTATTTATTTTAAAAAATATTTATTTATTTATCTTTGGCTGCATTGGGTCTTAGTTGCTGCACGAGGGCCCTCTCCAGCTGCGGCGAGCGGGGGCCACTCTTTGCTGTGGTGTGCAGACCCCTCACTACGGTGGCCCCTCCCGTTGCGGAGCATGGGCTCCAGGCTTGCGGGCTTCAGTAGTTGTGGCACGTGGGCTCAGTAGTTGTGGCTCACGGGCTCTAGAGCGCAGGCTCAGTAGTTGTGGGGCACAGGCTTAGTTGCTCCGTGGCATGTGGGATCTTCCTGGACCAGGGCTCAAACCCATGTTCCCTGCATTGGCAGGTGGATTCTTAACCAATGAGCCATCGGGGAAACCCCAGGTTATTTATTTTATACATAGTAGTTTGTACCTCTTAATCCCTTACCACTATCTTGCCCTTCCCCCTTCCCTTCCCCAACTGGTAACCACTAGTTTGTTGTCTATATTTGTAACATCAGAAAATTGGATGATTGCTCTTGGGGCTTTTACTATCCCTGGATGGAAAGTGGAGGTGATAGGATCTGCAGGGGCTAAGAGTGTGGGGTCTGGATTCAATTCCTGATTCTGCCAATGATTTGCTGTGTGAACAAGCACCTACATCTGTCTGTGCTACAATCCCGCCTCTGTAACAGAGGTTTAGATGAGGTGATGCAGGTAAAGGACTCAGAACAGGATATCGTACACCGTAGGCACCAGGTGGGTTTTCTCTCCACTTCTGCCAATAGCTTTCCAGCCTCAGGGCCTTTGCACCTGCAGATCCCTCTGTTGGAATAGTCCTCTTCTGGTGCCCTTTTAACTACATAACCCTGTGTGTGTGCGTGTGTGTGTGTGTAGGCAAAAAGCTATGATTATTTCATTAATGCCTTTAATCCATTTGTATTTTTAAAGCAAAACCGTACCTGCCCCTTTACAAAGAGACCTACCTATATGCAGGGCACATAGTTTATTCAGGCAGGAGGGGCTTCCTAGCATACCTGTATACTCAGGCTTGCCAAATAAAATAGAGGCCACTGGACATTATATATATATATATAATATTTATTTAGTTTTGACCACACAGCGTGGCATGTGGGATCTTATACAATAGCTTCCCGGCCAGAAATCGAACCCCCACCTCCTGCATAGGAAGCGTGGAGTCTTAACCACCGGACGGCCAGGGAAGTCCCCGGACATCTTATATTTTTATTTGTGAATTGTGGCAACCCTATTCAGGGACCATTTGGGGTCCCCCTGGGGGCTGAATTCTGAGTTCAGACAGCAACACGAGGTAGGGAGAGGCTGGGTCCCTTCTCATGCCCACTCCTTACTGAGGACCTTCTCCTTCCCCTCCTGTTGAACCCCCGGAGAAACCACAGAGGACATGAGAGGCTCCAACAGGAAAACCGCATCTTAATATAACCCAAGAACCCAACGTTCTCACAATGAGATGCCCACAGAAGCACAGCATCATTTCCTTACATACTTCCAATTGTAAGCTGAGTCCTGAAATGGATAGCCCTGCCTGTCTCTGCTAGTTACCTGGACACGTGAGTCCTGTGCCTTCTTCCAGCCCAAGCTCCCTCTTGAGGTGTGTCTATGGTGGGGCAGGGGTCATCCTCCACTGCATCCTCCACTGCTGGGTGGGGTGCACAGAGGCTCGGGAGAGATGGTGCCAGAACCTGCCTCCTCATGGTTAGGGTCATCAATGGTGAGAGGTAGTGAGCACCCCAACACCAGGGTTAATCAAGCCCCCCCTGCTAGGGAAAGTTAAGCTTTGAACGTTTAGATGCTGATTCTGCCCTGGGCACCACTGAGAAAGTTTCTTTTTTTGGCCCATGAAGCTCGTCTTGGCTAAGAGAGCAGAGGAAATGATCACCTATGTCCACCCTCCGTGTGAACCATGAAGAATTACTAGTAAGTGCCTGGTGACCACTCATCCATCTCAACCATGGAACAGTGGTTAGGACAGCAGCAGGCTGTCCCCTGCCTGGCCCAGTCTCCTGAAACCCACCTTCCTGTACAAGACATCTTGTGTTATCTGTTAGGCATCTATTTTGAACCAGACATCGTGCCAGGTGTGGGAGGCCCCTGCAGAGCTCAAGTCTGCTGGGGAGACAGAGACACGGGTAAGAACAAAGCAATATGGCCTGTGCTCTAGCGGGAGCCCAGGTGGACTTGGACTTGGGAGTCCAGGAAGCCATCCTCAGGAAGCGATGTTCAGCAGACCCTTGAAGGATGGGGGAGGCTGGGGGACCCAGTGACAAAGCTGCAGGGGAACCCAAAGTGATTCCACCTGTCTGCTGCAAGCAGAACCACGAAGGGGAGAGGCTATAACGAAGGATGCTAGAGACAGAGGCCATGGTGTGCTGGGTTGGAGGTCGTGGGTTTGGAAAGAGTTTAGGCTTGGCTCCAAGGGCAATGGGGAGCCATGGGAGGATTTATGCTGGGGGCAGGTGGCAAGGTCTGGGGTTTGTTTTAGAAAGAAATCCCTTTGGCTGGGGCTGGGTGGGGGCAGAATGGAGAGAGGGTGCAACCAGCAGGATGGAAAGCGGGTCGGTGGCGGGGTGGGGAGAGGGTGGTTGCTTGGCCAGGGCACAGGAGGGAGAGAAACCGGTGGCTTTGAGGGGGATTCAGGAAGCAGAATGAGCTGGATTGGATGTAGATATGGAGGGAGGGTATGGAGTGAGGATGCCTCCTGGATATCAGCCTGGTTCCCTAGCAGACAGGCCCTGGGAGAGGCTCCGGGACTCTGCACTTGGGACGCATGGCTTCACTTCCCACCAGTCTATGGGTGTAACGTCCCTGCCTGCTTCCCGCCATTTGTCCGTTTCTATTTCCCATGCTTGGAATTTTCCAGCAACCCCTCTGGCCACCCTGGAGGGGAGAGTGCTGGGAAGAAGTTCCCCCACCCCAGTGGCTGGCCCACCCGACAAGGGAGAGGCTGCCCCGGGGCTGACGCTCTTCCTTTTCCTTCCTGGGGAGCCCACTGGCAGGGCGTCTTGGAACCTGGAGGAAGGGCGGGGCATCCCAGCCATGGGGACCTCTTTTCCCACGCCCTCAAGGACTTAGGGGTCAAAGAAGCCCAGGTCTGCGGTGAGGGGCCCGGGAGCTGGTTATCTGGACACGTGTGTGTGCATGTTGCCCTGGGGGTGTGTCTTGCGTGCTGGAGCACGTGTTTCTGCTGTGTGCATTCCTTCCTTCCTTCATTCGCCCATCACAGCTGGAATTGAAATGACAGCGCCAGCCTGACTTAAAGTGGTCGTCTTCCCATCTTTCCGCTACTCTGCCTCTCCCCCTCCCAGTCTCCAGACTCACTCCCTGTTTTATTTTCTCGATGGTCTGCATTTTCTTGCCACTTTCTGAAATCATATTTTTTGCACTCTTTAGATTGGACTTAATTAAAATTTTTTCATTGGTATATAGTTGATTTACAATGTTGTGTTAGTTCCAGGTGTACGACAAAGTGAATCAGATGATCACAGCTCTAAGGCTGGCAGATACTCTTCCGTACCTTCACTGGGTGCTTTATTACATTTTATGACGGCATGACTTAGTTCCTTCAGCCAAAAAATAAATTGAAAACATTAACAAAACAAAAACAAAACAAACAAAAAACCCAAAAGTGAATCAGTTATACACATACATATATCCACTCTTTTGTTTTTTAGATTCTTTTCCCATTACAGAGTATTGAGTAGAGTTCCCTGTGCTATACAGCAGGTTCTTATTAGTTATCTATTTTATATATATATATATATATATATATATATATATGTTGATTTACAAAGTTGTGTTAGTTTCTGCTGTATCTGAAATCATTTCTTGCTCTGCACACATTGACCTGCCTTCTTGAATGCAAGTTTTTTGGGAGCAGGGATTTTCATCTATTTCCTTTGCCCGCTAGGCACATAGTAGGTGCTCAATAAACACTTGTTAAAAGAAAGGAGGAGAAAGCCCTCATCCCCAGGGGAGTGAAAGACAGATAGTAGATAGGTTAATAACAGCAACAATGATCTCTAACGTTTACGCAGCTTTAAGGGATATTCATGGAATACGTACTGTGCACCCACACCATTTGGAACGGAGACACCAGCAGAGCATGAAGCCCACAGACATCCTTGTCTGGAGTGACCTTTCAAGTGGCAGGGGACAGAGAACAGACATGAAGACCGAAGGAGGTTAAGGGAGTGAGACTGAATATCAGGGAGAAGAGCTGTCTGGGCAGAGGGCGCAGCCCGCGCAAAGGCCCTGGGGCAGTGCTGTGCCCACCTTGTTGGATGAACAACAAGGAGGCCTGCGTGGCTGGAGCAGAGTGAGCGAGGCGGAGAGAGGCAGGAGGTGAGGTCAGGGAGGAGACAGGAGCAGGCCGTGCAGGACCTTGTGGGCCACGGGGAGGACTTGGGCTTTTACCCCAGGGAGGTGGGAGCCCTGGTGGGCTGTGGGCAGAGGAGGGACGCGACCTGAGTCGGGGGCTCACAGGCGCCCTCTGGTGGCGGCTACGGAGAGGACAGACTGTGAGGGCGAGAGTGGGAGCCGGGGTCGAGGGCTGAGGGGACTGCAGGGGTCCAGGTGAGCGATGCTGGGGTCAGACCGGGTGAGGGAGCGTGGGAAAAGGAAGTGGTTGGATTCTGGGTATATTTTGAAGACTGAGCAGGTGGTGAGATTTGAGGTCGGCTATAGTTCAAGATGGAGGGCAGACAGTTGGGGGGCGAAAGAACGTTTGGTGGAGGCAAGGATGAACCTGAGAGTTTTGGCTGCGAGGAATGTCAGATCCTGAGTGTGAGCGTGTTGGGTGCCAGACACTCCCGAGACCCCGACTTCGGGGTGCCGAGGAGGCGGGAGAACCCACGAGATGGAGGCTGGGGAGAGGCCTGGAGTTGCTTCCCTGTGAGTCGTCCCCCCCACCCCCACCCCCACCCCCACCCCCACCCCCGCCCCACGTGAGTCCTCCGGGCTGCTTCTCTTTACTTTGGGGATAAATATCGTGTGGGGTGGGCCTGGGGGAATGCAGGGGCGCGAGGGAGGTGGGGATGCAAGCTTGTGTGTGCCCTCCAGTGTAAGCACGTGTCCCCGGTGTGGCATGTGTGAGTGTGTCAGCAAAACACACCATCTGTCAAAGTCTTGCTCCCGCATCACCTTTCCTGACTCCCAAATCGAGTTTGGGTCTCCTGCCATGCCCCGACCCTGCCACCTCTGTGGAACTCTGGGAACCCAGGAACTCTGGGAACCCACATGTTCCCCAGACATTTCTCCCCGCTTCAAGTCTGTTTTGGCAGGTGGCTGGATTTGAGCTTTGGGCTCCCCTCTGGTCTCTCTACTCCTGCAGGGCAAGACCCGCTTGTTTGTTTGTTTTTCTTTCTTTTTTACTGACGTGTAGTTGGCTTACAATATTGTGTTAGTTTCAGGTGTGGAGCAAAGCGATTCATATATATATTCAGATATATATATATATATTTTTTTTTTCTGATTCTTTTTCATTATGGGTTATTCCAAGATATTGAGTATAGTTCCCTGTGCTATCTAGTAAATACTTGTTGCTTAGTTATTTTATATATAGTAGTATCTGTTAATCCCATACTCCTAATTTATCCTTCCTCCTTTTCCCCTTTGGTGACCATAAGTTTGTTTTCTACGTCTATGAGTCTGTTTCTGTTTTTTGAAATAAATGTACTTATTTTTGGCTGTACTGGGTCTCCATTGCTTCGCGCGGGCTTTCTCTAGTTGCGGCGAGCGGGAGCTGCTCTTTGTTGCGGTGCACGGGCTTCCCACTGTGGTGGCTTCTCTTGTTGCGGCTCACGGGCTCTAGAGCACAGGCTCAGTAGTTGTGCACGGCCTTAGTTGCTCTGCGGCACGTGGGATCTTCCCGGACCAGGGCTCGAACCCATGTCCCCTGCATTGGCAGGCGGATTCTTAACCATTGCACCACCAGAGGAGCCCTGTTTCTGTTTTGTATATAAGTTTATTTGTATTATTTTTTAGATTCCACGTATAAGTGATATCATATGGTATTTGCCTTTCTTTTTCTGACTTACTTCACTTAGTATGATAATCTCTAGGTCCATCCATGTTGCTGCAAATGGCATTATTTCATTCTTTTTTATGGCTGAGTAGTATTCCATTGTATATATGTACCACAACTTCTTTAGCTATTCATCTGTTGATGGACTTTTAGGTTGCTTCCATGTCTTGACTTTTGTAAATAGTAAGACCAGTTTGTTTTTTTTAAGTCCCCACTGGATCCCAAGAGCAGAGCACAGACCGCCCCCCTCCATACACAAGGTACTCAGTAGACATTTGTTGATTGAATCTGACAAGTGTATATGCAGCGGGGCACTGGGGGTAGTGGCATGAGCAAACAGGATGTGGGTGACACTGTGCTGGTCTGTGCATGGGTCTGAACACATCTCTGCATGCGTCCCGCATGTGTTTGCATGTGCCACGTATGTACCGGCATGTGCTGAGCACATCTGTATGTGTGCCCGAGGCTGTGTAAGGTGCATGCCCACCCAAGTCCCTGTGCGCCATCCCACACGGGTGTACCTTGCACATAGGAATCTGTGCACATCTGCCCAACAGGCACACGCACATACCTGATCACACCTGTGTGTGCGCCCATGTCGGTGTGTTGGAGCATATCTGTGAGTGTGTGATTACACGGGTGTCCACATGCCCCTGAGCACGTGGGTGTGTGTGTTTGCATGGGTGTTTTGGAGCGTATTCTTGCCTATGTGCTTCCTGATGCACAGACGTATGCTTGAGCATGTCTGCACATGTGCCCACACGAACACACGTGTGTCCCCAACATGCCTGCGTGTGTACCCAGGTCTGAGCGTGTCCATGCATGGTGCCCATGCGCCTTCAGAGCTAGCCTGTCCTGAGCTAAGGGATCTCCCGACGCCCTCAGATTGAGAGAAGAGCTTGACAGGCCCTGACTTCCTCTGTCCCCCAGCCTTGACTCTGAACCTTCTGGCTATCCCCCAAGCCAAACTCGCCTTCAGAGAACCAGGATGCACTGGAGGAAATTCCTCCCTGCGGCTTCCAGGCCTCCCTGTGGTTCCCATGGAGGGATCCAGAGCTGTCTGGAGTGGTAACAATCTTCTTGGACGGGGGCCCCGGCTCCCAGGGGGCAAGAGCTGGGACCACAAATTCTGGGATGTTCAGGGTCTGATTCTGCTGGCAGGATCCAGCTCCATGAATTCACTGCTGAGTTCACACGTGGAACTAGACGATACTTAACCAAACAGAGGTGATCTATTGGGCAGCCAGTGGGTACCTGGACGGTGCACCTGGAGGCCATGGTGCCAAACCCTCAGCACACCCTGAAGGGCATTGTCAGTAGTGTCCAAATTTCAGAGCTAGGGAGACCCAGAGGGATTTAATCCAGTGGGCCTTAACTGCAGAGTGACTTTGCCCCCAGGGGACATTGTTCAACATCTAGGGGTGTTTTTGATTGTCACTCCCATGGAGTGGGGTGCTACCCTCATCTAGTGAGTAGAGGCCACAGATGCTGCTAAACGTCCTACAAGGCACAGGACAGCACACTGCCTTCCCCATGGCAAAGAATGAGCCAGCCCCTAATATCAGCAGTGCTGAGGCTGAGAAACTCTCCTGTAAGTCTTTTTGGGGACAGACAGGATCCTCAAGCATGGGCTGAACTTAGAGATATAAAAGGTGTCTCAGGTGCGAAAGACTTGACAGATGCTTCAGAGCAAAAGAACAGATGAATAGCCAAGAGCCCACGAAAATATGCCCAGCATCCTCAGTGATCAGATGCTTAAGAACAAAAGGACAGATGAATAGCCAGTGAGCCCCTGAAAAGATGTGCAGTGTCCTCAGCCATCACAGATTAGAACCACCGTGAGGTACCACAACACACCCACCAGAATGGCCAAAGTGGAAATTTCCGACGATACCAAATGTTGACAAAATCATGGAGCAACTGGAACTCTCCGTACTTTTGCTAGTGGAACATTAGATGGTACAACCACATTCTATTGGTCAGACCAAGTCATGACGTCACACAACCGGCCCAGCTTCCAGGTCTGGGGAAGTGGATTCCTCTTCCTAACAGACTTGCAAAGAATTACAGTCATATTTTCTGATCAAGCCGAGTAGCCCTGTGCAGCCTCAAGACCAGGGGCTTAGGGTTCATGGTGCTTCCCACTGGAAGGAGGAACCCAGCTCAAAGGCCATGATTCAGGATTTTAAGTCCCTGGTAGACACAAGCATCCGGAAAACCCTGCCCTGATCATCAATCATCGCAGTGTGCTTTAAATACAGTTAATACCTACAAGCATTTTGAGTAAAGATGAATTTTGAACAAAGCTGCCTCCCTCCCTCCCCCCTCCCTCCCTCCCTCCCTCCCTTCCTCCCTCCCCCCTCCCTCCCTCCCTCCCTTCCTCCCTCCCTCCCTCCCTCCTTCCCTCCCTTCCTCCCTCCCTCCTTCCCTCCCTTCTTCCCTCCCTTCTTCCCTCCCTTCCTTCCTTCCTTGCTTCCTTCCTCTCTTTCTTTCTTTTTTTCATTTTTTAATATTTTGGCCACACCGCATAGCATGTGGGGTCTTAGCTGTCTGACGCCATTGAACCCATGCCCCCTGCATTGGGAGCATGGAGCCTCAACCACTGGATCGCCAGGGAAGTCTCTCTTTCTTTCCTTCCTTCTTTCTTTCCTTTTTCCTTCCTTCCTCCCTTCTCTTCCTTTCTTTCTTTCTTTTCTTTTCTTTTTCTTTCTTTCTTTTCTTTTCTTTCTTTCTTTCTCTTTCTTTCCTTTCTTTCTTTCTTTCTTTCTTTCTTTCTTTCTTTCTTTCTTTCCTTCTTTCTTTCTTTCTTTTCTTTTCTTTCTTTCTCTCTCACTCTCTCTCTTTCTTTCTTTTTTCTTCCTCTTCTTCTTCTCCCACCCTCTCCCCTTCCCCCTCCTTCTTCTCCGTCTTCTTTTTGGTTGTTCCTTTCCTCGGTTTCACTATTGTGTGAAAAAGAGTCACTGACCTCTGACGGAGGCGTCTTGGGAGAGTGGGAAGTTGGTGCTGACTCTCCAGCCCTGTTCCTGGCAGGTGGGTGTGGGTGACCTCAGGGCAGTGTTTGAGGACTTGGGAAGAATGATGCACTGACTGGTCAGGGCTTCCCAGGCAGGGTGTTCCCGAGCTAGGCCTTGGAGAGGTTCCCATGGCTGACACTTGTGCCTCAGCCACACCTAAAGGCCAGGGAACTTCCCAAAGTTCAGCCTCTGAGACAACAAAGGCAGCTCCTACCTCTTTGAATGCAGTCAGAACAATCGTGACATTTATTGAGTGTGGGCTGTGTGTCAGGCCCAGGGCTGAGATGCTATAAATGCTGTTTTTTATTTTCCTCCCAATAACTTGGACCCCTCTCCTCTTGCTCACAGCCCTCCAGACACACCAGCTACATTTTTGTCCTTTGCACGCACCTTTCTCCAGCCTCAGGGCCTTTGCACTTGCTGTTTTTGCTCCCTGGTACTCTCTTCCCTCCTAGATCTTTATGGCTAGTCCCTTCTCATTCTCTGTGTCTTAGGTCAAATGCTACCTCCCTTCCAAAGTGAACCCCCCACCACCACCCCATCACTCACTATCACATCACTTGACTTTATTTTCTTTATTATGTTTATGACACTCTTTGAGTTTCTTTCTTGTTACTGGGCTTATTTTTTCTCTCTCTGCAATTAGAGAATGGAAACTTGTGTGGTCAGGGTCCTATCTGGTCTATTTCCAACTGAATCTCATACTCCATTACTTACCATCCATGTGGGCAAGCACTTTAACATCTCTGTGCCTCCTTTTTCTGGTCTATAAAATGGGTATGATAATATTTCTTAATTCAGAGTAAAGCCATGGGAAGTGCTTAGAATATGGTGTCTGGCACATGTGGGCTCAAAAGTTATCCATTATTATTATCAAGTGCTCAAAAAAATCTTACTAGAAGGAGGGAAGGAAGGAAGATTCCCTGGGCATACAGCTCCATTAATGCAAAGATTCATTCATTCAACAAATGTTAGTTGAGAACCTGCTATGTGTCAACTGTAAAAGAGAGGCACAGACCGGTAAGCTCACACCGTAGAGGCTGAAGTTAAAAAATAATAGTAATCATGATACCAGTGAATATTTGCTGAGCACATACTATATGCCTGTCTCATTGAACTTTCATTCCCTCTTTGGGAGGTATTTTCATTTTCCAGGTCAGGTTGCCGAGGCTCAGAGAAGGTAGGTATTTCCCCCTATCATACAGTCCGTAGCTGGCTCAGACCCTCTCTATTTAACTCCCTTTCAACGTGCTGTTTTCCCTTGTCAAAACTGAGGTTTGTAAAACAAAAACAAAAACTGAATCAAAACAATCTGATATAAAAAAAATGGGTAGAGGAACTAACTAGACAGTTTTCCAAAGAAGACATATAGATGGCCAGGAGGTGCAGGAGAATGTGCTCTGCAGAGTTAATCATCAGGGAAATGCAAAACAAAACCACAATGAGATCATCTCACACCTGTCAGAATGGCTGTTATCAAAAAGATAAGAGACAGCAAGTGTTGACCAGGATGTGGAGAAAAGGGAACCTTCCTGCACTGTTGGTGGGATATCAAATTGGTACAGCCACTATGGAAAAATGTATGGAGATTCCTCAAAAAGTAAAAGTAGAACTACCATATGATCCAGCAATCCCACTCCTGGGTATATTCCCAAAGGAAATAAAAATAAAATATAAAAGAGGTATCTGCACTCCCCTGTTTATTGCAGCACTATTCACAATAGTCAAGATATGGAAAATCTAAGTACCCATCAATGGATGAATGGATAAAGAGATGTGGAATAAAAATACGCTATTCATCCATGAGAAAGAAGGACATCTTCTCATGTACCGCAACATGCATGGACCTTGAACACATTATGCTAAGTGAGATAAATCAGAGAAAGACAAGTACTATATGATATCACTTATACGTGGAATCTTAAAAAGCCAAACTGGGGCTTCCCTGGTGGCGCAGTGGTTAAGAATCCGCCTGCCAATGCAGGGGACACGGGTTCGAGCCCTGGTCTGGGAAGATCCCACATGCCGCGGGACAACTGGGTCTGTGAGCCACAACTACTGAGCCTGCGCGTCTGGAGCCTGTGCTCCCCAACAAGAGAGGCCGCGACAGTGAGAGGCCCGTGCACCGCGATGAAGAGTGGCCCCCGCTCGCTGCAACTAGAGAAAGCCCTCGCACAGAAACGAAGACCCAACACAGCCAAAAAAAAAAAAAAAAAAAAAAAAAAAAAAAATTAAAAAAAAGCCAAACTGGAACTTCCCTGGTGGTCCAGTGGTTAAGACTCCATGCTTCCACCGTAGGGGGCATGGGTTCGATCCCTGGTTGGGGAACTAAGGTCCCACATGCCATGCAGCACAGCCAAAAAAATTTAATAAAAAAACAAAACATAAATAAAAAAGCCAAATTTGTAAAAACAGAGAGTAGAATGGTGGTTACCAGGGGATGGGGGGGATGGGAGGATAGGACAGATGGTGTTCAAGGGTAAAAACTTGCAACAAGTAGTAAGTAAAAGTCCTAGGACCCTAATGCGTGGTATAGTGAATATAGACAACTATATTATATTATAATCATTAAAAATATGTAGATTTACATATTCACCATAGCCAAAAAGTGGAAGCAACTCAAATGGCCATTGATGGGTGAGTGGATAAACGAAATGTGATACACATACAATGGAATATTATTCCGTATTAAAAAGGAGGGAAATTCTGACACCTGCTATAACATGGATGAATCTTGAAGACATCATGCTCAGTGAAATAAGCCAGACACAAAAAAGAAAAATAGGGCTTCCCTGGTGGCGCAGTGGTTGAGAGTCCACCTGCCGATGCAGGGGACACGGGTTCGTGCCCCGGTCCGGGAAGATCCCACATGCCGCGGAGCGGCTGGGCCCGTGAGCCATGGCCGCTGAGCCTGAGCGTCCGGAGCCTGTGCTCCGCAACGGGAGAGGCCACAACAGTGAGAGGCCCGCGTACCGCAAAAACAAAAATAAAAACAAACAAACAAAAAAAAACAGAAAAGAAAAATACTGTGTGATTACACTTATATGAGGTCCGGAGAAGAACCAAATTCATAGAGACAGAAGGTTTCAGGGTGGGTACCAAGGGCTGGGAGGGGGGTGTTAGTGTTTCATGGGGACAGAGTTTCAGTTTGGGGAGATGAGGTAGCTCTGGAGATGATGGTGGGGATGGTTACTCAACAATGTGAATGTAACTTAAAGCCACTGAGCTGTGCACTTAAAAATGGCTGTAATGGTAAATTTCACTTTATGTGTATTTATTTTCCCAGAATTAAAAAAACAGAGCAAATCAGAATGGGGAGGTATTCTGGCCCAGGTTCCTGGGTCTGCCCCTTCAGGAAGCTTCTTTGATATCTCATTCTGGGATGTGACTTGAGTCTGGGGGTGTGGTCCAGAGCTGTACACCCATGGCTTTGCTGGATGTGTAAGGTTAGAGCTAATTTCATATTGACCCCCATCACCGCGGGGCTGAGTGAGTCAGCTGGGCCAGGGTTGGAGGCCAAATCAAAACTCCCAGGTCGGGGAGCTGGGGTTGAGCTCAGGAAGATGGTTCTGACGGAGGGTCCCAACAGGGTCATTGTGTGGACAGAGTAGGAGCAGGGCAAGTGCAGAGAGGAAAAGGCTTTTAGCCCCTCTGAGGAGCGTCTGAGACCAGCTCAGAAAATGCTCATTGACACTTCTTCCCACCACGGTTGGGAGGGGCACTGGACATCAGGGAAGTCTTCTTGGAGGAGGAAGCTACAACTGGACCAGCTTGGTGTAGCATATTGTGATATGATAAGACATATATATTTGGGGGACTTCCCTGGCGGTCCAGTGGTTAGGACTCCACGCTCTCACTGCCGAGGGCCCGGGTTCAACCCCCGGTCGGGGAACTGAGATCCCGCAAGCCGAGTGGGGCAGCCAAAAAAAAAAAGAAGTATGTATTTGGTCTTCATCCCTTGTTCTGGCACAGAGCTCCTAGAATGCCTGGAATTTCTCAAGTGCTGAGAGAGACAAAGGTGTCTTTTGTTATGTTAATGAAGTGCTTTTTGGGAAGCCTCCCAGGTTACCTAAGGATGGGGCTGATCACCAGGGGAACCAATTCTGTGATGAGAAGTTTGGAACTTTCACCCCCTGACCTCTGGGGAGGAAAGACAGGCTGGAGGTTGAGTCAGTCACCAGTGGGCAATAATGTAATCAACCATGCCTGTGTAATGACGCCTCCACAGACCGAAAAGGATGGGGTTCAGAGAGCTTCCGAGTTGGTGAACACGTGGAGGTGCTGGGAAGGTGGTGCTCCTGGAGAGGTCATGGAAGTTCCGCCCCCTCCCCCATGGCTTGCCCTGTGCATCTCGTCCATCCGGCTGCTCCTAAGTTACTTTTTATTTTTTCTGTATTCAGTAATAGATATATTAAAAAAATTTTTTCTCAGTGCACAGATTTCAAATCTTAAAAATAAAAACTAACTTTGGCCCTATTCTGAGACATATTGTGAGTTGACATAAAACTTGCCTTTGTTATGAATGTTGGTAGGCTAAAGTTCAATGAAGAAAGTTTTAGAATGGTTAAGAGAGATTTATCTAGAATTCATTACATTTTTTTTTCCCAAAGAAAGAAAATGAAAATGTATTCAGGTAATTATATAAATTTCACATTTTGACTGGGTAGGCAAGACACAAGAAGAAAACTTCCACCCCTATATTAATCCTGTTCTAACTTTTCTTTTTTTTTCTGTTTCTTTTTTAAATTAATTTTTATTGGAGTATAGTTGCTTTACAATGTTGTGTTAGTTTCTGCCGTACAGCAAAGTGAATCAGCTATACGTATACATAGATCCCCTCATTTTTGGATTTCCTTCCCATTTAGATCACCACAGAGCATTATGTAGAGTTCCCTGTGCTATACAGTAGGTTCTCATTAGTTACCTATTTTATATATAGTAGTGTGTATGTGTCAGTCCCAATCTCCCAATTCATCACCCGCCCCCCCCCCCCGAATTATCTCCTTTTATAATAAACTAGTAATCTAGTAAGTAAACTGTTTCTCTGAGTTCTGTGAGGGGATCCAGCAAATTAATCGAACCTAAGGAGGGGGTCGTGGGAACCTCCTATTTATACACTGATGGGTCAGAAGCACAAGTGACAGCCTGGACTTGCAATTGGCATCTGAAGTTGGGGGCGGGGCCAGTTCTGTGGGACTGAGCCCTTAACCTATGGAATCTGACGCCATCTCCAGGTAGACAGAATTGAGCTGAATTTAGGACACCCAGCTGCTGTGTGAGAATTGCTCGCAGAAACATCTTTGGGATAAGTGTCAGAATCATACCTATGTATATATCAGCTTTGACTATACTTGTGAGCTGTGTGCTCTCAGGCAGCTCATAATGTTCTGATGTTCCCAGCCTTAATCCCTGATGGAATCTCTTGGCTGCTGTGTTTGAGATTCTTAGCTAAGATGGGGTTGAAGCAGTGATCTGATTTATAGAGGCAAGCGGATTTTACGTTGCCACGGCTCCACCCCACCGAAGTGACTACCTTCTGGGATTCACATCTTTATGTAAGCCTCTCCTTTGAGTGGGAGCTGGGTCTGTGACTTGCTTCTTACCAATAGAACATTGCAAAAGTGACGGGATGCTTGTGATTATGTGCTCAGGATTATGTGATGTTAGGATGATATGATACTGTCTTCTGCTAGCAGTCTCTCTCCCTCTCTCTCTCTCTCTCTCTCTCTCTCTCTCTCTCTCTCTCTCTCGACCTTGATGGCTTTGAATAAACAAGCTGCCAAGTTGTGAGCTACCCTAGGAACATATGGCACGAAACTGAAAATGTCCCCTGTCCAACAGCCAGCAAGAAACGGAGTCAATTATTCCAACAATCTGAACAAATTTTAGGGGCTTGGAGGCTATTGTCCATGGAGATGGTGAGGGTGGGGGAGAAGGAAAACTATCGAAAACTTGTGCCCACTTGTTTTTTAAGGAAATTATTGTTTATTCACAGCTCATCAATGCAATTCTTAGAGCATGGGCTCAGATGGACTTGTCTCATGAAATTGATGACTTGGGACAGAAAACATACCATCTATCACTTTGCATTTTTTGTGACGACAACATCTGTCCAAAGGTTGACTCTGTATCTGACACATAGTAGGTGATTTATGAATAAAAAACTCACAAGGTGAGCTTACGAGACCAAGCTTCATGGAAAGTCATACTGGCTTCTTGTTTTTTTGTTTGTTTATTTGCTTGTTTGTTTTTCAATCTATGGCAAACCACAGGCAAGTCCCTGGCTTCTTGTTTTTTATTGTAACACTGTAAAAAAAATTATACATGCATATTTATTGTGAAAAAATCCAAGTGCAGATAGAAGGAATAACATAAAAGCCAGTTGTGATTTTATGTTAACATTTTGGCATACATGTCCAGAGTTCTTATCTATGTCTGTATAATGAATGTTTACACAGTCTTAAAAAGCTCATTTTTAAAATCATTTTGGATTTACAGAAAAATGGTAAAAGCAATACAGAGAGTTTCCATATATCCTGTACCCAGCTTCCCCTAAAGTTACCATCTTATACAGCTATGGTACTTCTATCAAAACGAAGAAATTGGCATTGGTACATTCCTATTAACTAAACTACAAACGTTATTTGGATTTCATCAGTTTTTCCACTAATGTTCCTTTTCTGTTCCAGGAATCAATCCAGGACCCCATATGGATATTCCACAGTCTACTGTGTCAGTCCTCTGTTATTATACAGTTAGATTTTTCTAAATGGTTCATTTTTATGTGTTATGTATTATGCTATGACAACCATCCGTATATACAATTCTTTGCATATACTCTTCCTTAAGAGAATTCTTTTTAAAATTTTAGGTTTATTGAGGTATTGTTTACATACAGTAAGATTCTCCCAGTTCAGTCTATAATTTTATAGGTTTTGACAAATACCTACAGAATTTTCTGTCATCTGCCCAGATTCCTGCAGGCTCTTTTGTATTCAACTTCTTCCCTCCACCCATGTCCCTGGAAACCACTGCTCTGATGTCTGTTACTACAGTTGTGCTTTTTCCAAAATGTTGTGTAAATGGAAGTGTGCAATATTTAGCTTTTTGAGCCTGGAGTCTTTCACTCAGAAGAATGTATCTGAGATTCATTCCTCTAGTTGCGTGTGTTTGTCATTTGTTCCTTTTTGTTGTTGAGAAGTAGTCTAGCGTATGGATTATGCCACAGTTTGTTTATCCTGTGGGGGGACATTTGTGTTGTTTCCAGTTTCTAGCAACTATAAATAAAGCTACTATAGTATACAGTGTATACTCTGTATACACAGTAGAATACATAAGGGTTTTTTTTTTTTTTTGTCTTGCCAAACTGATTGGCAAATACCGCATCTCATTTTAATTTGTAAAATTTTGATACCTAACGAAGTTGAGCATTTTTTATGTGTCTCTTGGCCATGAGTCTTTCATCTTTTCCTTATTGATTTCTAAGATTTCTTACGTATAAAATAATCCACTGGCAAATAGGTTTCAGATAGCCTTTTCTAGTTTTTCCTTTCTTTTTAAAATTTTTGAAGATGGTTTTGGCTCCCAGAATTAAAAAAAATTGTATCTAGTCAAATTTCTCAGTCTTTTTCTTTATTCTTGATACCTTTGGTAAATATTCCATCTTGTATTTTCTTCTAGTGGTGTGTTACTGCAATTTTTTTTTTTTTTTTACATTTTACTTCTCTATCCATCTGGAATTTATTTGGTTGTGAGGGTTGAAGTGAAGGTCAAATGTAACTTTTTTTTCCAAAAGTTTAGTCAGTTGTCCCAGATCCATTTTATTGAATAAGTAGCTGTTTGCCTTCTGATTTGAAGTTCCTCATTTATAAATACGAAATAATTATGTATATTTGGGTCTGTTTAAGGATCTTCTGTTTTTTTTCTATAAATCTGTATTTTTTGTTTTCTGTACCATAGTAGTTCTTCATAATATTCTTCCCATTCAGGAATATTTATTTGATTCATTTTTTATATTCCTTAAGATTTTAATGATTTCACTCACATCTATTCACATTAAATTTTTAATGATTTCGTTCACATTTTATACATATATTGGGTTGCTATTATAAAATGAGTCATTTCCCCATTATATTATTTGATAATTGCTGGTCTATAGGAAAGGGATTAGTATTTGTGTATTTTTTTCTACCCTGTTGCCTTCCCGACTTCCTGTTAACTCGAATAGTTTTTCAGCTAGATTTTCTAGGGCAAATAAGGCTATTACCTGTAAATAAAGATGATTTAATCTCCTTTTCTCTTGATATTTATTTTTTCTTGTTTTATTGTGATGGTTAGAACATCTAAATGTTAACTAATAATGGCAACACAGTCTTTCCTTAATTGTGACAAGAAAGCTTGTGTTTCTCTGTTAAACATAATAGACTGGTTGAGATAAAATAATGTGTTATTAGGAAAGTGTTATTTTTTTCATATTTAACAATTAATAGCTTATGGTTACCAAAGGGGAAAGGTTGGGGGGGGGAGGATAAATTAGGAGATTGGGATTGACATATACACACTACTATATATAAAATAGATAATCAACAAGGACCTACTGTAGAGCACAGGGAACTCTACTCAATATTCTGTAATAACCTAAATGGGAAAAGAATCTGAAAAAGAATAGGTATATGTATAACTAATAGTATAACTGACTCACTTTGCTGTACCCCTGAAACTAACACAACACTGTAAATCAACTATACTCCAACGAAAAAAAAAAAACAACTTTCACACACAAAAACACACTAGCAATAACTACCATTTACTATTCTTACTATTTGCTTATCACTTTCCTATGTGTTTTATAGGATGGTTTCATTTAATTCTTTCAATCCTCAGAGGTAGGTACTATTCTTATTCCCATTTTCACAGGAGGAAACTTAGGTTCAGAGAACCCGAGAAAAAACAGCTAATGGAAGAATCAAGGTTTAAAAACAGGGAATAGAACTTCTGAGCCCGTGTGTTTCATTGTATGCTAAAATGCCTTCCTGGACAATAAAAATGTCCTTGCATTAGTAAACTTTTATATGAGGAATGGATCAAGATTTTACCAAATAACTTTCTGACTTCTCTGGAAATGAACATCTACTATCGTTTCTTTCACTTACCGATACTGAATTTTATTTAAAAGATTTTTCAATGTTCGGTAGAGTGCTGGTAAATGGGGGGAAAATTTCAGAAGCACTTGCCAATTTATGTGGTGCAAAGACTCTTCCCACGGATGATTTCAAACTACCAACGTGATATCGCTGAACGAGGAGATGGAGAAATGCACCCTGATGCTTCCTGTGACCCAAATGCCAACATAGATTCATCCTTGCATTCCTGCATAAGCCTCTAAGGTCATGGCAAATGACTGTTTTTACACACACACACACGTATGCAACAGAGTGCGTATACTAAATTGTCACTTGACACCCCTAGTGGGTTGTAGGAGACCTTGTAATCAAGCACATTAATATTTCAGCAGCAAAGATGCATAAATATTCACATTCTGTGTCATAAATACTATAAAGGGGCTCACATCTCTCTGGGTCAAGTTGGCTGTCAACTTAGTTTTGATGCCAAACTTACGAAGAAAAAATGAACTTTGCGGAACTTTTTAGTTTTTCAGAATTATGGATAAGAGTCTGTGAACCTGGGTCGTATTTAGTACTTTTCCTCTTTATTTTTATTTTACTTTTTTGATGAGCTTAGTCTTTAAACATTTTTTCCTAGGTTGTCAGGTTTTGTATCAGGGTTGGGCTGTTTACAGAATGATTAGGAAATTTTCCGTCTAGCTTAGAAATCTTTATCTATTTCTTGACCTTTTGAAGATTGAACTTTTGAAGGTTGAATGGTGAAAGCATGTGAGATTTGACCTTTTGGAGAGGGTTTATTTTTGATAATATCTTTAGGTTTTATTCCTATCATTTTTTATTTATTCATTCAGGTGTTTTCGTCCTTCTTGAGTTAATGCTGGTAATGTATATATTTGTAGAAAGCTCAGTTTCACTGAGATCTTCAAATTTCTCAGCTTAGAGTTGTATGTCATATTCTTTTACTAAAAAACCCCCTCTATATCTGGTTTTAGATAATTGTATTTGTTTTCTCTTTCTGTTTCTTGAATAAATGGGCTAGAGATACGGTTCTTCAGTTCCTGAATTCCTTTCTTTATTCTAGTGTTTTTATGCGTTCTCACTGATGGAGATCTACTCTGTCACTCATTACAAATTCCTTCCTTGCTTGTTTTGTTTCTTTCTTTCTGACTTATTGAATTAAATGCTTCAGCAGTTCATTTATTTCCACAGTAGCACAGTGGAGGGAGGTATTCATCTCATGATGTGGAGGAGAGAGGAGAGTCAGGGAAAGTATACTTTAACTTGGGCTTTGATGGATGAATAGGAGTTTTCTAGAAGGAGAAGAGGTTCTTTCCAGTTGAGACACCAGCCACAGAGGAATGAAAGACCAGTTGTGTTCTAGAATTGATCATTGGCAAGGTGCAGTTGAATGGACAAATAAATGGCATCTGCAATAATTTATTTGTTAAGTTTATCATATAACACAATGAATTAATATATTTATGATATACTATAATATATTAATATATTTATTTGTGTGATTATTTGATTCAACTGGAAGCTCCACGAAGGCAGAGACCACTGTTTTCTAGTACCAACTTAAGGAACTGGTCCAACGTGGGCATCCACAAATATTTATGGAGGAAACAATTCCTAGGATGCCTGCTGTGTGCCAAACCTCCGTCCAGATGTGGGGGACACAGCAGTGAACACAGCCTATCTGTAGCTGATGGATGGTGCCGAAAGACCTCCGATGGCTGGAACATAGGGAGCCAGAGTGAGTGTGATGGGAGGTCAGCAGGGAGGCCCACGAGTGGCCTTGCCGGCCCTGTGGAGCCCTGGGAGGGACACCACGTAAAGAAAAGTCCCATGACTGCAGTGCTGAGAAAGGCCTCTAGGGGGCAGAAGTGGAAGCTCGGAGTTCAGGAAGGGGGCGCTTAGTAGTACCGGAAGGAGATAAAAGGATACGGAAAGTAGTGACGCTCTTTGCCAGCTGTGTGTGCAGGAGAACTACTTTGGACTAAATGCATCTCATTGTTTTTACCTTTAGTTGCTTTGTTGACGTATAACTGGCAAACAATAAATTGCACATATTTAAAGTAAAAAAATGGATGAGTTCTGACATACAGCCATCGTCATAATGAAGATAATGAGCATACATAGACTCAAATGAATAAATAATACCCATACATTTTGCCAAAATGGAATTGTACGATGCATAATTTTTGCAACTTAAAAAAAAAGTAATAGATAGCGTTCGTCTTTCCATGTCATTACCTGGAAAACAAGATTTATCATGCCACTTTTATTATTTATTTATTTATTTAGGCTGAGCCGGGTCTTAGTTGCGGCATGCATGTGGGATCTATTTCCCTGACCAGGGATCGAACCCGGGCCCCCTGAGTCTTACCCACTGGACCACCAGGGAAGTCCCACTACATTTTTTTTTAAAAACATCTTTATTGGAGTATAACTGCTTTACATTGTTGTGTTAGTTTCTGCTGTATAACAAAGTGAATCAGCTATATGTATACATATATCCCCATATCTCCTCCCTCTTGCGTCTTCCTCCCACCCTCCCTATCCCACCCCTCTAGGTGGTCACAAAGCACCGAGCTGATCTCCCTGTGCTGTGTGACTGCTTCCCACTAGCTATCTATTTTACATTTAGTAATGTATACATGTCAATGCCACACCCTCACTTCGTCCCAGATTCCACTACTTTTAAAGAGGGTATATTCCACAGCAGGACTTTGCAAATTTTTCTTTAAGGGAAGGAGAGTAAATATTAAGGCCTTATGGTCTCTGTTGCAATTAAAACCCTTCTGCTTTGGCACAAAAACAGTCACAGACAGTATAAAAGATGAATGAGCATGACTGTGTGCCCATAAAGCCTTGTACAAAAACCAACCCTTGTTCTATGACTTGAATCTTGTTTAGTGTTTATTTACCTAGTCCCCTGCTGATGGACAGTTGGGTTGTTCCTTCCCTCCCCCTGCCTTTCAAGGGATGCTACTGCAAACATGTGCAGAGCTCCTAGGGATGGCACAAGATAGAAGGGGGTTACATCCCTGAATCATCATCCATCAACCCAGAATACCCATTTTACAGATGCAGAAAACGAGGTCTAGAAATAAACAGGCACATACATGAGCAAGGAAGGACAAAAACATTGGGGTTTATTTGTTATAGCAGCTGGCACTATCCTAATACAGTCGTTCTCACCTGGTGGTCATTTTGCCTCCCAGGGAACATTTGGCCATGTCTGGTGACATTGTTGACAACTGGAAAGGAGAGCGCTACTGACCTTTGGTGGGTGGAGGCCAGGGATGGTGCTAAACATCCTACAGTGCACAGGACAGCCCCTATGCAAGGAATTATCCTGCCCAAAATGTCAACAGAAAACCTCTCCTAACTGAATGAACACCCCACTTGGAATCACTTTATTTCTTTTTTTTTTTCCTGTGCCCTTGAATATAGTCACATTTCTCAGCCAAGGAGAGAGAAGTGTCTTTCCATTTAGGGCAGGGCAGTCTGGGTGTGTGGGAACTTACTCAGAATGGAGTTGGGTTTTCAGCCTCTGCTTGTTTGGGGCTTTGCCTGTTGGATAGAAGGAGGACGTGACTTCAAAACTGACCTTTGGGCTCTCCTGGGATGGGAACATGCCTTGAGGTCTCAGATGGACCCACTCCTTGGACTCAGAGGTCGGGCCACTTGGAGAACAGCTGAGGCTGAGTTCTAGGAGTTTTCTTGGCTGTTGGTAATCTGATACGCGCTGGTGGGAGATGGTTATTTTATTACTGGGACCATTTATGATTTTCCAATGCAATTTACAGAAGGCTCCATTTTGTTTTCTGCTGATGGTCTCGAGAAAGAATCCTTGGCTGGTGTTGGCTGAACATTTGCTATATGCCAGGCTCTGTGTGAAGTGCAAGGCCTGTACCAACTCATTTAATCCCCATGATGACCTAGGAGTTGGATCTGAAATCGTCGTGATGAGCTGTGAGACTCTGGGGTATATGAGTACATCCCTCCTTACCTGTCTGATATCTCTGCTCACTTGCTCACTCAGCTTCAGCCCCACCAGCCTCCCTCTGTTCCTCCAACATGCGAGTCATCATCCTGCCTCAGGGCCATTGCACAGGCTGTGCCCTCTACCTCGTATGCCTTTCCTCCGCATACCCACACGAGATCTGCCGCCACTCCCTTCTGATCTCTGCTCGAATGTCGTCATACCAGAGAAGGCCTCCTGTTTAAAATTTCACCTCTTTCTCACCCACTGGTAACTTCTATCCCATTTTCATTTTTCTCCACAGCGTACATCCCAGTCCGACTGAGTCTGTATATGTCAGTCACGTAGTTTGCTTATTGTGTGTCTCCCTGCACTGCTGTATGAGAAAAAGGGAGTTTTAATGGCTCTAATTTCACCTCTAGATCCCCCGTCTCGGCCCACGGTAGGAGCTCAATATCTGCAGAATGAAGGTACAAGGTAGGTGCCGTTTTAACGATGAAACTATCGCACAGTTGAGGTCCAGAGACACGAAGGACTTGGCCAAGATTGCACTCAAATAAGTGGCACAGTGGACTTGAACGGTGCCCTCAAAACATCCCTCCCCCGTGCTTTCCATTTTATTTTATTTGTTTTTAAAAATTTATTTTATTTAAGTATAGTTGATCCACAATGTTGTGTTAATTTCTGCTGTACAGCTAAGTGATTCAGTTATACATAAACGTATATTCATTCTTTTTCTGATTCTTTTCCATTATGGTTTATCACAGGATACTGAATACAGTCCCCTGTGCTAGACAGTGGGACGTTGCTGTTTATCCATCCTATGTATAATACTTTACATTTGCTAATTTCAAATTCCCAATCCATCCCTCCCCCACCCCCCTCCACCTTGGCAACCACAGTCTGTTCTCTATGTCTGGGAGTCTGTTTCTGTTTTGTAGGTACGTTCATTTGTGTCATATTTTAGATTCCACGTGTAAGTGATATCATATGGTATTTGTCTTTCTCTTTCTGGCTTACTTCACTTAGTATGATAATCTCTAGGTCCATCCATGTTGCTGCAAATGGCATTATTTCATTTTTTAAAGTAAATTTATTTTATTTTATTTATTTTTTGGCTGCGTTGTATCTTTGTTGCTGCCCAAGGGTTTTCTCTAGTTGCAGCGAGCGGGGGCCTCTCATTGTGGTGGGTTCTCTTGCTGAGCACTGGCTTTAGGCGCGTGGGCTTCAGTAGTTGTGGCTCGCGGGCTCTAGAGCGGAGGCTCAGTAGTTGTGGCCCATGGGCTTAGTTGCTCCGCGGCATGTGGGATCTTCCCAGACCAGGGCTCGAACCCGTGTCCCCTGCATTGGCAGGCGGATTCTTAACCACTGCGCCACCAGGGAAGTCCATCCCCCTATATTCTTTTAGATACAGATTTTGATTTAAATTGGATCTGTAAATGATTTTCTTGGAGGGGGAGGGGTGGCCCTTAGACAACACTCCGTTTTCTTATCCAGAAATAAGGCATATTTATTTATTTATGCAAGTCCTGTTTTATGTCCCCTTAAAAAGTACTATAGTTTTTTTAAAGATATGGGTCAGAGCTATTGCTGTTAAAATTTTTCCTCTGTGTTTTATTTTATTTCACTTCGTAGATATGATGATGCTGTTCTGAAAAAAGTCTCTGTCTTATGCTGATTTTTGAAAAGGGAATGCACGTACATGGTTAAAACAATCCAAACAGGTAAAAAAGGATTACCAGCTCCTGTGCCTTCTCTGAGGGATATTTCCTGAGAGATCATTCACATCTGTGAATGTGTATATGTTAATTTGTGTTGCTATAGTCTACTCCCCTTTCAAAATGCAAATGATAGCACTCTATTTACACCATGCTTCACTTAATTCTTTTTGGGTAATAATATGTATCTTGGAGATTTTGTCGTCTCTGTACCTGTGGATTTAACTCATTGTTTTCTAAAAAGGTCACAGAACCCCACTGAATATTTTTCCATTATTATCTTTATGTTAGAAAACAGTTATTTTATTTTAATTTATTTTTAATCGAAGTACAGTTGATTTACAATGTTGTGTTCCTTTCTGCTGTACAGCACAGTGATTCAGTTAAACATATATATACATTCTTTTTCATATTCTTTTCCATTATGGTTTATCACAGGGTATTGGATATTGTTCCTTGTGCTATACAGGAGGACCTTGTTGTTTACCCATTCTCTATATAATAGCTTGCATCTCCTAACCCCAAACTCCCACTCTATCCCTCCCCCTTACCAACCACATGTCTGTTCTCTATGTCTGTGAGCCTGGGAAACAGTTTTCTCTCAATTATAATTTTTATGTATATATTTTTCCATCTAGATTTGGGTAACTGTCACTCTAAGCCAGTAGAAAAGAGTCCTGGACATTGCAACAATGAAAGGAAATGTTTCTGAGAAATAAAAATATTTTACATGAGTTTCATCCCGTCTTTCATCTCTCTTGAAAACTACATTGGGAGGAGGGAAGGAGGCAGAAGGAGAGGCAAACACCACAGTGTTAATCCTTTTAGATTTAGTTGGCAGTACTTCCTTAATATTTTTGTCTTATTCGGGTACAAATAGTTCGTCTCGGAAGCTTATCCATCTCCTAAGCATTTTATTTGTCAGGTCCAGTCACGATCTAAATTCTCTCTGAAACTGGTTAAGATGAAACCTCAGTTTGGACGATGGCCCCAGTAGCATCAGAAACCAGGGAAGCCCAACACTCAAAAACTCTCATGGGTTGCAGCTCAGCCATGATGCACATTTCAGAAAGTGTAGTTTCAAGTGTAGGTGCAAAATGGGGTCATGGAATGGACCTGAGGATTCAAAATCCACATCTACATCTATTGATAATGGAATGTCATTCAGCTATAAAAAAAGAATGAGGCATTAATTCATGCTACAATATGGATGAACCTTGAAAACTATTATGCTAAGTAGTGAGAGTCACAAGGTCACATAATATACGATCCCACTTATAGGAAATGTCCAGGATGGGCAAATCCGTATAGACAGAAAGTAGATTAGCAGTTGCCAGGGGCTGAGGGGAGGGAGACTGAAAAGTGATTGCTTAATGGGTGTGGAGTTTCTGTTCGGGGTGATGAAAAAAAATTTGGAGCAAGATAGTGGTAAAAGTTGCACAAATTGTACTGAATGTCACTGAATTGTACACTTTAGGATGGTTTCAATGTTAGATCCTATGTTATGTGTATTTTACCATAATAAGAAAAAGCAACCAAAAACGATAGCCCAGTGTATTTGAATAAGGGTCAGAAGTGAAGACTTTACGAATAACAGAGCTATGTGGAAGTGTTGAAATAAACCCCCACGAGACCAGGATGGGTAGACACCAAGCTGTGTAAGTACAGGATGTCTGTTTTCTTATACCAATTTCACACCCTGCCTTTATATCCTCAAAGTACCCCCAAAGGAAAAGTAAAACCCAGGAAAAAACATGAGAATATTACGAATTACTATAACTTGTCAATGCAAATCATATGTGAGTGGTATCAGAGGAGAAAGAAAAGAGAGAGAGAGAAAAAGGAAAATTTGAAATATTTGAATTGATGAGGCATTTTTGGAGAATGTAGAGGTCTCCCTGTTTCTTGGGGGGAAAATTAATTTAGGGTGATTCCAGGTTGTGCTGCAATGATTATCTTTGAGAATACTTCTTTCTACACCCATGGGAGGATATTTCTGCAGCATATAATTTCCTGGAAGTGCGACCAGTGGGAAAAAGCATCAATGCAATTTACATGTTGAAAGTCTTTGCCAAATCTCCCCCCTGCCACACCCCTTAGTTGAACTCATTTATACCAGTGTTGATGAGAATGGATTCTCACAAATCTTCACATTGTGTTGCCCATTCTCCTGACAGTTGGCAAACTCAGTGAAGATGACATGGGCATATCTCTAACTATGAAGAAGGCTGAACATCCTTTTATATGTTTGAATACCTTTAGTATTCCTTCTTTTTTTCTTGTCAGTGGGTCTGTTTCTGTGAGCTGCCTATTCATGTCCTTTGCCATTTTTATTTTGGCAAATAAGAGTTTGGGCTTTTTTTTTCTCACTGAAAAAATTAGTATTATATATTATGTAAGATCTTATAATGCATACCCTTTATCTGTCAGTTAAGTTGCATATATTTTCCTCACTTATAAAAATCTGACGTTCAACTTTATGCATGGATTTTTTATTTTACTATTCATATAACTTAATTTTTTCATAGCCAGATTTGTTGTGTTTAGATTTTATTTTATTTATTTAAATTTTATTTTTGGCTGCGTTGGGTCTTTGCTGCTGCGTGTGGGCTTTCTCTAGTTGAGGGGAGCAGGGGCTACTCTTCGTTGTGGTGCGCAGGCTTCTCATTGCAGTGGCTTCTCTTGTTGCAGAGCACGGGTTCTAGGTACGCGGGCTTCAGTAATTGCAGCACTCGAGCTCAGTAGTTGCGGTGCACAGGCTTAGTTGCACCGCGGCATGTGGGATCTTTCCGGACCAGGGCTCGAACCCATGTCCCCTGCATTGGCAGGTGGATTTTTAACCACTGTGCCACCAGGGAAGTCCCTATTTTTAGATTTGGGATTTGCATCTTGCTTAAAGAGATTTTCCTTACTTTGCAATTATAAAACAAAATTTCCAAATTGCAGTCTTATGGTTTCATTTTTGAATGGCTATGGAATTCATCAAATACATTTTTAGTAGCATGGAGATGTTCTTGTACCTTCTCTTCTTGGACCTGCGAATACTGTGATCTTGGTGACTAGACTTCCTAGCATTGAACCATCTTTGCCCTCCTGGCCCAAGGTCCACTTAATCCTGGTATAGGTGTTGCGTTCTTTCAATCTTCAGCCTGATTCTGTTGGTAAGTTCTCACTGCTGTGTTTTTGCCCTGTTGTTCACAAATGAAATCAGTTTGCAGTTTTCCCCCCCTACTCCTAAATGTAATGTATTAAAGCAGGTTTCCATGACAACACAGGAGTCAGGATTTACATTTGGTTTCCTGCTTTAATGTAACAGAAAACTGCTAGATTGAGGGAGATTGTCCCAGAGGGACCGGCTAAAGGAAGACCCCAGCAGGGTGGTGGTGGGCTTCCCTTAGCCCTCCTTGATGGACAACAAAAGTAGAGTATTTGGTGTTTATATTCATGAACGATGAAAAGATCTCTCTCATTACATCATGCCTTCAAAGTATGGTGTGCTTAAATGTCAGACCAAAGGCAATCTAAGAGAAACAAAGCCAAACAAAAAGTCCCAAACGGTTTTTCAAAACTTTTAAAACTTTTAATTTTGACATGATGTCAGACTTCCAGAAGAACTGCATGAATAGTACAATCAATCCTTATATGCACACTTTTAGCCAGATTTACCAATTTTATCACACTTTCTTTCACATCTGCTTTGTTCCGTCTCTGTCTCATTTTTGTTTTCTGAACCATTTGAGAGTAAGTTGCAGATATTATACTCCTTAACCCCTGCGTACTTCATTCAGTGTGTATTTCCTAAAGCCGGGGACATTCTGCTACGTCACTTCAGTACAATGATCAAAATTAATATTGATACAGTACCATTGTCAGATTGACACACCCTTTTCAGTCTTCCCCAATTGCTCCAGTAATATCTTTTATGACAGAAGAAAATCCAAGAGCAACTTTGATCATTTAGTTAAGCCAGCTTTCTCCTCCATGAAGCTTCTATTTTTCCTTTCTTTTATTATTGACAAGTGTCCTGCAGTGAGATACTGGCAGACCGCGGAAATACCCTGTTACTTTTCAGACTTCCAACCATCACTTAGCATTCGTGGATGGCTCTTGCCAGAACCAGTTATTTTGGAGATTAGCAAATGGTGATTTTCTACTTCCATTCTATTGATTTTAATAAAAGGCAGAGGTTGACTTTCAACTTTTAGATGATTGTATTTTTTGGGGGGAGCACGGTGGTTTACAAAAGAAACAATGAGTTTTTTTCGGGAAGTGGGTGTGTCTTCATTTCCATCCAGCAAGTCACAACTGCAATGATTCTCTTGACTTTATACACAACATGGAAGTCTTGCATCCTGAAAGATTTCCAGAGAGCATCACGTCCCCTGGAATTTCAGCAAATGCCACTGGCCTGGAATTGTTGGTGGCTTTTGGGGGCCCCTGTGGATCAGAGGGAAGCCCCTCAAGGAAGGGGAACAACATTGATCAGACCCACAATTCTTGGTACTCTGGGACTGCAGTTGCCTCTTGTCTGTTCTCCGTGGGTCCATTCTTGCCCCATTGTCCACAGTGAGATATTATTGGAAAGAAAATCTGATCGTGTTAACCTTTCGGTGTAAACCCTCTAATGCATCCCCGTTGCTTTCAGGATAAAGGTGGTGGTGGGGACAACCCTTCACATGGCATATCAAGATTCTACCCTGTCTAGCTCAGTTTCCCCTCTTTTCTTTCTGTGCTCCAGCTACAATGCCTGGTTCAGTTGTGAGAACACCAACCTGTCCTCCTCTGGGCCTTTGCACATGCTGTTCCCTCTACCTGGAACACTTCCCTGCTGCTTCCCGGGGCTGGTTTCTCCTCAACCTCAGATTTCAGTTCAAAAATCACTTCTTCGGAGGATCCTTCAGTGTCTCCCCACCCCACCTTATAACACATCTGATGTATAATTAATGGCCTTCTCCCCCACTGGATTGTGAGGTCTACAAGGAAATGGATGGTGTTTATTTTGCTCCCTGCAAATCCCCATTACTTACTGCACGTTGATTCTTCCATTCAACAAATATTTATTAAGCAATGGATATGTCAGGCACCGGGTATAAAATTGTGAACAAGACAGACAAGATTTCTGCCTTCCTGGGGTGGGGCGAAGACACAGGTAGGGATACTGGCGTGCTGTCAAGAACAGGGAGGGGAACAAAGGGAGGAAGGGCTGGGGAGCGTTTGCAAAGTGTGGTCAGGGAAGGCTCATTGGGACAGAGAGGTGAAGCCAGACACTGGAGGGACAGGAAGACAGGAATAGGTTTGAGTTCAGAGGACAGTGGGCCCACCTCCTGGCAAATTAATATTTGTTTAATAGATGAGAGAAAGAACGATTGCCCTCAGACAAGAGCTGTGCTGGGTGCGTTGTCATACTTTATTTCTACTGCAACTCCCCAAATCTGACCCGCAGGTGTTATTCACATACAGGTGAGGCTGATCCAGAGAGAGGACTCTGGGTCTGCAGTATTGAAAAACTGCGTGTGTCCATTTGTGTCATATCCAAGATCTCCACCGCCCCGTTTGCACTTTTGCGAGGTTCTGCACGTTCTCCAAGGGGTCATTTCTCCGACTTGAACCACAGACCGCGCGGAGGGGCCCAGGCCACCAGTACATTGAGCGCACGGGGCGCTCGTGCACGTGGCTGTCCCCAGGGGCCTGCGCTGGGCTGGGGAGTACTCGGGGTAGGACAGGGCGCCCGCGGGACTGGGACGAGGGGGAGGCGAGCACAACATTTAAGGGAGTAACAAAAAACCGAGTAACCTAGATAAACAATATTTTAATGCAATACTTTTAAAAAATCAAAATGAATTTTCCAAAGTCCCATGATGAACAAAATAGCAAAACGTTAAACACAGGATCCGTCTCGCTGGGTCGGGCATCTGGGGCGCCCCCAGGCTCTGAGACGGGAGTCACGGGGCTGGAAGGGGCGCTCCGGCTGGGCAGGGATCTGTGGCGCCCCCTCGGCTAGGGCGCGCCGGGGGCCTCCAGCGCGGGGCCCAGGATAGGGACGCTGGCGGGTGGGGCGGGGCGGCGCCTCCCCCCTGCCGGTCCTCCCTCTACCCCTCTCGGGCCTCTCCCGGGCGCCGAGTCCCTTCCGAATCCGGATCCGCGCCGCCTTTTCCCGCGGCCCGCACGGGGCCCAGCTGACGGGCCGCGTTGTTTACGGGCCGAGCAGCCCTCGCTCCCGCCGCCCGCTCGCCACCCGCCTGCCCAGGTGCCCGCCCGCCTGTCCGCGCGTCCGAAGATCTGAGCCCCCGAGCGCTCGGGGCCGAGAGCCAGGAGGCAGGGGCTCAGCGCCGGGCTCGGGGCCCTGAGGTCGCGGGACGGGGCCCGGTCCGCGGTGGCCCGGAGTCGGGGCCGCCTCCACCGGGCCGCGCTGCCGGATTTGCAGCGGCGGAGGCCGCGCGCCCCTCCTGGGGCTGTTTCAAGGACCCTCCCGGGCGGAGGCTGCGGCCCCTGGGCCGCCCGCGTGGAAGAGAAGGACGCGCGGCCCCCAGCACCTCTCGGGCGGCCGCTTTGGAGCATGCACCCCTCGGGCCGGCGCCGCGCGCTCTGATCCATCCGGACCCCGCGCTCCCGTAGCCATGGGCGCCGGGGGCGGGCGGGGGGCGGCGGCCGTGCCACTGCTGGTGGCCGTTGCCGCGCTGCTGGTGGGCGCCGCGGGCCACCTGTACCCTGGAGAGGGTGAGTCTGGGGGTCCGGGAGTGGGCGGGGACCAGCGCGGTGGGGAGGGACCCTTTGCCAAAATGGAACCCCTGCTGTGGACTGAGAGCCCTCCTCCGCCGGAGCGCGGGTGGCCGGGACTGTAGCTCCAGCCTCGTGGGGGGCGGGAAGCCGCTGACCTTGGCCTTTGCCCGCCTGGGCTCGCGGCTCCACGCTCCGCGTGCGGGCCCCGGGCTGGAGGAACCTTGCCCCAGTGCTCGCCCCTCCACGGGCGCCTCCCCCGAGCGCTCCTCGGACCTGTGCCGTGCCTGGACCTCCCCGAGCCCAACTGGCTCCGGAGACGGGACACGCGTCCTGAGTCGCCTCCGAGAAGTGGGGTTATTGGACACTCTCGGACAGCCAAGTTCCTGGGGCACAGACGGTTTGGAGCCAGAGTAGAGGGTGACGGACTCGGGAGGGGTTCCCTCGAGGGTCCCTGCTGGCAGGTGACGCTGCCTGGGGCGGGGAACTGTAGAATCCACCCCGCCTCTTCCTCGTATTTAGACCCATGGCTACCCCGACTTCAGGTCCATGTTTACACTCTTGGGTTCTGTTTCCAGATATCGGGAGGCAAACTCTAGCGCCTTGGCAACAGCGCGGTTGTAGTAGCAGAGGTAGTGTCGGCTTTAGTGATGACTGTAGTTAGTGTCACCAAATGCCACGGGCGGGTCGGTCTTATCTCTCTGGACCTTTTTTTTGGAGATTTTTTTGATGTGCACCATTTTGAAGTCTGTATTGAATTTGTTACAATGTTGCTTCAGTTTCACGGTTTGGTTTTTTGGCCGCTAGGCATGTGGGATCTTAGCTCCCCGACGAGGGATCGAACCCGCACCCCCTGCATTGGAAGGCGTAGTCTTAACCAGTGGACCGCCAGGGAAGTCCCTCTTTCTGGACCTTTGCGGCGGCCTCTTGAGGCTTATACCGTTGGTGGTCCATTTCGTAGGGAGTAAACTGAGGCTCAGGAAGGACACATAACTCACTTGCCCCAAAGTCAGTGCCAGAGGGAAAAACGAACCTCTCCAGTGGTGCCAGGGCCCAAGGCTCTGGACTGCTGCCCACGGCCCATGTCCCCCCTAATAACCTCCCTCCTCTGCCCTTTTACCTGTCAGCTCCGGGAGGTCTCTAACCTGTGGTCATTCCAGCCCCCAAAGCCTCCCTCCTGAGTGTCCCTGTGCTGGCAGCCACCAGGGGCAAATCCCAGCATCCTTCTTGGGCTTCACAGCAGGTCTTCCCGGCTGCAGGTCAAGGACGGAAGAATCGTTTAAGAGAATGTAGCTGGGGTTTCCCACCATGATGGCTGAGGCCCTGCTTTCAAAATATCTGTTGGGTTACTTCTTCAGATTTCGCCATAAAAGGAGATCAGTCACGAGGAGGAAGGGGTCAAGGAGGGAAGAAACCGAAGCTCCTCAGTTCCCTGACGGTGAGCGAGGGGCGTGAGAAACCACACGCAGGCTCTGGAGCTGACAAACCGGGTTTGCCGAGCACCTTTGCCAGTTAGGCACTGTCTCCAAGCACCCTGGTATACAGTGGGTGCTCCATGAAGGAGGGTGGCAAGTGGTTTAGGGTCTTGTTAAAAGAGTCCGAGACCAGTTGTTAGGCTTTGCGTATGTGTGTGTGGGCTCACCCCTGTATGTTTCCTTGCTTCTCTGTTCCTGGTAGCTTTGGTAATTAACGGTGGATTTGTGCCTGGGTTTTCAGGGGTCCGTAGATGGATTTTTCCGCTTCTTACTTGTTTACAGTTTCCGCAGGAGCAGAGATTTATGTTTCTTTCGTTCACTGCTACATTTCCAGAGCCTAGAGCAGTCCCTGGCACCTAGTAGGTATTTGATAAATATTTGTTCTAGATTCAACTCCTATCCTTCCTGTCCTCCCCAGGAGTCCAAGTCACAGCTGCTTTATTCTCCAAATAACTCCTAACTAACGAGAATATAAGCAAACACTCAGCGGGCGCGGTTCTATACACTTTGCATAGGTAATCTCAGTTAATCCTCACCGCAGTGCTTGGAGGTAAGGCTTATTGTCCTTTTGGAAGGTGAGGAACTTTGGCGAGATGGCAGAGCTGTGATTAGAACCCCAGTCTGTTAATAAAAGGTTTCTTAATAAAAGGTTCTTCTTTGGAGTCTGAACCTCCCCACCCCCGTGGTAAAGGTTAACAAAATACTACTGAATAGATGACATGTGATGCCCTTTGGAGGTTTAGGGAGGGGCGTGAAACTTTACAGATGGCTTATCTCCAACAGCAACCAATATGGCATTTTGGCTGGGGTGGGTGAGGGTGGGGTAGAGGGAAATCAATGGGATTTTTAAGGACTGAGGACTCAGAGATGTCACATGGTATGTGCCATCCCACTTCGTCCCCCCATGGAGTCTCTGTGGCTTGGCTGAACTGGGCAATGGCTTTCCCCTCCATTTCTCCTCGGGTTGATCCGCTCTGGCCCGAGATGACCCGAGGCATTGCAAAGTCAGAGAATGAAGGCAAAGTGGGATTAATTACAGTGAAAACCCACAGAGTTTCCGCGGGGGTGGAGGGGTGGGCAGTGAGTTGTATAGTTGAGGTGTGAGATGTTGCTTTCAGATCCCACCGGATGTTTCTCCTGTGTGTTCTCTTGTGTGCTCCGGGACCCTTAGAGCAGAACTTCTGCTCGCCGGGTCACCTCCCCGGGGTACCTCCCCGGGGTTCTTCCCAGGCTTTGCTTCCCTCCTGGTGACCCACCCCTCGCCCCTGCCCCACTTACTCATAGAGGTCATTGGGGTGAGCCCCCTGGGGTCCCCACCTCACTCCACTCCGTCGTTGACTTCCTTTCTTTTTTGATTAGAGCAGAACCTCTTGACTTCTCTGCTCTCGGCATATGGGGTTGGATAGCTCTTGGTTGCAGGGGGCTGCCCTGTGTATTTTAAGATGTTGAGCGCCATCCCTCATCTCTAGACGCCAGTAGCAATTCCCCTCTCCAAGTCATGACCACCAAAAGTGTCTCCAGACATTGCCAACTGTCCTGAGTTAAGAATCACTGCATTTGGGGAGATAACTTTTTCCTTCTCTAGGACACTTACCCACCTGGGTCCCCTGCTCTCTCCCCTCTGTTTGTTCAGGGATCTCCATCTACCCAGAAGCCTTTCTCTTTTCAGCCTGTAAACACTCAATACTCCCCTGGGCCCCATTACTCACCACTTACCTCTCGCCTTCCCCTGCCAAGCCTCCCCTCCAATGGGTCCCCACCGCCCTCGCTCTCTCACCTTTCACCCACTGCTCTGCCCACGGCATCTGGCTTGTGTCTCCATCGCTTTGCCCATGGCGCTAGAGAAGGTCATCCCTCACCTCCCAATTGTAGCCTCACCCCAGTTGACTTCTCTGGGTTTTGCCTTCCACTGGAAGGCACTGTCTCCTGGTGAGTTTTCACCTGTGTCTGACTTCGCCTATCCTCTTTCTTCCTTTCCTAGACTAAGATATTAGGCCCTTCTTCATAGAGGGCCATTCTCTACCCTTGACTCTCTCTGTCTCACTCAGTTTTTAATTTATATATGGTCAAAGCCTTTATCTAGAACAGGGGCCAAATCCTGCCCACCCACGCCAGTTTTTTTGTAAATAAAGTTTTACTGGCACGCAGCCATGCCCATTCGTTCATGCATCCTCGGTGGCTGCTTTTGTGCTCTCCAGGCAGAGTTGAATAGTTGTGATCGCGTGGCTCGCAACAATATTTACACTTGGGCCCTTTCCAAAGTTTGCCAACTCCTGATTTAGAACAAACTCCTTGAGAATCAGGAAGACATACCTCATAGCTTGTGTGGTCCCTGATACAACTTTGAATGAATCAAGGTAAATGAAGCGCCCGGGGATGCTGTGTTTTCCCCTTTACAGAGCAAGCTGTATTAAAGAAATTTATACCATTTGCTGTGCTGAATGTAGGGGTTCCGATGGCGAGAAAATAACCGTGATGTTCCCTCCTTGTGTGTGTGTTTGTGTGTGTACAATCTTTGGATTTATTTCTTTAAACAGTCTTCTTGGCATTGAATGAGGATTCCGTGCTCCTGGCCCTGTCTCTAGTACCAAAAGAAAGTGGTATCTGCTATGAGATGTTCTCTTGAGACCCGCCCTTATGTTAATTTCTATTAAGAACACATCGGGGTGGCTTGGGTTATGTTTTGCAACTTAAAAACCATATTTATGGGACTTCCCTGGTGGTCTAGTGGTTAAGACTTCCCCTTCCAATGCAGGGCATGCGGGTTCGATCCCTGGTAGGGGAGCTAAGGTCCCACATGCCTCCCGGCCAAAAAAGCAAAACATAAAACAGAAGCAATATTGTAAAAAATTCAGTAAAGCCTTTAAAAATGGTCCATGTCAAAAAAAATCTTAAAAAAGCCATATTTATGATTTTCAAATTAAAATAATAACAGGTAGTGCATTCTCATTGCAAAAAAAATTATGAAAGTATAGAGAGGAAAAAACCAGAGTCCCCCTTTGTCCCTAAAACCATTGCATTTCTGTCCTGGGAAATGACCATGCTATCAGTTTGGTGTATATCTTTATTTATTTATTAAAAAAAATATTTTTTTAACATAAGTACTGGCCAATGAATTTTTTTTCCTTTTTTTTAAAGTTTATTTTTTCTTCTGTGACTTTTAAAAAAATAATTTTGTTTATTTTTATTTTATTTATTTTTGGCTGTGTTGGGTCTTTGTTGCTGCGCATGGGCTTTCTCTAGTTGCGGCCAGCGGGGGCTACTCTTTGTCGCAGTGTGCGGGCCTCTCATTGCGGTGGCTTCTTTTGTTGTGGAGCATGGGCTCCAGGCACGCGAGCTTCAGTAGTTGTGGCACGTGGGCTCAGTAGTTGTGGCTCTCGGGCTCTAGAGCGCAGGCTCAGTAGTTGTGGCGCACGGGCTTAGTTGCTCCGCGGCATGTGGGATCTTCCCAGATCAGGGCTCGAACCCGTGTCCCCTGTATTGGCAGGCGGATTCTTAACCACTGCGCCAACCAGGGAAGCCCGGTGCGTATCTTTAAACATTTTTATTTTTAAAATGGTCATACAGTAAAACTGACTTTTTTTTTTGGTGCACAGTTTTTGCATTTTAGCCCCCGCATAGAGTTGTGTGTCTGTCCCCACAGTCGGGATACAGAAGTGTCCCATCCATCATCACCCAGACTCCTTCCGGCCATCCCTTTATCGTTATGCCATCCCTACCTCAAACCCCTGGCAACACTGATCCTTCTCCATCCCTATAGTTTTCTCTAGACTTTAAAAAGTATCTTATGTTTGTCTTTCTCTTTCTGACTTACTTCACTAAGTATGACAATCTGTAGATCCCTCCATGTCCCTGCAAATGGCATTATTTTGTCCTTTTTTATGGCTGAATAATATTCCATTGTATATATGTACAACATCTTCTTTATCCATTCATCTGTCGATGGACATTTAGGTTGCTTCCATGTCCTGGCTATTATAAATAGTGTTGCAATGAACATTGGGGTACATGTATCTTTTCAAATTATGGTTTTCTCTGGACATGTGCCCAGGAGTGGGATTGCTGGATCATATGGTAGCTCTATTTTTAGTTTTCTAAGAAACCTCCATACTGTTCTCCATAGTGGCTGCACCAATTTACATTCCCACCAACAGTGTAGGAGGATTCCTTTTTCTCCATACCCTCTCCAGCATTTATTGTTTGTAGATTTTTTGATGATGGCCATTCTAAGTGGTGTGAGGTGATACCTCTAAAAAAATGGTACAAATGAACCTATTTACAAAACAGAAATAGAGTCCCAGATGCAGAAAACAAACTTATGGTTACCAAGGGGGAAGTAGGGGAGGGATGAATTGGGATTGACATATACACACTACTATATATAAAATAGATAGCTAAGAATAACTTCCTGTATAGCGCAGGGAACTCTACTCAATACTCTGTAATGACCTGTATGGGAACAGAATCTAAAAAAGAGTAGATATATGTATATGTATAACCAATTCATTTTGCTGTAGAGCAGAAATTAACACAATACTGTAAATCAACTATACCCCAGTAAAAATTAACTTAAAATATTTTTTAAAGTATCTTATAATTGGATCAATCTTCTTAAAATTGAAAACCTGAGTACTCATAAGATTCTCATTATTCCTGGATTCCATATTTGTGAATTCCCCTATTCACTAAAATTTATTTGTAACTCCAAAATAAATAGCGCTTTAGTGGTTATTCCTGGACATGCACCAAGTGGCAAAAAATTGGAATCATCTGACACGCATGTTCCAGCTCAGATCAAACAAGGTGACATCTTGCCTTCCTGTTGCATCTCTCCCCTTGTGAATTCATAAATCCCCAAGGATTAAAACAAATGTCCTTTAAAAAATTTTTTTTAATTGGAAGTATAGCTGGTTTACAATTTTGTGTTAGTTTTTGGTGTACAGCAAAGTAATTCAGTTATACATATGTGTATATATTCCTTTTCAGATTCTTTCCCATTATAAATTATTGCAAGATATTGAATATAGTTCCCTGAGCTATACAGTAGGTCCCTGTTGTTTATGTATTTTATATATAGTAGGTGTGTATCTGTTAATCCCAAACTCCTAATTTATCCCACCTCCTTCCCTTTGGTAATCATAACTTTGTTTTTGATGTCTGTGAGTCAGTTTCTGTTTTGCATATAAGTTCATTTGTATCATTTTTTAAGATTCCACATATAAGCGATATCACATGACATTTGTCTTTGACTTACTGCACTTAGTACGAGAATCTCTAGGTGCATCCGTGTTTCTGCAAATGGCATCATTTCATTTTTTTTTTTATGGCTGAGTAATATATTCCGTTGCATATAAGCACCGCATCTTCTTTATCCATTCATCTGTCGATGGACATTTAGGTTGTTTCCATGTCTTGGCTCCTGTAAATAGTGCTGCAATGAACATTGGGGTGCATTTATCAGAGTTTTCTGCAGGTATATGCCCAGGAGTGGGATTGCAGGATCATACGGTAGCTCTATTTTTAGTTGTTTAAGGAACCTCCACACTGTTTTCCATAGTGGCTGCACCAATTTACATTCCCACCAACAGTGTAGGAAGGTTCCCCAAAAACGTCCTTTTTTGTGATGTATTTAGTGCCATGTTTTTCACACTTTCTTGTGCTTTTTGTTGGTGATTTTGTGGTTTACCGTGGTCCGCATGCATCGTTCTGAAGTGCTGTCTAGGGTCCCAAGCACTAGAAGGCTGTGATGTAGCTTCCGGAGGAAGTACATTTGCTGGATACGCTTTTCTCAGGCGTGAACTATATAGTGTTTAGTGAATCAACAATGTATATTAAATAAGGTGTTTTTAAACAGAAACACACACACAACAAGGTTATGGTATTGATGGAGTTGCAAATTAGCGTCCTTGAGAACACTGTAGAAAATAGCTTCCATAAACAAAGAGAATCTGCTGTAGGTGGTTTCCTATCACTGGGGTTTAAAATTTGTGAAACTGCGTTTGTCAGCATCCGTGTAGAATCCTTTTTGAATGCATCCGCCCTTTTTGTCGTATTTTCATCTGGGCACAAATCCTTGGTTACCTCTCGGAAAGTTCACGAGATGGCACAAAACCCCTGGCCTGTGTCTTGAGGAGGGGTCTCCCGTGTTCTGCTGACCCTGGTGCCAGGGAGCGCCCCAGTGGCTTTCAGGGGTTTAGGAACATATTTCGTTTCTGGCAGAGCGAGGTTTGCTGTTCTGTGTTGCCCAGTGCAGACTGGATATGAGTTCCAGTTGGAGTTCACGGCAGACGGATGAGGATTAAAATTTGATGTCAAATCTGAGTTTTTCTTTCAGTTCCTTAAGGGTGTGGTGTCCCGTCAGGTTTATAGGTTAGCTTATGTTTTGTGTTCAGAAAGAGCAGCCTGTTACCAGGAGGTTCTTGCTTCTCTCCTATGCCTTTGTGGTAATGTGGAAAACATAGGTACTTTCCAAAACCTGTGCTTGTTAACGGTGCGGAAAAAGGTAGTGGTTGGACACAAAGGGATAGAGGGCAGGGCTCCACCTGTTTTCTGATGGCCTTTCTTGATTTCTAATCTGTTTTCAAAGATGTATCCTGTTTCCTTACAGAAGATCAGAAAAGGGGTGAATTTTCACTGAGCTGTTCCTTCCTAATTATATCCAGTTACATTGTATCGAAGACATCTGCTACTTTTTTGTTCTTGCAAGACTTCTCTAGGTTTTCTTTCTGGTGTCTTCCGTGGGCAGTATCCATCCTTACTTGTATACACGAGGAGGTAGGACTCCTGAAATGTCATGGAAGCCCCTTATCATCTTGTGGTTTGATGTGTGATGTCCTTGGGATAACAGAACTGTGGAACTGACTGGAGGAATTAGTCTAGATGTTCCAGAGCTTTCAGACAGGCTTGTAGAAGGTGTTGGTGTCAGGATGACTGTGGGTCTTTGGTCCCCTCTCTGGTTCCCTGGCCTTAAATATTGTGCTCGCCAGAGGCACGCCCCCCTTCCATCCTTTTCTCCTCCTGGTTTTATCACCTACTCTCATCCCTTCTGCCAGCATCCGCCCCTTTTCCCAAGCTCCAGGTCCACATCTTCCCAGTGCCCACTGGACCCACATCTGGGAGCATCCCAAAGCCCCTACAGACTCAACATGCCCCAAACGGAGCCTGTTGTCCTTGCCACCCTAAACTTGTCCTATCTGGTCCTCTCCAGGTTCACTAAGAGAGGACCCTCACTTCTTCCCCCTCTCTTCCACCTCCCTGGGGACCAAGTCCCATTGATGCTAATCCCTGGTACCCACCCCCAGAATAGGCCCCCTAGGCCATGCCATAGATGTGGTTCCAGAGTGCCTCGTCCAGTACCTTCTCTTCCCTGCTGCCAGAGAGATTTTTCTACTTCCTGCTTTGGTCCTTCTATAGCTGCCAGCTCAGTCCATTCCCCTGGCAGTGGAGCCCTAGCCTCAGCTGTGTGGTGTGCAATCTCTCTTTGCCAGGCTCGTGACTGCAGTTCCTTGGGGCTCCCTCTTCTTCCATGTGCTTGCATTTGCTTCCTGTGCCCCAAGCACGCTTCTTCCCCCTTTTCACCCATGGATGCCTGCTTCCTCCTTATGGAACTGGCTCAGAGGCCTCCTTCCTCCCCTCTCTGGCTTCATCACCCACCCCATTCTCCTTCCCTTTCAGTACAGACTGGGTATATCTGTCTGGGTCCCCATAGACATTGGTCTGCACATTGGAGGTGCATTCTAGTGAAACACTGACTGCATGGGAAATGAAACCATACTCGTAAGTATGGGTTGCAGAAGGAATTGATACATGTTTGTCCAAAGCAGGAAGCAAAGTCTAGCCCAGAGCGGGCAGGTCCTGGAGAGGACAGGATGGCTTGAAGTTAGGAGCAAAAGGTCTGGCTGAAAAAGAACTGCTATGGTCTGAATGGCCACCTCCCTCCTCCCCATTCATGGGTTGCAACCTTAACCCCCAACGTGACTGTATTTGGAGAGAGAGCTTTTAGAAGGTAATTAAGGTTAAACGAGCTCATAAGAGGACGGCCCTAAACAGATAGGACTGGTGACCTTAAAAGAAGAAGGAGACAGAGAAAGATCTCTCCCTTTCTGCACGCATGCACCAAGGGGAGACCATGTGAGGACACAGTGAGAAGTCGGCCGTCTGCAAGCCAGGAAGAGAGCTCTCACCAGAAATTGACCATGCTAGCTACCTTGATCTTGGACTTCCAGCCTCAGAGCTGTGAGAAATAAATGCCTGCTGTTTAACCCCACCAGTCTATGGCATCTGGTTATTGGAGCCCAAGCTGACCGAGACAAGAACTGAGGTCAGAAGTGGCTCTGAAACACAGCATCTAGGAACTCAGGTAGAATAAATGGGTGTGGGTCTAGCTTTCTTTGAAATTCGTGGGGGCCAGTCCACCGTGCTTATGCGGTTCCCTCTAGCAACAATCAACAGCCCCAAAGAAGGCATCTGATGGCATTGATCCTGGGGCAAAGTGCTCAGAGGAATGGGTGGGGCAGAAGAATGGGAGCTGGAAAGAGTCCCTGCTGGAGAGGTGGCCCAGGTTGGGTAGACAGTACGTCTGTCCTACTTGAGGCCCTATCATATCCTCGGGGACCTTCTTTAAAATGCAGATTCTTGGGCCTGGCTCCCAGAGATATTGATTCATTTGGTCTAGAGCTGGGCCTAGGGATCTGAATTTTAACATACACCTGCCGCCCCAGGTGATTCTGATGCTGTCGGTCCACAGAACACACTTTGAGGAACCCTGTGTGATGGCTAAGGGCACAGGCGCTGGTGCCCTGGGGACCTATGTGATGGACTGAATTGTGTCCCCCCCCACCGCCCCCTGCCAAATTAAAGTGTTGAAGTCCTAACCCTAACACCTCAGAATGTGACCATCTTTGGAGATAGGGTCTTTAAAGAGGTAATCAAGGTAAAAATGAGATAATTAGGGTGGCCTCTAATAAGACTGATGTCCTTATAAGAGGAGATTAGGACACAGACACACACAGAGGGACGACCGTGTGAGGACACAAGGAGAAGACGGCCATCTACAAGCCAAGGAGAGAGGCCTTAGAAGGAATCAATCCTGCTGACACCTTGTTCTTAGACTTCTAGCCTCCAGAATTGGGAGAAAATAAATCTATCTTGTTCAAGCCACCTGGTCTGTGGTCCTTTGTTAGGGTGGCCCCAGTAGACTCATATACTGGGTTTAAATCCCAGGTCTGTCTCCTCCTTGCTTTGTGACCTTGAGGAGGACATGTTCCTCTCTGAGCCTCAATTTCTTTCCTCTTCTAGAAAATCTATCTGGGCGACAGTTTGCCTGTTGCCTGCACCCTCGGGATATTTACTGCCCTTCCGTTTCCAGCAATTTGCAACAGAATCCATCTCACACACTCTGGCTGAAGTCAATTTTTATTTTTTGGTTTTGGCTGTAACCCATGGCATGTGGGATCTTAGTTCCCCGACCAAGGATCGAACCCGTGCCCCCTGCATTGGGAGCGCAGAGTCTTAACCACTGAACCACCAGGGGATTTCTTGGCTGAAGTAAATTTTAAAGAGCCAGGCTTTCAGGCAGGTGGAGAATCTTAAGGGTATCTGGTACCTCGGTGTGCCCAAGTTCTAATTTATGAAGGGAATAAATCTGGGAATTGGTTCCATGTATCTTAGAGTGGAGAACTAATATACACACGTGGCCAGACCCCAGTTCTCATCTGTTCTTCATACCTTTCATCGTGCGATCGTCATCATTTACAGGTGAGGAAACTGAGGCACACGGAAATTGAGTTTATGGCTCAGGATTATACAGCTGACAGGTGCCCATGCTGGAGTGGGAAGCCAGATCTGTTGGGTTTCTGGCATGCCCTGAAACTGGTGTGGGTGGTGGCCAGACCCCTGAACCCAAGGCTTGTTGGCTAGCATGCCTGAATTTTGGAAGAAACCCTGTTAAGACTGGAAGTAATGCAGGGAGGAACGTGTGGCCCCAGATACGTCACCAGGGAGCGTTTGAAGAATGTCGAGACTAAGGAATGAGTACATTCAGGCTTGAAAGCAGAAAGAGTTTCAGAACCTTCTAGATACCTCTCTCCCAGATCCTTAGTACCTCTTTGCTGTTTTCATGATAGAGAGAAAACCAGGGGAGAGGGGACACTTTCCAAGATGGCTCTCATGTCAGTCTTCTCTCCTTCTGGAAAATTTTTAGATTCTTCTGGCCGAGGGGGAACTTCTAGACCAGCGCTGTCCAACAGAATGGTCTGCTTTGATGGAAATGGTCTATAGCTGTGCCATCCAATATGGCGGCCACTATCTACATGGTGCTCTTGAAATTGTGGCCAGGGCAGCTAAATTTTTACTTTTATTTAACTTTAATTCATTTAAATGTAAAAAATGTGAATGTAAAGTCTCATTTAACATTAGTTGATTGAAATGTCAAAAAAAATCAATGCTTGATTCTGTTATTGAACGACTCTTTTTTTTTTTTTCACGGTACGCGGGCCTCTCACTGTTGCGGAGCACAGGCTCCGGACGCGCAGGCTCAGCCGCTCCGCGGTATGTGGGATCTTCCCAGACCGGGGCACGAACCCGTGTCCCCAGCATCGGCAGGCAGACTCTCAACCACTGTGCCACCAGGGAAGCCCTTGAACGACTCTTTTGCTTGGAACAACTTGGGGATACAAAGAACCTACCTTTTCAGTGATTCATTTTGTGAAATCTGCGTATAGAGATTGAGTATTTCTGATAAAAATGTAGCATCTGAATTGAGACCTGGTGCAAGTGTATAAAACATGTGGCGCTGGGGAGGCATAGTGTGAAAAAAATCCCATAGATTTTTTTTTTTGTATTGCTTACATGCTGAAGTGAAGTTTTGGGATACATTGGGTTAAATTAAGAATATTTAATTTCACTGTTTTTTTTTTACCTTTATAGAGAAAATTTTAAATTCTGTGTGGCTCGCCTCATGTTTCTATTGGATTAAGGCTGCTCTAGGCCCTATACACCCTTGTGACCTACAGCGACAGGCTACAGCTCTTGACCTTCCAGTGAAGTAGGCAGAACTTATTGCACTGCTTGTGTAGCTTTTAGTTCTGGTGTTACCTCCTCCGGGAAGCCCTCCTTGATTGTCCTGGACTTAGTCAAATAGCTCATTTTCATGATCTCTTCTAGCTCCTGAAGCTGTCCTTGAATAACTGAGATCTCCTCCTCGGTTATACTTTCAGTTGACTTGGGTAGTTAACAGCAACTAGTAGTCTGTGAGATCCAGGGCAGACTCTGTCTTATTCCTTTTATTTATTTTTTTAAACATCTTTATTGGAGTATGATTGCTTTACAATGTTGTGTTAGTTTCTGCTGTATAATAAAGTGAATCAGCTATATGTATACATGTATCTCCCTATCCTATCGTCCTATCCCTCTTGTCCTATTCCTTGAAGCACTTCCAGTCCTTGGAACAGCAGAAACAGGTCCTCAGCAGATAGCTGCTGAAGGAGTGAACGAAAGAAACTGTCTTTAACAAGCTTCCTCCAGGTTGTCACTGCATGAACATTATTTCATTGTTTCCTTATTTAAGTCGGATTCACCTGCTTCTTAATTTGGTATGTTTTTAAAGGACAAAGATGGAGAAACTGTAACATAGTTCAGGCATAAACTTTGCATTTAATTGCTGGGTTGAAATCCTAGCATTACCCCTTAAAACTCAGCCTGTGTGAGTTCGATTTGCTCATCACAAAAATGGGCATGGACCACATTTCGTTTATCCACCTCCTCTGGGATTATTCTGAGAATTCATCAAGAGAATGTGCCTGCCAGAACATGGCCAAGTGCTTTACATGGTAATTGTTATTAGCTGTCACCAGGACCCCCCCATCCTCCCCCGGTCCTCAGGGTCCTTCCCTTCCTGTGTGTAGAGTGGTGATTAACCAGGTGTCACTTACTGAGGACCTGAAGCATCTTTCAGTTCCCACCCAGAGGTATTAAAAGCCAGTACAAGGTCTGACATCTATTGCTGGCACCATCTCTAACATCCTCTGGGTATTTTCTGTTCACGCAGTCAATTGCTCTATTGTCTTAGACCAATAGGGACACATACAGCTTTAATGAGTTGAGTTAGAGTCATTGGAGATTTAAAAAAAAAAAAGCAGTTCTTTGTGGTCCACTACGGTTATAGTTGTTTAATTTTTTAATAACAACTTTATTGAGATCTAATTCAATACCATACAATTCACCCATTTAAAGTTTAAATTTAGTGGTTCTTAGTACATTCACAGAACTGGGCAACCATCACTACAATCAATTTTAGAACATTTTCATCACCCCCCAGAGAAATCACATACTCCTCAGCTGTCACTCCTCATTTTCCCCTCTCAAAGCCCCTTGAAACCACTAATCTACTTTCTCGGGATTTGCCTATTCTGGACATTTCACGTAAATGGAATCATGCCACAGGTGGTCTTTTGTGACTGGCTTCTTTTACCGAGCCTGATGTTTTCAAGGTTCATCCCTGTTGTAGCAGGTGTCAGTGCTTCTCCCCTGTTATTGCTGAATTATCTTCCTTTGTGTGGACATGCCACATTTTGTTTATTCATCTGTCAGTTCATGGACATTTGGCTTGTTTCCACTTTTTGGCTATAATGAATAATGATGCTCTGGGCATTTGTACACACATTTCTACATTTCTCTTGGGTATCTACCTGGGAGTGAAGTTGCTGGGTTATATGGTAACTCTTTGCTTAACCTTTTGAGGGACTGCTAGTCTATTTTCCACAACAGCAGCTGTACCATTTTCCATTCCCACCAGTAATGTAGGAGGGTTCTGATCTCTCCACATCCTCGTCAACACTTGTTATTGTCTGTCTTTTTAATTTTAGCCATCCTGGTAGGAGTGAAGTGGTATCATTGTGGTTTGGATTTACATTTCCTGGATGTCCAACAGCTGGTTAATCTTTGAATACATATTCATATCTGATTTTGGTTCTGACACAGCTTGGGGAGGATGGTGGGCTGGTGTTCTTTGTACCTGTATCAATTTCACAATTTCGTGTGCGTGTGTGTGTAAAACATAGAGTGTGAGGCTCAGGCTTGAGAAGCCCAGACCTGTGGCTGAGTCTAAGCTGTATACTGCCAGATATAATACAGGACACCAAGTTAAATTTGAATTTAACATAAACAATGAGTAATTTTTAAGGGTAAGTATGTCTCAAACATCGCATGGGATATACTTATCCTAACATGTATTTGCTGCTCATCTGAAATTCATGGTTAACTGGGCGTCCTGCTTTTTTATTTGCTAAATCTGGCAATCCTGAATGTTACTGGTGGGTCGTATGTCCTTGGCTGATTGGCTTTGCCTCCTAGAGATCCAGTTTTCCCTTCTGTGGGGTGCGGATGAAGCTTGTTGGGAGGTGTCAGTGGCGTGGTACCTGTCCAGACCTCTGTATGTAGATGCTGTTGATGTGACTGAAGCTTGTTGGGAGGTGAAGCTTGTTGTAGATGCTGTTGATGTGACTGAAGCTTGTTTGGAGGTGAAGCTTGTTGGGAGGTGAAGCTTGTTGTAGATGCTGTTGATGTGACTGAAGCTTGTTGGGAGGTGTCAGTGGCGTGGTACCTGTCCAGACCTCTGTATGTAGATGCTGTTTAATGTGACTGAAGCTCAGCCTTGGGTGGCATGAGTGCGTGGGGCTGGAACTGCCGTCCTGGTCCCCTTGAAGCTGCCTCCCAATTTCTGAGTGAGTGGGTGTATGTGTGTGTGTTTGCGTTTTGGCAAGGAGAGGCTGTCTAAAGAATTCAGTTCTACTGAATGTTAACTCCAATATAAGGAACACAGGAGGAGGGAAAGATCCAAATAAGTATATGGAGGAAAGGAAATCAGAGAAGGCTTCCTGGAGGAGGTGACATTTGAACTGGATCTTGAAGGATGATGAGCTGGATTTCAAAATAGGGAGCTAAGGTATAAAGGACTTTGACAGTCAAAGGGGCTAGGGCTACCCTGTTTAGTCCAGTAGCCGTTAGCTACATGTGTCTATTTCTGTTTACACTATCTAAAGTAAAATCAAATATTCAGTTCCTCAGTCTTATATCAGTCGCATTTCAAATGCTAGACAGCCACAAATGGCTGGTGGCTTCCATAGTGGCCAGTGCATATATAGAACATCTCTATCATTGCAGAAGTTCTGTTGGACTTTGTTGGACTAAGGCAAGGGTCACCAAACTACCACCCCAGGGGGAAACACCAACCCACAGCCTGCTTTTATAATAAAGTTTTATTGGAACACAGCCATATCCACTCACTGTCTCTGGCTGCTTTTGAGCTATAATGGCGGAGTGGAGTAGTCTACACAGAGACTGACTGCAAAGCTGAACATATTCACTCTCTGAGCCCTAATAGAAAATATTTTCCCACCCTGGTCTAGGGGAATGAAGGCACGGAGCCTAGAGGTGACACCGTGATATGTTTGGGAGAAATAACAACAAAATAGCTGACATTAATTGAGCACGTACTGTGTGCCAGCCACTGCTTGGGTGCCTGCATTATTTCACTTATTCCTCTTCATAGGTCATGTTATAGGGAAGACTTGGGAAGGCCCCCTTGGAATTGGAGAGTAGCGGGCAGGCCTGTTTCACATGGTGCAGGGGGTGGTGGGGCAGAACCTTGAGGGCCGCGAGAGGAAAGTGCAGGGTCATGGGGAGACATAGAGGGTGTCAGAGCAAGGGAGGGACCACCTGCAGGAGAATGGGTGTGCAGGGTGTTTGTGCAGGGGAGATCAGAGTCTCTGGGACGCCCTTGCCACACCCAGGTAAAAGGTAATTAGACCTTGGCTGCCTGCCAGGAGGGCGGGTTGGGAAGGAGTGTTAGGAAAGTGGGAGAATTGACAAAACAAAGTCAGCTCTCCTTGCCCCATTTCTGGTTTTTTTTTTTTTTTTTTTTTTTTTTTTTGGTACGCGGGCCTCTCACTGTTGTGGCCTCTCCCGTTGCGGAGCAACAGGCTCCAGACGCGCAGGCTCAGCGGCCATGGCTCACGGGCCCAGCCGCTCCGCGGCATGTGGGATCTTCCCGAACTGGGGCACGAACCCGCGTCCCCTGCGTCGGCAGGCGGACTCTCAACCACAGCGCCACCAGGGAAGCCCTCCTTGCCTCATTTCTGATGTGGGCACCTTTATCCCCATAAATCCATTTCCTGAAGATCTTCCACACCAACTCACTGGGGACGGCTCCCCTTTCCCCTTCCACACCTGCTGCATTACTCAATCCCCTGTAATCCCAATGTCTTCGTTGCATCATATTTGATGCGATGCTTTTAAGGCTTCTAATGGGTACTGCCAAAGGAATGATTATGATGAGGATTTTCCTTTCAGGAGTAATTACTTAGGCACAGACACCTTACAGAGAAAGCCACTGAACTGGGCTGGCTGTAGAATTTACAGGGTGCGGTTCAGAACGAAACCTTGGGACCCCTCGCTCAAAAATAATTAAGGATTTCAAGACGGAAGAGCATTAAGCCAAGGGCAGGGCCCTTCTGAGCCGGTGTGGGACCCAGGTCACATGCCCATGTGGCTGGCCCTGCCACTAATTCTTATAAACCATCCGTGGGGTGTTTGTTCACCGGTCTTGCTCTCTGCTTGTTTGCCCTTCTAGTGTGCCCCGGCATGGATATCCGGAATAACCTCACCCGGCTGCACGAGCTGGCCAACTGCTCGGTCATCGAAGGACATTTGCAGATCTTGTTGATGTTCAAAACGAGACCTGAGGACTTCCGAGACCTCAGTTTCCCCAAGCTCATCATGATCACTGATTACTTGCTGCTCTTCCGGGTCTACGGGCTGGAGAGCCTGAAGGACCTGTTCCCCAACCTCACGGTCATCCGGGGCTCCCGCCTCTTCTTTAACTACGCGCTGGTCATCTTCGAGATGGTTCACCTGAAGGAGCTTGGCCTCTACAACTTGATGAACATTACCCGGGGCTCCGTTCGCATCGAGAAGAACAATGAACTCTGCTACCTGGCCACTATCGACTGGTCTCGCATCCTGGATTCCGTGGAGGATAATTACATCGTGCTGAACAAAGACGACAATGAGGAGTGTGGGGACATTTGTCCAGGCGCTGCGAAGGGCAAGACCAACTGCCCTGCCACCGTCATCAACGGGCAATTTGTGGAGCGGTGTTGGACGCACAGCCACTGCCAGAAAGGTACGTTGAGGTTTTGGGGGTTCTAAGCCATTTCTCGTGGCTTGTTCATTATAAAGCAGCTGGAGACATTCACTAGCTCAGGTGGTGGCAAACCGTTTTTGCAAAGACTCAGATGTTAAATACTTTAAACTTTGCTGTCTGTATGGTCTCTGTTGCAGCTACTCAGCCCTGCCATTGGAGCGGGAAAGCAGCCACCCTGCAAGGAGGCGCAATAAACAAGTGGGCGTGGCTGTGTTTCAATAAAACTTTATTTACAAAACCAAGTGTTGGGCCGGATTTTGCCAACTCCTGAGCTAGATGGTTGAATGTTCCTCTTGCTTGAGAGACCAGATGAGAATGGGCTTTACTGTCAAAAGCAAAACAAAACAAAAACAAATGTGTTTCTTATCTGATTCTAGAAGTATGACTGCTTGGGGTAGACATTTGGAAAAAGAACTGTGTAAAGGATAAAAGCAAAACACCGTTATTTCACAGTTTTGGGGGGATACTTCCTGCTAGTGGCTCTGCTGTATCTGAATTTAGTTAACTTTCTCTGTCGTTGGGCATTTAGATTATTTCTAGTTTCCACAAAGAGGGATGAACGTTTTGGTGTCGAAGCTTTATCGAACATTTTTTTTTTTTCCCTTCGGGTTTTGCTCTTCCAGAAGTGAAATTTCTGGGTCAAAGTTTCTTGATACCGATTGCCAAATGGCTTTCCGGAAACGTACCAATGGGCACTCCTCCTAGCATTGGCTGAGAGGGAACACCTTGGCTAGCTTTGAGTGTTGTTTGAAAAATCTTTCATAATTTACTGGAAGGAGGAGCTGGTGTGTTGTCATTGTTTCTATTTGCATTTCTTTGATTGCTATCAGGGTTGAACCTTTTAAAACATGTTTATTTATCATTTGGGTTTTCTCTTCCTGTTCATATCCTTTGTCCATTTATCTTTTAGTACCTTAGTGGTTTTTGAAGTATTAATCTGCATGTTGTTTTCATAGCGAAGACTGTTAACTCTTTACCAGTTATGTTTTCAGGTGTTTCTGTTCAGGTGTTTTTGACGAATATACTCTGGCTGTCAGTTGCCAGAGAAGCTTAAAATGTTTATGGAGTTCAGAGCTGGGTTTTTGCATGCCTCTCATTATTTTATGCTTAGAAAGTCCCTTTCTATCCATAAAACGAATGTTTTTTTCTTCCAAATTTTCTATCTTAACTTTAATTATTATCATTAAAAAATTTTTTGTCCCGGGCATTTGGGACCTTTTTGTGTGCGTGATTCAAAAGGGTATCCATTTCCCCCAAAATAACTAGTTGGGGTTTCAACCCCAGGTATTGCAGAAATTTACCTGTTCGTCATCGATTTGGGGTCTGTTTCTGGGTATCCATAAATATGTCTGCCCTTCCTTGCACCGTGGCTGTTACTTTTCTAATACGTATAGTTTTATAATGTTTTGATATCCAGGAAGTCTAGTTCCACACACACACTCGTTACTTGTTTATTGTTTTATTGACTCTTTTCACACGTTGTGAAATTCCCTGGGAAGACTTAGCAAATGTGAGATGGAGAAAGTGGGGGGGGGAGGGGGGGCTTAAGGGTTGTATCACAAAAGATAAGGGAAGGGAGAAAGGAAGGTCTTCTCACCTGAGCCCAAAGCTATGGGGAAGCCACACAGGGTGAGTCCTGAGTAGAATCTATAGACTCAGCAGGGAGGACTCCTTCGAGCCCCAGGGAGTCCTTCCATTCTGTGAATGCTGGAAGGGAGGAAACAGGAGGTGAGAGAGTGGAGACCTCTCTTTTGAGAGGGCGGTTGGTGAAGGAAAAGAGAATCTGGTGGTTTGTAGATATAGGAGGGAACGATGATTATTATATTGTGGAAAAATCTTGAGAACGTCGGTAGGTCAGGGACGCAGAGAAGCCAAGCTATGACCAAGAAGAAGGATCAAAGCTGGGACAGAGTCTTGGCTGAAGTGGAGGACCACCCGTGGGTTTGGAATTTCATAGAACAGGGAGACTTCGAGGTGGGGGTGGGGGTCGGGGTGTGGGTGAATAAGTTGGGTGGGAGAGACCATTCAGATGAATTTGGAGGTGAGGGAGTGGTGTTCTCTGATGGTGAGGGGAGGAGAGGCTGTGTAGGACCTACCATGTTACAAGGACACACAGCTGCAAGGAGAGCCCTGTTATCTTTGTTTTAGAGACCAGAGAGGTTACTTAACTTGCCTAAAGCCACACAGCTAACAAAAGATGGCTGGGGTTTGCACCGCATCTGAGACACAAAAATAGTGTGTGTGTGTGTGTGTGTGTGTGTGTGTGTGGTGTTGTGTGTGTGGGTGCCCCCTCTGTTTAAAGACGGGTGAGCTACTTCTAGCTGGGGTACCAGGGAAAACAGTGAATAGTCTTTTATCTCAATGCTCCGTTTTCCAAATTCAGGTTCTTGTTTGAAATGCTCCAGGCTTACATATCTTGAGATATAATTTAAGACATTCCTCTGTGGATTTATTTCTGTACTCATTTTAGTCAAAATATCCAGGATGGTATTATCTGCAAAAATGTCCCTGATGTTTTGAGCAGGTTTTTTTATTTAAAAAATTTTTTATCTTGTGCTTTTGAGAGCAGGACTTGTTTTGCCAGCACTGGGGGTTTCATCACTGAAGAGGGTGTGGTTCTGCACGTATGGCTGTGGCGGAGACCTGCCAGATACCTGTTCCTGGCATCTGGCATCGATGTTTGCTCCTGGTTTGTAATCAGTGGTGGTGTCCTCTAGGGGAAGCATTGTCCTGTCCTGGTCACAGATGTCAAGAAATGATTGTTTTTTGAACCTACACTCTTGTCTATCAAGTATAACTCAGCTCAGGCTTTTTTCCCTTTCAATTTCTTTAATTGTGGTAAAATACACATAACATAACGTTTACCATCTTAACCATTTGAAATACACAGCTCAGTGGTATTAAGTACATTCATACTGTCGTGCAACCATCATCTCCAGAACTTTCTCATCTTCCCAAACTGAAACTCTGTCCTCATGAAACACTGACTCCCCATCTCCTCCCCCAGCCCCTGGCCCCCACCATCTACTTCCTGTCTCTATGGATTTGACTTCTCTAGGGACCTCGTATAAGTGGAATCATGTAGTATTTGTCCTTTTGTGTCTGGCTTATTTCACTGAATATAATGTTCTCATGGTTCATCCATGTCGTAGCAGGTGTCAGAATTTCCTTCCTTTTTAGGGCTGGATAATATGCCATTGTATGGATGGACCACATTTTGTTTATCCATTCTTCTATCAACGGACACTTGGGTTGTTTCCCCCTTTTGGTTATCGTGAATAATGCTGCTATGAACCTGGGTGTACATTTCTGGCTTTTAAAATGCTTATGTTTCTTTAAATGTTTATGTTTCTTTAAATGCTTATGTTTCTTTGTTGCTGTGGCTTACACATCATTTCATGGGATTTTTGAAATCTAAACGGACCAAAATGAGCCTTTAGAAGATACCTCCCTGTCTTAGGAAACAGACACAGACCTGTGAAAACTATCTGGCAAGTCCTCAATTCCCCTAGAATCCTCTCCAACACCTCCTTGAGCCATTTTCTTGCACGATTGCCAGGTTCTGGAAACATCTAAGGTCTGGTCAACATTTGGGATGAAGGTGTTGGGTTGTCCTCTGAACCCAGTTTAAACATTCTCTAATATGTCCCTTTTTCCACCTGATCCCAAAACAATGCTGCTTTTGGCAGAGAGAGAAAAAGAAGGTTCTCAGTGGTGAAAGTATTTAAAAGGAAAGTCACCGCGGTGTAGGTCTTGAGATGCTTCTTCTCCATCACTCTGTCTACATATTTGGGGTGGAGATGCCAACGGAGGCCAAATGCAAGGAGCCTTGGATGGGCAGAGTGGAGATGGAGTCTTTGTGAGCTGGGTCACAAAATGTGTTTATTGTGAACCTACTATGTGCCAGGTATTGGGGTCCTCAGGGCCACAGTAGGGACAAGCCCCTGCATCCTTGGAGAGGACCTTCTGATGGCAAATATAGACATTGAATATGTGACTGAATGCACTTGTAGGAAGAGTTACAAGAGGGGGATCTGTGGGTGAAAGCATGGGATGGAGCCCTAAACTAGTCTTCAGAAAATATCTCCCCTCCCCCCACATAGGTGTGTCATAAAGACCCGAAGGTCAGCCTCACTGGAGCCGTTTCCAAGTGGTTACGAGAATTGTTTGGAGTCCTGTTTTGCCGGTCATGGCTCATGAGCTGGACCAAACCATTGTTTCCCCACCTGAAGAGTGAGGATAATTATGGCACCTGCTTGTCAGGGTTGCAGTTTTGGGGGCTAAATGAAATGATGCACGGGGTACACTTATCCCAGCCCTTGACACTTTGTGAATTTTCTGGAAGCTTCTCCTAGATGCCATGAGTCCACTACCCTTTCTGGGCAGACCAGCCACTGGGTAAGTGTCTGCCAAAGCTTGGCTCCATTTCTGACTTTGGTCTTGGGGCAGGCAGAGGAAAGCCCACCGTGTGACCTGCTGATGAGAGCTGGGTGCTCGGACCTGTGGCCCCAGAGGGAAGATCACTGTGCTTACCTGGTGCCTCAGCTTCTGAGGCTCTGGGGACCCCAAGCTCTGGGCTTTCGGTGGGGGGGCGGGGAACAGAAACCACAGGACTTGCTTGACCAGCTGCCCCAGGAAAACCCACTGGCATTTTTTTTTTTCCCCTGGGAGGCCACCCCAGCTGCTCGCTGCCAGTTAGAGGGGTGGGTGAGTCTGGGGCACGATGGGTGCCAGGAAACTGGGCGTTGATGCCACATACGGCAGGAGCAGGAGGCAAAGAGAGGTGAGTCTCTCCTTTCTGAGTTTGAGTTTCCATCCATGTTTCAGAGTCTCTGAAAGCTGAGGTGCTCTATTTATATTAAACACTACCTATTTAAGTGCATGTACATTCTCTCTTGAAGGGTTTGCTTTTATTTATTTATTTATTTTTAAAATTAATTTTATTTATTATTTATTTTTGGCTGCGTTGGGTCTTCGTTGCTGTGCGGGGCTTTCTCTAGTTGTGGCGAGCGGGGGCTACTCTTCATTGTGATGCGCAGGTTTCTCATTGCGGTGGCTTCTCTCGTTGCGGAGCACGGGCTCTAGGTATGTGGGCTTCAGTAGTTGTGGCACACAGGCTCAGTAGTTGTGGCTCACGGGCTTAGTTGCTCCGCGGCACGTGGGATCTTCCCGGACCAGGGCTCGAACCCGTGTACCCTGCGTTGGCAGGCGGATTCTTAACCACCGCGCCACCAGGGACGCCCGAAGGGTTTGCTTTTAGACAGAGGTTTGAGCTTCAGATTACAACTGTTCTCCCCTTCTTCCATTTTTCTTTTTTTTAACTTTGCCTTTGGTACTATAGTAATCGGAATCTTCTCGACAGTGAAGGCTCGTTTTGTGCCAGACACTGTTCTAAGCGCTTTGCTTACCATACTGCAGCAAGTTCTCCCAGCGATTCCTCCTTACAGATGAGGTCCTGGAGGCCCCAGGAGATTAAGCCACTTGCCCAGGGTCACATCGCTAGTAAGTAGTAGAGCTGGGATTTGAACCCCAAACCCAGGTATTCTGGCTCAGAATCTGAGCCCTTAACCGTCGTTGTGCTTTCCTAGCTCATTGTGAAAAGTTGGGGAACTGCAGAGAACAAAGAAAGCTGGGGTGGGGAGATGCCCTAGAATTTGCCCCTGCCGACATTCTGGCTGCTTTTTCCTATAGCCCTTCTCATCCCCTCTTTTTCTTTTCTTTTTTTTAAAATTAATTTTTATTGGAGTCTAGTTGATTTACCATGTTGTGTTAGTTTCTGCTGTACAGCAAAGTGAATCAGTTATACATATATCCACTTATACGATACGATATCCACATATATCCACTCTTTTCTAGATTCTATTCTATTCTATTTGCTGTATAGCAAAGTGAATCAGTTATACATATATTCACTTATACGATACGATATCCACATATATCCACTCTTTTCTAGATTCTATTCCCATAGAGGTCATTACAGAGTACTGAGTGGAGTTCCCTGGGCTACACAGTAGTTCTTATTAGTTATCTGTTTTATATATAGTAGTGTGTATATGTCAATCCTAATCTCCCAATTTATCTCTCCCACCCCTACCCCTTGGTAAACTTAAGTTTTCTACATTTGTGACTCTATTTCTGTTTTGTAAATAGGTTCATTTGTAGCATTTTTTTAGATTCCACATATAAGCAATATCATATAATATATATTTTAAAATTTTATTTATTTATTTTTGGCTGCATTGGGTCTTCGTTGCTGTGCGTGGGCTTTCTCTAGTTGCGGTGAGTGGGGGCTACTCTTCATTGCAGTGCGCGGGCTTCTCATTGTGGTGGCTTCTCTTGTTGCGGAGCACAGGCTCTAGGCACGCGGGCTTCAGTAGTTGCGGCACGTGGGCTCAGTAGTTGTGGCACACGGGCTTAGTTGCTCTGCGGCACGTGGGATCTTCCCGGACCAGGGCTCGAACCCGTGTCCCCTGCATTGGCAGGCGGATTCTCAACCACTGCGCCACCAGGGAAGTCCCTGGAAGTTTTTAAATGAACTTTATTTTTGGAGATGATCAGATTTTGTATAGCAGGAAAGAACAAGAGCTCTAGAGACTATGTTTCTGAGCCTCCCCTACCTTCCCCGAGATTGATGGTAAGTTGTCACGGGCGTCTGTAGAAAGAGAGAGATTGTTTCAGATTGGAGTGGTTGAAGAGATGTGGTTTGGTTTGGGTGGTAAATGATGCTTAGAAAGAGGGTAAGGGGGAAGGGTGTTCCAGATGGGTGGAAAGGCGGTGACAAAAGCACAGAGGTCTTGTGGGCAAGAGTAAGGAGGTTGCCTCATGCTGTGAAGAGAGGCTTGTGCCCTCGTGTGCTCTGAGTGCCAGAAGTTTACCTGCAGGTGTGATGGAGTGATCACAGAAGTTACATTTGGGGCTATGTTCAGGATGTGTTGTTTCCACTGATATTGAGTGGACAGTTGTGCTGAGCCAGGTATGTTGCTGGGACCCCAAAGTCCTTGCTGAGCCTGGGACAAAGTCAAAGAAATAACTCTAAGGAAATAAGCTAGGCAGGCAGAAAGTGTTTCAGTAGGCTCATGGATGCACTGAAGAATGGTAGACCAGTTAGCCTCATAGTCACCTGGCATCTTGGGGACAGTACTATCCAACAATTTATTAGTGAAGGTACAGACTTACAATTCTAACAAGTGCTTGGCTTCCTGGAGGAGACATAGGGATACCCATTTAGCTACCTTTTCACTTAGAGAAATAAATCGACCCAATCCTTTGGAAGAAGGTAGGGTGGGGTTAAATAATTATGGAAATGTGGCTGTCTGGTAACTTGGTAACTGCTCTGACGAGTTTTTCTTTTTCTCCCTCCCTGATGAAATTCATTGACCAGTTATTTCCCACTGTGACACCAGACCCTTTGTCAGAATTAAAATCTGTTCTTTGTGGCTGAACACCTGAAATGCCCCAGGGAGGTCCTGTGGACCTCAGCTCCTGTCAGGCTGGGAGCCCAGATGCTCTTTGTGGTCAGTACTTCTCTCTCCACACATCTGTGCCTGATAGAACATTCCCTTTCCCAGTAAAAGAGAACTGATGTGGGTGGTGGGGTTTGAAAATTGTATCCTTTATCTCTTCTCCCCTGTCTCCATCTCCCCTCTCCACTCAATCTCCCCACCTCCCCTTCCCCCTCTCCCCTCTCTTTGTCTTGGACTTAGAGTCTTTGCTAGCTCAGGCTAAATGTCTGCTCACACTTAGAGATAAATAATGTCGAGAGCGGGAAACAAACAAACAAAAAGAATTGCTTTCCTCTGGGACCCTGTTGTCTGTCATGGGTGGGGCCATCTGAGTAGCAGTACATTGCGCCACTTTCCTCCAATTCCAGGTTTAGGAAAGTGGATTGAGGTCTCCCAACCCAGACTCAAGTCACAGGACACAGAGGCACAGGATGAAGTATGGTTATCAAATTGGCTCTGGAGGGGCAGCTGGTCGATAAAACCCACAGCTGTCAAATGCCTGGAGGGTTTTGGGTAAAGGATCATTTGACCTTTATATTATACAGTTTTTTTTTGCATCTTTTTTGTCCCATCAAGGAGGGTCTCGGGTCTTGAATGATGGCTGCAGTCTAGGAAGGGGGTTTGATGGACAGGCTGTACCTATGGAGTGTTTCCAAGTGCTCACCTATGGAAGAAACTGTTTTCTTTGGAAGATCTAATAAGGACAGGGTTTCAAACCCTGGCACCTAGTCACTTTGACACCCAGTGTGTGAAGCACCAGCATTGTTTATCGACTACTTGCAACGCTTGTCCGCAAGCAAACAGGACTCTTGACACAGGTATCTCATTAGTGGTGACAAGGTTAAGGTTTTCATGTGCGCAGAGAAATCGGATATCATAGCAGGAGATATGCAAAGCAGGCTTGACATGAAACATTCAAGATTTCTTTTCTTTAAAAACAATCTTTTTCACTGTAGTAAAATACACATAAGATTTAGTATTAGTGACGTTTAGCACATAAGCCGTGCTGTGCAATCATCACCACTATCTAGTTCCAGAACTTTCCATCACCCCCACAAAGAAACTCTGTGCTTTTAGCAGTCACCCCCATTCCCCCTCCCACCAGCCCCTGGCAACCGTTAATCTTCTTTCTGTCTCTGTGGATTTACCTGTTCTGCATGTTTCATATAAATGGAATCATACAACCTGTGGCCTTTTACATCTTGTGTCTTTCACTACCTGTGGTTTGGAGCTTTTGCCACATTGTAGCATATACTGGGACTTTATGCCTTTTTCTTGCTGAGTAATACTCTATTGTATGGATAAACCATGTCTTGTTTATCCATTTACCGACTGACAGACATTTGAGTTATTTCCACCTTTTGGCTATTGTGAATAGGGCTGCTACGAACATTTGTGTACAAGCTTTTGTTTGAATACTTCTTTTCAATTCTCTTGGGGGGATATATCTAGGAGCAGAATTTCTGGGTCATTTGGTAGTACTATGTTTAAGTATGTTCTATGTCCTTGTATAGAGTCAAGGTTTCTTTCTTTTCCTTTCTTCCTTTTTTTTTTGTTTTTTCTTTTGGTTTTATTTTTTTAAAAAATCATTTTAGGGACTTCCCTGGTGGTCCATGCTCCCAATGCAGGGGGCCCGGGTTCAATCCCTGGTCAGGGAACTAGATCCTGCATGCCACAACTAAGAGTTTGCATGCCGCAACTAAAGATCCTGCACTCGGCAACCAAGATCCCACGTGCTACAACTAAGACCCGGTGCAACTAAATAAATAAATAAACATTCGATTATCAAAGAACGCACAGATTCAGAAAACCGCACAAACCAAATGTACACCCTAATGAATTTCTTTAAAGCAAACAACCTTATAACTCACCTCCCCCAGTTGAGCTGTAGTACTTTGCCAGCAATCCTGTCTCCAGAGACCCTACCATGGTTCCCATCCCAGACACAGCCCCCTCTCTCTCCCTAAAACGGTCACTGTCCTGTCTTTTCTACTGGTCATTTCTTTCTTTCTGTATAGTTTTATCACTCGAGTGTGACTCTCTAGACAATATAGTTTAGTCTTGACCATTAAAAAAAACGGATATATCTCTTTGGGCCTACAGCAGTGATTCCCTTGGTGATTTTGCCCCCCCACCCCCACCCCAGGGGACATTTGCAATGTCTAGAGATATTTTTGGATGTCGCAAGTTTTGGGGGGTGGGTACTACTGGCATCGAGTGGGTGGAGGCCAGGGATGCCGCTCAAACCCTACAATGCAGATAAAGCCCTCACCACCTAGAATGATCCAGGGCCAAATGTCTTAGTGCTGAGGGTGAAAACCCTTGTCTACAGGTTCCCCCTCCATCCCTTTCTTTTCTTTCCCTTCTTCCTGTTGGAGAACTGGGCGTTCCATCTGGGGCATGTCCCCCAGTGTGAATGTTGCTGACTGCTCTCTCATGGCACAGTTCGGCATGGTCCTCTGTCCTCTGGACCCAGAACCAGGGTCAGACTCAGGTTCTATTCCTTCAGTGGACTTTATTTAACACCTGCCCCACCCCCACCCCAGCACTATTTGCGACAGACCATTTTGAGAGGTGATCATTTCGGCCACTTCTTCTCTGGAGCATGGCTATGGGTGGTGGTGTGCTCTTCAATCATTATTTTTTTCTTTTTCAAAAATCTGAAAATCTTGTTATGTAGTCGAATAGTACTCACTGGCCTCCCTTTTTCAGTTTGTGATAAACAAGGCACAGACTGAACTTTGTAACAAAACTCTGTGTTCTTTACCAAGGCAAGTTTTGCTAAGAAAATTATTTTTATAAGCGAGGGAGGTATGAAGGTTATTTGCAGAGGAATTTTACAAGGGCGAGAAAAAAAAAAACCCAAGAAGTTGACCTCAGGATTTGTGGTTGTACAGAAGACAGCATAGTCAGAAGACCTTTAGAGACATGTCAGAAGTAAAGCAGTAGGTGAATCTGCGAAAGGAAAGATGTCCCACGTAGGGATGAGTTTGATGGAGAAAAAGCTGGAGAATTGTCTTAAAGAGGCCCGTGTGGTTCAGATGAGGGCGTAATTCTTCATGGATTTTCACAGTTTCGAAAGGATGTCTTTGTGACCCACAGGCCTGGTGCACGGCCTGACTTGATTTGAGGACTCCTGGCCATTGGGAGGGTTATATTTATGCGATAGTGTCTCCTATTGAGGAATGCTAATAACAGCAGTGGGCATTTGGTAGAATGAAAAATAGGAGATGCGGGACCTAAAGTGAAGGATATGTTGGCCCAAAGGTCTTGGAAGGAAGGAGGAAGGAAGCTAACATAGACCCAGTTCATAAGAGTTACAAATTCAGAATCAAAGAAGTCTGAAAATGACATCAATTCTTTCCCTCTTGATGAAAAGTGCAAATGTTGCCTATACAGAGGTCAACGAACGTCTAAGTTTTTCCTGACTCCATGAAGTAGCTCTAGGAAGGGGTCTAGCCAGCCGGGAGTGGACAATGTTAGTCAGTTCTTCAGAACCTGTTCTTGCTAGCTGAATAAGTGTAGCATGGCATTGTTTTGTAAGCAGATAGGGTAGGGGGTCCCTGGACAAAGAGAGCCAGGGATGGCTTTCTTGACACAAGAGAACCCATTTTGGCCTAAGCCCTTTTGTGATTTAAGCCCAGCTGTAATGCTTACCTTGAATAGGTCTCAATAATTAATAATTTTTTTTTTTGGCCGCTCAGCTTGCAGTATCTCAGTTCCCCCGACCAGGGATTGAACCTGGGCCACAGCAGTGAAAGCCTGGAATCCTAGTTACTAGACCACCAGGGAACACCCAGCAATTAATGATCTTAAGGGAGGGAATGCAGAAACAAGGGAGGAACAGTCAAGAAACAATAGTGCAGCCTTAGGGCAGGGTCCTGGTTCCTCGTAATATACATAGGTATATGTATATTATGAGTTCTGCAGGAACTAAAGCCCCCACCCAGGTGGATGATGTCCCGACTTCAGCCAACTAAAGCTTGGACTCTGTCAACCTTTGGCCCAATTCTATCCGGAATTCTCCTCTGCTCAAGTCCCCTCATAGATATGCATGTACCCTTAGCTTAAAACTTCCCCAATTTTGCTGTCTGGGGAGACACTGCTTTGGGAAAGATCCCCGGTGTTCTCCTTACTTGGAGCAAGTAATAATAAATTTCTTTCTTCTCCCGATCTTTGGCTTGGTTGTGTCCATTGGTTCAACACCTACCCAGAGGGGAACCCAGTTTTCGGGTAACAAATTGTCTATTTGTTTTATTTTAGAGGACGTTTGACTGGGGCGTTCCAGTTTGGAGGGCTTTGCTAGGCTTGGTCATAACCCTCATGCTCTTTTCCCCTTAAGGTCTTATCATCTTTCAGTTGCCACTGCTCCTGGGTGGGTGAATGGGATTCAGGGAGGGTAAGGATGTTGAGGGTCCCACCTTTGATGGTGGTGTGGGACCAACTTGGTGGCATTCTAGAGCTGTGCTGTCCAAAAAGGTAGCCCCAATAGCCACACGTGGCTAAGTGAAAATGAATTAAAATGAAATAAAAATGAAGCATTTCTCCCTTGGTCCTACTCACCACATTTGGACAACACAGACGTAGGACATTTCCATCACCACAGAGAGTTCTATTGGGTAGCACTGCTCTGAAGCATTTCATTTCATGGTTAAAGACAGCTCCAGAGTCAGACAAACCTGGTTTTGAATCTTGAGTCTATTGTGTGACCTTGGACTTGCTCTTCTCAGCCTCTGTTTCCTCATCTGTAATGAGGAAATGGTAAGGGAACCAGCCTCAAAGTTTTTTCCTTACTTTTAACTGATACCTCTTCTTTTTTTTTTTGCGATACGTGGGCCTCTCACTGTTGTGGCCTCTCCCGTTGCGGAGCACAGGCTCCGGACGCGCAGGCTAAGCGGCCATGGCTCACGGGCCCAGCCGCTCCGCGGCATGTGGGATCTTCCCGGACCGGGGCACGAACCCGTGTCCCTTGCATCGGCAGGCGGACTCTCAACCACTGCACCACCAGGGAAGCTCTGATACCTCTTCTTTTGATAAAAAATTTTAAAATCCCATTCCTCTTCTCTACTTTGAGTTTGATTTTTTTCCCCCTTAAAGATAAGGTATAACAATGAATTTTCTTTCGACCTTTGTAAGCCCTTGAGAGTCTCTGGAATAGAGGAAGGAGTGTCTTAGGAAAGTTGAACGTAACAAAGAGGCCATTATAGGGACATCTGAGCAAGAGGAACAAGGAAGGGGTAGGTGTGTCGACTGGGGGTGAGAGTGTCATCATGTCTATGGGTGACCAAGAGTGAGGAATGTGTCAGCTCCTTCTCGGCTTCTCCTCTTTCTCTGGGGAACAGGGAACAGAGTGCTTTCAGTGCAAGCAGAATAGAATGGGTGTGGGTAGAGAGGAAGTAGACGCAGGATGGATAAGGGAATGAGGGAGGGAACCTCAGCCTGAGTTTGTCTTCCTGGCTCAGCATTGAGCACCAAATTCAGTGCTGGCTGTCAGCTGGGATGCTTTGTTTTTTCTCCCTGCAGAAAAGACATCAATGTTTTCTCCCTCCCTAGCTTGGGTTTGGATCCTATGATGGTCTCCAGCTTCCAAGAGCAGCAAGAGATCAATGCCCAGCCCTCAAGTGCTTTTCAAATCTCTTTCTGCATCACGTATGCTAATGTTCCGTTGGTCACAGCAAGTAACATGGCTAAGACAAGCTTGAAGGAAGAGGGTGGATATAGATGGCACCTGTGGATTGGAGGGGAAGCATTTGTGACCTTTTTTTTTTTTTTTTTTTTTTTGCCACAAAATCCCAGGGTGGGAAACAACAATGGGACTCATGAAACATTTTAGCCAGGACTTAGAGCTTGATCAAACACCCAAGACTGTGTATGGCATAACTGAGAATCTAAAATGATTTTCCCTAGTAGTTATTTAATTTCCCGGATTCCAGTTGTTGAATAATCAATTCCTTTCCTAAAGACTTTTGATGTTTTCTTTATCTTTTATTAAGTGCAATAAAAAAACCAGGATCTGCTTCAGAGATATCAATTCTGTTTCATTCATCTGTGCCTCTTCAGTACCATATGCTGGTTTTATTACTCTAGATTTAGAACATGTTTTATTGATGGTAGATTCAGGTTTCTTTCCTATTACACTTTTTCAAAGTGTTTCTTCTTCTTGTTGAACTTAAGAATCTCCAAATCTACCTCCTCCAGTACACATGAAATCCACTGAAATTTTGATTAAAAAATTGCATTAATCTGTAAATCTATACATTAACTTGAGAAATTGATACCTTAATATTTTTCCTTTCCATGCAGGTATGTGATCAGTGTCTCTGTTTTTTCAAATCTTTTCATATGGTGCTTTTTTTTTTTAGATTTTTTTTTTTTTTTTTTTTTTCTTTTTTGTGTGGTACGCGGGACTCTCACTGTTGTGGCCTCTCCCGTTGCGGAGCGCAGGCTCCCGACGCGCAGGCTCAGCGGCCATGGCTCACGGGCCCAGCCACTCCGTGGCATGTGGGATCCTCCCGGACCGGGGCACGAACCCGCGTTCCCTGCATCGGCAGGCGGACTCTCAACCACTGCGCCACCAGGGAGGCCCCCATATGGTGCTTTTAAAAATATTTATCCCATATATTTCTTGCTGTGATGATTTCTGATCCTTTAGTGAAATTGATTCGTAGGTTTTAAATATTTTTATTCATTGTGTGCAATTTTATTCTCTACAATTAAAAAAAAAATCTCGTCTAAATGTTGTACCTCTCATTTCATTTTAAATCTTATTCTACTGACCAGGGCTTCAAGACTAATATTAAATATTTAACAATGGTATTATCTGACAATCAAGTTTAATAGATTTCCTAGTATAAAATCACCCCTGCTTTCCTGTGTGGTAAACCCTACTTGGTTGTGATGAATTATGCTTTTAATAGAATATTGAATTTGATTTGCTAGGTTTGCTTTGTTTTGTTTTTATGGATCTTTGCCACCTGTGATCGCGAGATAAACTGTGTTATGTTTTTGGTCTGTTTTATTCTGCAATCTCTTCATCAGGTTTTGTTATCTGATATCCTAGCCACATAAAATGAACGAGACAAGTTTCCATTTTAAATGTTTTAGAATTATGGCATCAGGACTAACACTTCCTTGAAAAACCGATTCTTTGTTAGAGAAATCACATGGTGCAATAAGCTTTTGAGGAAACCATTCTTTAGTAACTTAAAAAATTTGTATACCAGCTTGTTAGAGAATTCAGTCTAATATTTTTTTTTAACCTCTAGTGAGATCTTTTTGAGTCAACTTTTGTGATTTGTATTTTATTAGGGATCATTTCATTGAAATGTTCAGATTTAATAGCATGTTATTAAATATCTCGTTGGCATATTCTCCTTTACATCTATTTAGATTTGCCAGTTTTGCTCTTTTTATTTTCTTCAGCAAAGCAGATCTTGGATTTATTTATCAATTCTCTTTTCTCACATTCATTAGTTACTGTTATAATCTGAATTCTTTTCATCTTTAGATTATTCTGAGTCATGATTTTGCTTCTTTTTTCCCCTCTGGTGTGAAATGTTTAGATGACTCGGCAGGCACCTAAATGCTTTTTGGAATAAATTGGGGAATGAATGAGTGAAGAATTTAATACCATACTTTTTTTAATTTAAATAAGGAGAATTCTTTCATATGGAAAGAGCTAGTACTTTTAATACAATTAAAGCTCTTAAGGCCATGAATTCACCCCTGAACGTGGCTTTGGCTGCCTTCACAGATTTTGGCTATATAACATTTTTGTTTTCTAAAGAGTTTGTGAAGTTAATTTTGATTTCTTATTTTTGATAATCATTATCATGAAAGCTGCTTACTATCTTTTTTTTTTTTTTTTGCGGTACGCGAGCCTCTCACTGTTGTGGCCTCTCCCGTCGCGGAGCACAGGCTCTGGACATGCAGGCCCAGCGGCCGCGGCCCACGGGCCCAGCCGCTCCACGGCACGCGGGATCCTCCCGGACCGGGGCACGAACCCGCGTCCCCTGCATCGGCAGGCGGACTCCCAACCACTGCGCCACCAGGGAAGCCCCTGTTTACTATCTTTTAATCACTTTATATAAATTATCTCATTCTGTCTTCATAGGCATCCTAAGAATAGTCCTTGTTTTACAGCCTGGCTTAGCTCCAGAAGTGGTAAAGTGACTTGCCCAGGGTCATACAGATAATGGGATGGGGGTAGGGTAGGACTGGAATTTAGTTCATGGTCTTATTTCTGAACCACGGGCCTTTTTGACTATGCTACACTGCCTCTCCAGTTGAGTGAGTTAGGGTTTTAAAAACAATTAACTGTTCATTTTAATGGGTTGTCTCAATTTCCAGTTGATAGGGTTTAAAAAAAAATTTAACTTGTTGTGACCTGTCGAGTTTCTGCATTTTATAATTGCTTGTGGCTTCTTGGTAGCTGAGTGTCTGTTTACTCTGGCTTCTGTAATTGTTGTACACAAACTGGAAGAGTCAGTGAACTTAGAATCAAAGCTCAGAATCTACAATGCCACAAGGAAACATTCCCCTGGGACCCACATGCATGTGGAGTGTGAAAATAAAGGCTTAACTTCACTGGCAAAATGTCTCTGCCCTACGAGAGTTAGGAATTGTTTCTGCAGAGTTCTTATTCCATGCTCCCTCTGTTATCCCAGCTGCCTTGCCTCTCAAGACATCTGGAACTAGTTTTTCCAAACACACTTTCTCTCTCCTTGCCTCGTCATGTGCTTAGGGTTTTGTGATGCTGGCTTAAAAGTGTGAGGGCTGGGCCAGGGCTGAACCTGACCTGTGGGCTGACCTGCCGTTTGGCCCTCATTTCTATTTCTGGGTCTTGCTCTCAGCGTGAGGACGCTGAGAGTCAGTGTGACTTGCTGTGACGTAATGCAGTCAAACCTTTCCTTTAAAATGGCTTGTGATTCATCTTTATTTTTAATGGGACTCTGTGTCACGTTCAAAATATTACAGTAGGAGTTTTCATTTGAAATCTAATAGAGGTTTTAATCTGCCATCTGGAATCTGTGTTTCTTACACGTTTTTATTGTTCATGACTAAGAGTGGTGTTGGGGAGGGTGGGTTTGGCCATAGACTTTAATATCCACCCAGAGGATTAGGTCTGTTATCCAAAACCTCATTTTCTCTGTCTTGGCTGCAGCCAGAGACTGAGGGTGAGTTGCTGATCCTAAAGGAGTCCTCCCTTGTATTTATTTTCTTTTTCTTTTTAAACCAAAACCTTTTATTATTTTTGTTTTGCGGTACGCGGGCCTCTCACCGTCGTGGCCTCTCCCGTTGCGGAGCACAGGATCCGGACGCACAGGCTCAGCGGCCGTGGCTCACGGGCCCAGCCGCTCCGCGGCATGTGGGATCTTCCCGGACCGGGGCACGAACCCGTGTCCCCTGCATCGGCAGGCGGACTCTCAACCACTGAGCCACCAGGGAAGCCCTATTTTTTCTTTTTTAAATGTAATGAGTTTAGGCAGGGTTTCTCAACCTCAACACTACTGATGTTTTGACCTGAATAATTCTTTGTCATGGTGGGACCATCCTGTGTATTGTAGGGTGGTGAACAGCATCCCTGGCCTCCACCCACTAGATGCCAGTAGCACCCCACCAAGTGGTGTCAATCCAAAATGTCTCCAGACATCATTGCCAAATGTCCCCTGGTTGAGAACTACTGCTCTCAAGCAAATAACCTTGTTTCTTTCACCTAGTTCAAGAACCTTGTTTCTTTTTGCCAGTTCCCACTTAATCCGCTCTATGGGCCATGTCCAGCCCAGTCCCTTTCACGTTTCCCAAAGCAACAAGTGTCCTGACTTACAGTAAGCACTGCCTTGCATTTCTGTATAGCTGTACCACCCAAAGGGCATCCCTACATTCTATGGTTTATTCTTGCCCATTTCAAAACCTTTTATTATGTCTTTTTAAAAATGCATATCTGTATTTCATAAGTTACCTATGTTTTTTTCAGAAAAATATAGATAAAGGTATCAGGTTGCCCTAATATCCACTGTCCAAGAGCTATGACTTCTTAATTTTGATGCAAGATTTTCCATACTTTTCTCTGCAAACATTTATGTGTCAATTGGAATCCTATTATGCATTAAAGAAAATGAGATGATATGATGCCATATGATACCAATGTTGCCTGTTTTCTCCCCCTCTTACATCTATCAAGGCCCTTTCCATATAAATATGAATCTATGCCACATGTTTTAAAAATAAATTTATTTATTTTTGGCTGCATTGGGTCTTCGTTGCTGCGCGTGGGCTTTCTCTAGTTGTGGCGAGCGGGGGCTACTCTTCGTTGTGGTGCGCAGGCGTCTTTGCGGTGGCTTTTCTTGTTGCGGAGCACGGGCTCTAGGCGCGCAGGCTTCAGTAGTTGTGGCACGTGGGCTCAGTAGTTGTGGCTCGCGGACTCCAGAGCGCAGGCTCAGTAGTTGTGGCTCACGGGCTTTGTGGCTCCGCGGCATGTGGGATCTTCCCGGACCAGGGCTCAAACCCGTGTCCCCTGCATTGGCAGGTGGGTTCTTAACACAGTGCCACCAGGGAAGTCCCTATGTCACACTTTTAATTCCTGCGTTGGTGGACATTTTGAGGTTGTTTACAGTTTATCATTGGCATGGGAGAATGCTGTGGCAAAGATTTGTGTACTTATTTTCGTTTACTTTTCTGATTGTTTTCAAGTTCTGTTTTTCCGCAGCTTGATTGAGACATAATTGACAAACAATAAAATGCACACATTTGAAGAGTATCGTTCAAAGAGTTTTGACAAAATTATATACCCGTGTAACTACCACCCTGTTAAAGAGAGATTCTCCCCATCACCCCTGGAAGTTCTCTTGTGCTCCCACCCTGGCAATTCCCCACTTCAGACAAACTTGGCTTGGCCTCAAGCATACCCCTTGTCTGCAGTCCTGCTGTGCACAGACACCCCTCATCACTCACGTGGGCCCCCACTCTCCCTCTGACGCATCACCTACATTTCCAAACTCTCTTCCTCAATGTACGACACATCACGTTGGTCCCTCCACATAGGTTTTCAGAGGCTTTCATTTTCTTCCGGTTGGAATCAGATCTGGATACAAAAGCTGCCTCCTTCTGCAGCCCACATTTCCTGGGGGCTTACCCTGTGCCGGACGCTATCCTTAGAGCTTTGCAGGCAGACCTCGGAGATACTGTTGGTCGAGTTCCAGGCCCCTGCAATAAAGTGAATATCCCAATAAAGCCAGTCACATGGATTTTTTGGTTTCCCAGTGCATACAAAAGTTATGTTTGCTCTATACTGTAGTCTCTTAAGCGTGCAATAGCATTATGTCTAAAAAAAAAGAAATGCACATAACTTGTTTTTTTGGCTCTTCCCCTCGGCTTGCGGGATTTTAGTTCCCTGATCAGGGATTGAACCCCGGCCACTGCAGCGAAAGCACCGAGTCCTAGCCACTGGAACGCCAGGGAATTTCCACAACATACATAACTTAATTAAAGAATCCTTTATTGCTACAAAATGCTAGCCATCATCTGAGCCTTCAGTGATTCATAATCTTCTTGCAGTAGCAACATCAAAGATCACTGATCACAGGTCACCCTAATAAATATAATGAAAATGACAAAGTTTGAAGTATTGCAGGCATTACCAGAATGTGACACAGAGACACGAAGTGAGCCAATGCTGTTGGAAAAATGGCACCAATACACTTGCTTGAGGTAGGGTTGCCGCAAACCTTCGATTCGTAAAAAACGCAACAAAGCAAAGTGGAAGAAAGCAAAGAACAATAAGACAAGGTATGCCTGTATGCATGTTGATACATTTCATCTTCTCGATGACCCCAAATCGATGCTGCTGTTACCCACATTCTACAGGTGGGAAAACCGAGCACAGAGAGATTACGTAGCTTGCTCCGGATCACACACTTCTTCCACTAATCCTATCGTGAGCCCCCCACCCTCATGGCCTCATTTAACCCTTATTACTTTCTAAAGGCCCCATCTCCAAATACCGTCACGTTGCGGGGTATGGCTTCCACATGTGAACTTGGGGGGCACACAAGCATTCAGCTCATAACGTTGCAGGTGACAGTCTCATATGCCAAGGTATCAGGGTGAACAATTGAGAGACACGTCTTTATTCCAGCCCTGCCCTGTGTCCAGTCCAAGGCTGAGAGGTAGGGGATACACACGTGGAAGGTGGGTTGACTGTCCTCTGGGACCTGTGATTTTGGGGTGCAAATAAAACTCACCTTTATTTAGATCTTGGTTTTTAAAATTTTGGATATTTGTTTTTCAAAGTTAATTTGGAAAAATATTACACATATTTTATGTTTATGGGATGAATTGTGTCCTCCCAGAATTCATATGTTCAAGTCCCAAGCCCCACCCAGTATCTCAAAATATGACCATATTTGGAGATGGGATCTTTGAAGAAGTAATTAAGTTAAAATGAGGTCATTTGGATTCCAGTATGACTGGTGTCCTTCTAAGAAAAGGGAATTTGGACACAGACCTGCGTGTGCACAGAGAGATAGCCATGCGAAGACAGAGGGAGAAGACGACCATCTGTAAGCCAAGCCATGCAAAGAGGCTAACCCTGCCAACACCTTGAGCTTGGACTTATAGGCTCCAGAATCATAAGAAAACACATTTCTGTTGTTCAAGCCACCCAATCTGTGGTAGTTTGTTATGGCAGCCCTAGCTAACTAATATACACACACACACACACACACACACACACTAGTTGGTTTTCATGGATGAGTTTTGACAAAAGTGCACACCATGTAACCACCACCACAATCAAGATACAGAATGTTTCCATCACCCTCAAAAGTTCCCTCATGCTCTTAACAAAAATTTTTTTTATTGAAGTATAGTTCATTTACAATATTGTGTTAGTTTCAGGTGTACAGCAAAGAGATTCAGTTATACATATATTCATTCTTTTTCAGATTCTTTTCCGCTAGAGGTTATTACAAGATATTGAGTGTAGTTCCCTGTGCTATACAGTAGGTCCTTGTTGTTTATCTATTTTATATATAGTAGTGTGTTATCTGTTAATCTCAAACTCCTAATTTATCCCTCCCTTTCCCCTTTGGTAACCATAAATTCATTTTCTATGTCTGTGAGTCTGTTTCTGTTTTGTAAATAAGTTCATTTGTATAATTTTTTGTTAGATTCCACGAATAAGTGATATGATATGGTATTTGTCTTTCTCTGTCTGACTTACTTCACTTAGTATGATAAGCTCTACATCCATCCATGTTTCTGCAAACGGCATTATTTCATTGGTAGTATTCCATTGCGTCTATACACCACATCTTCTTTATCCATTCATCTGTCAGTGGACACTTAGGTTGCTTCCATGTCTTGGCTATTGTAAATAGAGCTGCTATGAACACTGGGGTGCATGGATCTTTTTGAATTAGTGTTTTCATTTTCTTTGGGTAAATGCCCAGGAGTGGAACTGCTGGATCATATGGTAACTCTATTTTTGATTTTTAGAGAAACCTCCATACTGTTTTCCACAGTGGCTGCACCAATTGACATTTCTGCCAACAGTTCACGAAGGTTCCCTTGTCTTCACATCCTTGCCAACATTTGTTATTTGTGTTCTTTTTTTTATATGTTTAATGATGCATGATTTTTTAATATCTCATTCAAAATCTGATTTTTTTAAGAAGCTACCATTTTGTTTTTTCCTGTTTATTATTAACATCTTTATTGGAGTATAATTGCTTTACCATGATGTGTTAGTTTCTGCTTTATAACAAAGTGAATCAGCTATACATACACATATATCACCATATCTCTTCCCTCATGTCTCCCTCCCTCCCAGCCTCCCTATCCCACCCCTCTAGGTGGTCACAAAGCACCGAGCTGATCTCCCTGTGCTATGCTTGATAATAGCCATTCTGACAGGTGTGAGGTGATATCCGATTGTGGTTTTAACTTACATTTATCTGATGATTAGTGATACTGAGCATCTTTTCATGTATCCAAGGCTGCATTTTTTTTTTTTTTTTTTTTTTTTTTTTTTTTTGCGGTACGCGGGCCTCTCACTGTTGTGGCCTCTCCCGTTGCGGAGCACAGGCTCCGGATGCGCAGGCTCAGCGGCCATGGCTCACGGGCCCAGCCGCTCCACGGCATGTGGGATCTTCCCGGACCGGGGCACGAACCCGTGTCCCCTGCATCGACAGGCGGACTCTCAACCACTGCGCCACCAGGGAAGCCCAAGGCTGCATTTTTTTAGATTAATTTTTATTGGCGTATAGTTGATTTACAGTGTTGTGTTAGTTTCAGGTGTACAGCAAAGTGATTCATTTTTACATATATCCACTCTTTTTTAGATTCTTTTCCCATATAGGTCATTACAGAGTATTGAGTAGAGTTACGTGTGCTATACAGTAGGTTCTTATTAGTTATCTATTTTATACCATAGTATATTATAGTTATCTATTTATATTATAGCAGTATGTATATGTCAATCCCAATCTCCCAGTTTACCTCTCACCCCAGGCTGTATTTTTAAAACTGTTCAGAAGTTTCCATCAACAGGGTTGTGTCCACAAACATCAAATTGTCAAATTTAATTTGTTTTAGATAAAACAACTCGGATGTCAGGTTCAAGGAAACACTTTGTCCTTGTGATGAAGGGCTCAGATGAGTTTAAATCTCAGCCCATTGTTAACTGACAACAGCTCTGTTTATCCTTTTGGGGCCTTTGCTTTCCCACCTGTAAAAGATAAAACTCCTCATGGAGTTGCATGGTAACACGCATAAAATATGTAGCACATAGTAAGCAGTCATTTATGATACCGCAGTTCAGATTAAGGCGTGTGAAGGAGAAAGCAGTCGTCTATCAACCATGCTTTAAAAAATAGTTGTCTAATTTGTTTTGTTAAAAACAAAACACCACATACCCACATACAGAAATGTATACTCTGTATCCATTCATCTGTCGATGGACATTTAGGTTGCTTCCATGTCTGGGCTATCGTAAATAGTGCTGCCGTGAACATTGGGGTACACGTATCTTTTTGAATTAGAGTTTTGTCTGGATCTATGCCCAGGAGTAGGATAGCTGGATCATATGGTAACTCTACTTTTAGTTTTTTGAGGAACCTCCGTACTGTTCTCCATAGTGGCTGCATCAATTTACATTCCTTCCAACGGTGCACTTTGCTAAGAGTCAGAATAAATAGATCTTTTAATAGTTGGGAGAAAATAAATAAAAGATAGCTTTCCTGGGCTGTTCAAATTTGCAGGGACTGGACAGCCTTGGTATGAAGGTACTGAATGTCAAGGATGATAGGGAAGTTCAGTGGGCTGTGTGTGTGTGTGTGTGAGATGGAGTTTCTATCTTTGTTGGTGATGTTCTGTCATTGGCAGTGGCTCAGAGCACTTGGCTTCAGGGCTTTAGTGGGGACATTTCTTGAAACGTGTAGTCATGTTTTAATTTTTTAATACCCCTACCTAGCACACGCCAGGGGACACAGGAAGCTACTGTAAACTGGGACTGCCACTTACTAGCTGTGGGATCCCAGTCAAGTTACTGGAATTCTCTTGGGGGTACCTCAGTTTTCTCATCTGTAAAATGGGAATACACTAGTCCCCCCTGCCCCCCCAATCCGTGGTTTCACAGCTCATGGTTTTGGTTATCTGTGGTCAACTGAGGTCCGAAAATAGTAAATGGAAAATTCCAGAAATAAACAATTCATAAGTTTTATTTATTTATTTATTTTTAAACATCTTTATTGGAGTATAATTGCTTTACGATGGTGTGTTAGTTTCTGCTTTATAACAAAGTGAATCAGTTATACATATACATATGTCCCCATATCTCTTCCCTCTTGTGTCTCCCTCCCTCCCACCCTCCCTATCCCACCCCTCTAGGTGGTCACAAAGCACCGAGCTGATCTCCCTGTGCTTTGCGGCTGCTTCCCACTAGCTATCTATTTTACGTTTGGTAGTGTATATATGTCCATGCCACTCTCTCACTTTGTCACAACTTACCCTTCCCCCTCCCTGTGTCCTCAGGTCCATTCTCTAGTAGGTCTGAGACTTTATTCCCATCCTGCCCCTAGGTTCTTCATGACCTTTTTTTTTTTAATTCCATATATATGTGTTAGCATACGGTATTTGTCTTTTTCTTTCTGACTTCACTCTGTATGACAGACTCTAGGTTCATCCACCTCACTACAAATAACTCAATTTCGTTTCTTTTTCTGGCTGAGTAATATTCCTTTGTATATATGTGCCACATCTTCTTTATCCATTCATCCGATGATGGGCACTTAGGTTGTATCCATCTCTGGGCTATTGTAAATAGAGCTGCAATGAACATTGTGGTACATGACTCTTTTTGAATTATGGTTTTCTCAGGGTATATGCCCAGTAGTGGGATTGCTGGGTCGTATGGTAGTTCTATTTTTAGCTTTTTAAGGAACCTCCATACTGTTCTTCATAGTGGCTGTATCAATTTACATTCCCACCAACAGTGCACAAGTGTTCCCTTTTCTCCACACCCTCTCCAGCATTTATTTTTTGTAGATTTTTTGATGATGGCCGTTCTGACTAGTGTGAGATGATATCTCATTGTAGTGTTGATTTGCTTTTCTCTAATGATTAATGACGTTGAGCATTCTTTCATGTGTTTGTTGGCAGTCTGTATATCTTCTTTGGAGAAATGTCTATTTAGGTCTTCTGCCCATTTTTGGATTGGGTTGTTTGTTTTTTTGTTATTGAGCTGCATGAGCTGCTTGTAAATTTTGGAAATTAATCCTTTGTCAGTTGCTTCATTTGCAAATATTTTCTCCCATTCTGAGGGTTGTCTTTTGGTCTTGTTTATGGTTTCCTTTGCTGTGCAAAAGCTTTGAAGTTTCATTAGGTCCCATGTGTTTATTTTTATTTCCATTTCTCTAGGGGGTGGGTCAAAAAGGATCTTGCTGTGACATAAGTTTTAAAGTGCATGCAGTTCTGAGTTGGCGTGATGAAATCTCGCCACTCTGTCCCACCCAGGACAGAAATCATCCCTTTGTCCAGCATATCCACATATACTGCCTGCCCATAAGTCACCTAGTAGCCATCTCAGTTATCAGATTGACTGTCATGGTATCCCAGTGCTTGTGTCAGGTAACTCTTATTTTACGTAATAATGGGTCCGAAGCATAAGATGAGTGATGCTGGCCATTGGGATATTCTCTTCTGTGCCTAATTAATAAGTTGAACATTATCGTAGGTATGTATGTGTAGGAAAAACATAGTATGTATAGGGTTTGGTACTCTCCTTGGTTTCAGGCATCCATTGGGGGTCTTGGAAGGTGTCCCCCGTGGGTAAGGGGGGGACTGTTGCAGAAATACATCACGTGGTTGTAAGGACCAAATGAGATAATGCAGGAATGATAGACAGTATAGTTACATTGTTATTACTGTACTATGTTGTAATTATAAACTGCAGTTACCTTGTTGCTATCATTTCACTTATATTGAACTTATAAACTGTAGTCATATTGTTGCTGTTTTGTAATCCCTTTTAGTTAATTTTAACAACCGAGACATGTAACATGTAATAAAATGCACAGATCTTAAGGGCTCAGTGAATTTTAACAAGTGTAACCACCACCGTAAACAAGATGACATCACCCCAGGAGTTCACTCACACTCTTCCCGGTTAATTCCTTGTTATCCAGACTTCTCATACCTTTCATGCAAAAAGTGCGTGGCCGAGCCTGAGACACAGCCTAAGAAAAGTTTTGTTGGAAAAGTTTGAGAGATGTTGGCAGGTCGTGGTCAATGAGATTCACTGCCATGAGCCATCAGGATTCGAAGACCAAGAATTTGGCGGCAGGGGGAAGGACAGGTGGCAGGCTGCTGGGTGGTAGATATACACCCAGACTTTGAACTTTATCAAGACAATGGGAAGAGTTTGAACCAGAACAGTGCTGACAGAAGCAATTTCAGGATCAGGAACTTTCTCCCCTCTTTGCTGAACAGCTAGAATGTTCCACGGAGATTCTTCAGTTTCCTCGGGCGCAGGCTGTGCCGATGAAGTGGGCAGTTAAGCAGGCTGGTGCGCCTCGCGGCTCCTGGCTCTCGTTCTGGAGGCCGCCCAAGGTCTTGGACCAGCCAAGGGAGTGAGTGCCCCGAGCCAGGCAGGGAAGCTGGAGGCTTTTAAAGGCCATAGCTCCGGCTATAGACATGTGTTCCTTTGGCGTTCACTTTGTTGAAAACACATTCCCTAGATAGTTTCTCTTCTGCACAGACCTCTGGGGTTCTTGGGCGTGCTGGAGAGGCTCACTGTGTGAGGAAGGGCCTGATTTAATCTGTCCTAGGGGAGACCATGAGCTAACGTGGATGGAAGGCAGTGTGCCGTGCTGTAAGCCAAACCCTTTGCGTGAATTATCTCACCAACTCTTTGGTGACCCAGTGAGGTGGACACCATCATCATTCCCCTTTTATAGAGGAAGAAATTGAGGCTCAGAGAAAAAACAGGAACACGCTTAAGGAGACCCAGCTGCTACCAAGATGGGTCGCTCCGCCCCTAAGATACAGCTCCACCCCACTCCCCCCGCCCCTCCCCTTCACAGCCCAACCTGGGTCTGGAGCTGGAAACCCTTCTCTCCTTATCCTTTTACCTGATCGGTCAGGGAAGCCTGTCTCTTTAACTCCTTAAATATCCTTCCAATCCGTCTTCCCTGTCCAATTTGCTCTTTAGTTGACTTTGGCTTTCAATCTACCTACCAAGTGCCAGTTACTGTTTTAGGCCCTGAGGGTGTAGCTGGAAACAGTAGAGATCAGAGTTCCTGCCCTCACGAGGCTGACGTTCCCTTGGGGAAGCGATAGATGCCCTTGATTAGCTGTAGGCCAATGAGCTATCACTTCACAGCCACTAGGATGGCTACTATCAAAAACACAGAACATAACAAGTGTTGGCGAGGGTGTGGAAAGACTGGAACCCTTGCGCGCTGCTGGCGTGAATGTAAAACGATGCAGCCTCAGTGGAAAACAATATGGTGGTCCCTCAAAAAATTAAACATAGGTTTACCATCTGATCCAGCAATTCCACTTCTGAGGATATACCCCAAATCTTTGAAAGCTGAGACTTGGAGAGACATTTGTACACTCATGTTCATAGCAGCATTATTCACAATTGCTGAAAGGTAGAGGCAACCCAAATGTCCATCGTTGGATGAATGGATAAGGAAAATGTGGTATATCCTTACAATAGAATATGATCTAGCCTTGAAAAGGAAGGAAATTGCGACATATGCTACAAATGAGGACTTCATGCTAATAAGCCCGTCACAAAAAAGACACAAATACTGTATGATTCCATTCATAAGTAGTCACATTGATAGAGACAGAAAGTAGGATGGTGGGTTCCAAGGGTTTGGGGAGGGGATGGGGAGTGAGTGTTTAATGGGGACAGAGTTTCAGTTTGGGAAGATGAAAAAGCTCTGGAAATGGACATGGTGATGGTTGCCCAACCTCATAAATGTACTTAATGCTACGGAACTCTACACTTAAAAATGGTTGAGGGCTTCCCTGGAGGCACAGTGGTTGAGAGTCCGCCTGCCGATTGCAGGGGACACGGGTTCGTGCCCCGGTCCGGGAAGATCCCACATGCCGTGGAGCGGCTGGGCCCGTGAGCCATGGCCGCTGAGCCTGCGCGTCCGGAGCCTGTGCTCCGCAACGGGAGAGGCCACAACAGTGAGAGGCTCGCGTACTGCAAAAAAAAAAAAAAAGATTGAAATGGTCAATGTTACGTTCTATATATTTCATCACAGTTTAAAAAATAAATTAAGAAAGGAAGAAAAGAAAAGCAAAAGAAATAAAGAAAGAAAGAAAAAGGAAAGAAAGAGAGAAAGAAAAAATGCCATAGGCCTCAGGGAAAAGCTGGGATTTCATTCCAGTGGGTCATGAAGCCCAGGAAGCCTGTGGCAGGCTTGCAAGTATCTTGTCTCACTTGGAGAGCTCTGTGCCCTTTTTGTCTTTTGCGTCTCCGGCATTTCCTTGGTGGCTGCAACATGGCAATCAGCAGTGACACTCAGTGGATGAAGGAATGAGGAATTTGGGTCTGTTTGGGGAAAGAAGTAGGCACTGTTAAGTGTGTTCAGGGCAAGGGGGGACTGGAAAGTGGAGGAGAGAGGTGGGTTCTGTGTTCCATCCCTGGTGGGCTTGCTGTGGTCTGGAGGGGGCGTGCACCACATCCTGGGATCCCACCCACCACTGTGGCCCAGAAGGGCTCTGTTCTGGGTTGGATTGTGTGCCCCCCAAAAAGATATGTTGGATTCCTAACCCCCAGGAGCTCAAGAGTGTGACCTTATTTGGAAATAGATTCTTTAGAGAGGCAACCAAGTCAAAATGCGGTCATTAGGGTGGGTCCCAATCCAATATGACTGGTGTCCTTATAAGAAAAGAAAATTTGGACACAGAGATGAATGTGTACAGGAAGATGATGTGACAAGGGATAGAGGAACGACAGTCATCTCTAAGTGAAGGACAGAGGCTTAGAACAGATCCTTTCCTCAGTCCCACAATAGGAACCAACTCTGCTGACAGCTTGATTTCGGACTTCTGGTCTCCAGAGCTATAAGATGGTAAATTTATGATGTTTGACCCACTTCATCTGTGGTACTTAGCAAATGGATACAGGCTCTATCTCTGAGAAGAAGTGGGTTGGAAACCTCAATACAGTTCACGCGATCAGGGTCTGGGGTTTACACTCCTGTCTCTTTTGTGTGTGTGTTTAATTTTTATTGGCGTATAGTTGGTTCACAATGTTGCATTCGTTTCTGCTGTACAGCAAAGTGAATCAGTTGTACATATATCCACTCTTTTTTTTTTTTAATTTTTTTTTATTTATTTATTTTTGACGTGGACCATTTGTAAAGTCTTTATTGAATTTGTTACAATACTGCTTCTGTTTTTTTTTTTTTTTTTTTTTTTTTTTTTAGCAGCTGTACGTGGGCCTCTCGCCGTTGTGGCCTCTCCCGTTGTGGAGCACAGACTCCGGACGCGCAGGCCCAGCGGCCATGGCTCACGGGCCCAGCCACTCCGCGGCACGCGGGATCCTCCCGGACCGGGGCACGAACCCGTGTCCCCTGAATCGGCAGGCGGACTCTCAACCACTGCGCCACCAGGGAAGCCCCTGCTTCTGTTTTATGTTTTGGTTTTCTGGCCGCGAGGCATGTGGGATCTTAGCTCCCTGACCAGGGATCGAACCCGCACTCCCTGCATTGGAAGGTGTACTGCCGGACCGCCAGGGAAGTCCCCAGTTATCTATTTTATATATAGCGGTGTGTATATGTCAATCCCGGTCTCCCAATTTATCCCTCCCCCCTCCAACCCATAACCATAAGTTTGTTTTCTACATCTGTGACTGTATTTCTATTTCGTAACTAAGTTCATTTGTACCATTTAAAAAAAATTCCACATATAAGCAAAATGATATTTGTCTTTCTCTGTCTGACTTACTTCACTCAGCCTGATAATCTCTAGGTACATCCATGTTGATGCAAATGGCATTATCTTTTCTTTCTATGGCCAAGTAATATTCCATTACACTCCTATCTCTTAAGTCTCCTAAATTTGGACTTGGGTATCCTGTCAACCCCCCAATCTGTGATGTCACCACCGCTTCTATTCTGAAAAGTTTTCCTTGTACCCTGTATATGAAGTATCTGGGGTCTATTACACCTTTGCTTAGAGGTGAGAATGTGACATAAATTTGTACAGCTATGGTCCACCTCATGGCCAGGTGGCTCACATTTCCTTTATTTATTTTGGGGGTGGGCGGCGTACGTACATAGCAGAAATCTGTTTTTAGAGCCATGTATGCTAAACCATCCATCTTCGCATTCCTTTTGGCCTTCATGTCCTAATGAAAATGATTGTAAAATGATCCTAAAAGGATCTTCCAGGTAATTCTTCCTTCCCATTTTTGGAAAGCACCCTAGCTTTGTTTATTCTTCTTAAAATGTAAAAAAAATGTAGCCAAGCGTCAAGAAAGAAAAAGGAGAGAAAGTAAAAGAAAAAGAGAAAATCCAGAGGCTCTTGGAGAGTTTTCTTGTGGGATGTTAAACCTATAAATTGATTTGGAGGGAAGTGACATCTTGATAATATTTTCTTGTATCTCTGTTTCCCAAGGGTTCTTTTGGTGGATGAGTAGGTGTGTCGATGGACAGATGGATGGATAGGTAGAAAGCCAGCCAACCTACAAATGACGCACATAAGAATTAGATTCTGTCTGAAGAAAAATCATAAAATAATTCTATTCTTAGAATAGAATAGAATGGTAGGTTGGCTGACTTTCTGCCTACCCATCCATCTGTCTATCGACTCACCTACTCATCCAGCTGTTACCCACCCATTCTTTCATCTAGACATCCATCTACCTACTTTATCTATTATCTATGTATCTATGTATCTATCATCTATTTATCTAACTATCCATCTATTATCTCTCTCTCTCTATCTATCTAATGTGACAGAGCTTTTAAAAAAAAGCACTCAATGAAATAATGCCATTTGCAGCAACATGGATGGACCTAGAAATTAGCACACTAAATGAAGTCAGACAGAGAAAGACAAATATCATATATCACTAATATGTGGAATCTAATAAAAATGATACAAACGAACTTATTTACAAAACAGAAACAGACTCACAGACATAGATAATGAACTTATGGTTACAAAAGGGGATGGGGGGCAGAGGGATAAATTAGGAGTTTGGGATTAACAGATACACACTACTGTATATAAAGTAGATAAACAACAAGGACCTACTGTATAGCACAGGGAACTCTACTCAATATCTTGGAACAGCCTATAATGGAAAAGAATCTGAAAAAGAATATATATAACTGATTCACTTTGCTGTGTACTGAAACTCACACAGCAATGTAAATCAACTGTACTTAAATCAGTTTTCATCCCCCTATTCCCCCCAAAAAGCATCGAAAGTGGTAATTTTTCAGAATATGGGACAGGGATTGTGTTTTCTCATTTCACTGCTACTTTATTAAGTGCTTGCTAATTCTAAAAGCCGTGCGGTCGGTTCCCTTCAATTTTCCAACGCTATAATCATAGCACCTGCAGATAGCGACGATTTGCTGCCCTTTACCAATAATTATGTCCTTTACCAATAATTATGTCCGTTACGGATGTTAATTAACCTCATTAGGGCAGGAGCCTTCGGAACAGTGTTAAATGACAGATTTGAATGTGGTTAGCCCCGCTGGCTTCTAATTGGAGTGGAATGCTTCAATTGTTTTACTTCAGAGGATAATTATATAATGGTTAAGACTCTTGACCTTCCTGTTTTGAGCCTCTCTTAGTAAATGGGATGCAATCAGGAACTCTTGACTGTCTCATATATCCGAGAGATACAGATGGCATTTGTCCATTTGTGAGGACGGCAGAATCAATGTGTTAAGCTGTTAAAATAGCCTTTAAGACCCAAGCCCGGTTTTCAAGTAGAGTCCAAATGGCCAAATCATTTCTGGGGCAGCTTTCCATGAGTGGGGGGTCCTGGTGGGCTCCAGACCTGGGAACTCTTGAGACCCCATGGGTAAGTTTCTGAGCTGCCCTACACAGTGGTGGCCAGAGAAAAACTGCCTTTGTGCGCAGGACTTATTGGGTCCTTTTGTAGCTCTTTCTTATGCCTTGAGAGAGGCCCCAGCTTTGGGACAGTCTGGTCCAGGTTTGCCAGTGGTTCTTCTAGGTGATGCCACCCTAATTCCTGTGTTGAAATAGGATCTTCGTGTGAAGGTACAGGTGTCAGACTACCATGTTCCAGGTATATTAAGAAACAGAAAAACACCTTTCAGGATGTTACGTTAATAGTTGGCGATAAATGATGGTTTTCAGGAAAAAAAACCCCCAACAAAACCGAAACAGTCATGCTGCTGGTACGGTTATCACGGAGGTGGACTGCTTTTCTAATCCATAATCCTGTGTGGCTCAGTGGAGAAACTGTTGTGTAACTTGCAAGAGAACGTGTAAGAACAGCAGTCCTCTTGGTGAAAGGGGAGACTGATGTCAGGAATCGTTCTGAGCCAGCTAGAATCGATAGTAAACTCGAAGTGCTTTGGAAAACACAAGCGATTCTTAGGCAGGAATGCAAGTTTTCCCTCGATTTCGAAGTGGTTATTTAACACGCAGCTCACTTTGTCCCAGAGGGGCGCTTCAGCAGCCAACAGTGAATGTATTAATTTTCTAATCGTCTCCGTCACTTATTTCCTGGTCGTCTAATCTTTCACACCCAAGCCTCTTGAAAATAAATGAAAAAAAAAATACATATGCTGGGAAACTCATGCCATTCTTGAAACATCCATATTTATCGCCTCAAGAGCAAAAGTTACAGAAAGTCTGATGCTTACCGCTGAGAGGAAAGGATCCTGCCTGGCCCTGGGGCTGGCTTTCCTTGTTTCATGGGTTTCCAAGGTAAGATTTGAACTGTTTACTAAAGGAAATGAGCGTAATAAGTCTCCTCTGGCATATATTTCCAGTGTCCTAGTGGAATTGCTGAGATGTTGCTTAAGGGTAGCAGAAGGCGGGGTGGGGGGCGGCATCCTGTCGGCTTAAGGGATTTTTTTTTTTAATCAGTGTTTTTGCAATTTGGAAACCTGTTAGGAGCAGGGGTAAAATTGGGCTGGTTTCTGGGATTTACCTCCGCTTTGGGGCATTTTTTTAAAAAAAGTGTTGCAGCCAGCCATTTGAAAGACATACTTTTCCCCTTAGCTTGTTTCAGAATTGGAAACATCGAGACCTTGGCTTTCATGCCACTGAGAGGGCATCTTCTCACTCTGGGTCGGAATTTCTCTGCCTTGGCGCTTAACGACGTTCAAGGAGGGATAATTCTCCATGTTGGAGACTGTCCTGTGCCCTGCGTGCGGGTTGTTTCCACCCTCTCGATGCCAGAAGCACCCATCGCCCCAGTTGTGAAAACCACAAACGTCTCCAGACATCACCAATGTCCCTTGTGGGGGGTGCAGACTCACCCCCCGTTGGAGGACCACTGGACGAGGATGATGGAATGCGGGGGAGGGAGGGCACTCTGCAGTTGTTTTCTATTCCTTTTCACGGCAAAATGGAAACCAGGGCCCAGTTGTCAGCCACGTGTGTGTAGAATCAGTGGTTTGGCATCGCAGTGCTGCCTGCTGACAAAAACCACATCTCCACCCTTGGGGGACCAAGGAATCTGAGGAAATGTGATTACAATCCAGTGCGGGTGGGTTTATGGATTTCCCAGGTGCTGTACGAGGAGACAAGGAGGACACAGAAGCGGGGAGCAAACAGGCAGATGCCCCCCCCCACCGCCTTGGAAGCCATCTGTTAAACACCTGATCAGTGACGTCGGAGACTAGAAAAGTCCAGGATGCCAGTTAAGTTTATTTGGTGCAGGGTGGGTGCTGAGAACTTGGGCACCCCTAAACTGATCTGGAGGAAGAGTCAGGGAAGGGGACTTTCAGCATTTTCCCCTGAGTACATCACACACAGTAGGGCGGAACACAAAAGAATCATCTCATACCCACGATGGCAACTGGCTCACGGTAACGCTGGATTGTCCGACTCAGGCCCGGCCACTCACTAGCTTTGTGACCGTGGGCAGTGACTTAACCTCTCTGTGCCTCTCTTCTCATCTGTTAAATGGAGATAACAGTAGTGCCTAAGGTTGTTGGGAGGAATAAATGGTTAGCCATCGGAACGGTGCTTGGCAGGTAGGAAGCGCTGTCCGAGCGTCAGGCAGTGCATGGGGACAGACTCTCCTTTCTCATGCTGCCCTGATGGGACAGTCACCTGTCTCTCCATGGTCTTCTTGTCTCTCCTCAGTCAGCTGTGACCTCCCCACCACCCCCTTTTGCCCCTTAACCTTGCTGTTTCTCCTTCTCTCCCCACTCCTCTGATGCAGTTTGGCCGAAGACCTTTTTCAGCCAGCCAACTTAGAGATAAGTGTAACCTGGATATTTCATGGAGTTTAGAATCTTCTGCACGGTCCCCAGGCCCCTGTGTAAAAGGCCCTGGTTTATTTGTGCAAAAGCCCACCGGTGATTGGTTAGCCAGGACCATCTCCACTTTCATACATGATCTTCATCAAAACACTCCCCGCTATATCGAGCCACAGTGCGTTTCCTTGGGACTGCACGTCTTTCTGCTTTCTCTGCCCCTCCCTGGGTACTGCCTAAGACCTGTATCCTCCGGCCGCGACAGTGTCTTTCTTTGTGCATTCTTGTTCCTCTGGTCCAGATGTGGCTTGGTTGCCCGGAGTGGGACCGTTGGCAAGTCTCCTCAGCTTCACGGAGCCTCTGTCCCCACAGCTGAAGACTCGGCGGCGGCACTCTTGGGCTGCCCGACACCTTTGAGCTGCCCATAAATGGGTTTTCAGAGCTTCTCTTGTTTACTTCGCGGCACGCCTCTCTGTGGGCTCTTGTGAAGTCACTGGGAGAGGAAAAACCAAGTGAAAAACAGCCCTGCTTGGTGTCAGGGCTTGAGGGTGAGGGGGAAAGACTGCAGTGGAGATTTGCATTAACTGGTTTGCACGTTACGAGATTTTATCTTGTGTGTGTGTGTGTGTGTGTGTGTGTGTGTGTGCGCGCTAGTTTGCTCTGGTGGTTCAGGCAAGGGAAGATGGGGAACTCTGGGTCCAATGGAGGACAAGGACAGGAAACAGATACAGCAGATTAAGGGCTCTGAAGCACCTGGGAACATCCACAAGCCAGTATTTATTAAGCACCATCTACCAGGTACATGGACCTCATAACGATCTTTTCATGGACCTAGGATTTGAACCGAGGGTATGGCTTCAGAACCTCAGCGTTTCCTGCTATACTCTGCCTTATAGAGGAAGGGTCCTTCTGCACTGGGTTTTGAAGGGTGAATAGGAGTTTGATGAAGAAGAAGCACATCCTGTACTGACTTCAGCCTCCTGTTCCTCTTAAAGCTGGCCAGAGGTCAATACCTAGAAGCCAGAATTAGGTCACTAGAGTGACCAAATTGTCCTGGTTTGCCTAGGACTTTCTTAGTTTTGGTACTAAGAGCCCTGCTTCTTGGGAAACCCATCAATCCCAGGCAAACCGGAAAAGGTGGTCACCCTAGGTTTCACCCAGCAGCAGACTCTTAAACCAGAGCCCGGAGACCTGTTGAATTCTCTTTGACTCATCCCCAACAATGGTCATCACCCCAAAGGCCCCCTCGTATCTTCATGCTGGGCTTCTTTCTCTAGACGGTTCCATCTCTTGGTTTGGGTGAGAATTAAATGAGGTAATTAATGCTTATGATGACCTAAGCAAAGCATCCGGCACACAGTAACCCCTGGGGTTTTAGTCAGTGTTGTACATTGACCTTCCTCTTTGCCCTGTGTGGGAGCTGGCACCACGTCCCTGGCGTGGTCAGGTTTCCTTGTAGCATAATTCCTCCAGCCTGGCTCTCCCCAAGGATGGAGCTGCCTCCCTGCAAGAGCGAGGGGAGGGCATAATCATCATCCACTAGCGAAGTTGCCTGTGTCAAGTGTCAGGACTTAGCAGAGTAAATAGGAAACAGGTTCAGGGCTAGGATTCAGAGCCAAGACCGCTCAAGGTCATCGGAGGCCAGGGATCTCCGTGGAGGCTGCAGCCCAAAGGGTCAAGCTGGGTCAGATGTTGGTTAAGAGTCCCTTCTCCTTCCTAGCGCCTCTGCCATCTTTCCTCCTTTCCCAGTGCTGTTCAGTGGACCACCGGGCACGCTGCTGGCTTATTGAGGACGTGGTCTCTGTGTGTCCTCCCTCCTTCAACCCACCCAGACTCCGATGCAGCCTCTCGCAAATGGTGTCATGCAGAAGAACCATGACTCTTTCTTGGGTGTTTACCACGCGCCGGCACAGGGCTATGTTTTCTTCTTCACCATGTTCCCCTAAGATGAGGCTCAAAAAACCTCTTTCAGTTTGCATCCTAATTCCCAACGGAGCTGTGTCTCGTGGTGTGAACATGGCATTGGAGGAAGAGCGGGGAAGCAGAAAGGGGAAATGTCCTCAGCAAAGGAGGCTCAGTATTTTCTGACTTGCTGACCATTTGTGCAAAGTGTCGTGCTTTGAGTCTTTCTCTGTCTTTGGAGGCGTGATGACGTGGAGCGGGTTCCTTTGCATCCTGGTTAGAAGCTTTTGACACTCTGGAAGAGAGGGTGCCCGAGCTGACTGGTGATGACATTAACATACGTGGACAGAAGCCCTAGTCCCGGGTTCAAATCCAGGTTTGACTACTTCTTTGATGTGTGACCTTGGGACTGCCTTAACACCTCTGTTTCCGCATCTGTAAAATTGGGATAGGACTTCCCTGGTGGCGCAGTGGTTGAGAGTCCGCCTGCCGATGCAGTGGACACGGGTTTGTGCCCCAGTCCGAGAAGATCCCACATGCCGCGGAGTGGCTGGGCTCGTGAGCCATGGCCGCTGAGCCTGCGTGTCCGGAGCCTGTGCTCCGCAACGGGAGAGGCCGCAACAGTGAGAGGCCCGCGTACCCCAAAAAAAAAAAAAATTTGGGATAAATAATATCATGTGATGTGTATGGTTGTTGGGTGGATTTCATGAGACAGTGTTTGCAAATTCCCTAACACAGTGCCCGGCATGAAGCTGGCCTCTGTTCTGTCTCCCTGGGCTTTAGCTATGGTAGGTTTAAAACCTCCAAACGTTTTCCCACCTGCAAAGGAAGTCATGGTCTAACCTGGGTAAGCCCAGCAGAGAGGAACAAAGACCTCAGGCCAGGTTAGACTCCCAGCTCCGTGACCTTGGGGAGTCTTTTAACTTGAGTGCATACAACTGGTTCCCTCCAGTCAGGCAAGCTGATGACCCATCGTCTTGAGGTTTCTGTCACCTCCAACCCATTTGTTTATTTGTTCAGTAAACGTGTATGGAAGGCGGGCACAGGGGGAAATTTGACCCAGGCCTTGCTTTCTCGGGCGCTGCGGTGGACGTAAATGACAAGGCCTTGGGAGGAATGAGATTAGGGGCTGCGGTAGGAAAGGAGGTCACCTCCTCCCTTCAGGGAAAATGTTTCCTCTCCTACCTGGTTTGCTTCTTAGACCGAATTTCCCCCTTCGGATGAGCGCGTAGTTTAATTACAGTGAGAAAACCCTTTCACCAAGTTACCATCCTTAAAGGGAGCTGATTCATAGAATGTTTGGCGAGGACGTTAATAGCTGACTGGCCGCCTGGGTCTTAGGAAGTGCAAGTGCCTCTGTCCTATGTATTAGCCATTGTTTCCTTAAAAAACCCGTATTCCCGTGTATCTCCTCCAGGATGCCTTCTCAGACATAGAGAATTCCGTCTCTTTACTCTGGGTCCTGTTTGACTATAACTAGGATTGTTAGAGATTTTTAATTTTGTAATATGATATACGACAGTAGCATCTTCTGTTGATCAAGGGTTTCTGGTTTTTCTAGGACCTGGACTAGTTGCTTTCCATGGTTACATGTGTTTAACTTTCTAATCAGTTGCTATGGAGGGAGGGTTATTCATTACGTCTGTTTTACAGATGGGGAAACTGAGGCCCAAGAATTTGCAGGACCTCACATACGGGCAGGGAGAGTTGGTTATTGAACACGTATCTGCCTGACCTCAGAGTCTGAGCTCTGAGCTCTACTTGGTATCAGTTCTGTCCTGCTCCCCACTGGACTGGGAGCCCCTTGTCCCCCTGTGTTTCACCAGGGCCCAGCTCAAGGCCAGTCAAACTAGAGAAAGAGCAAGTGTGGTCTGGCTGGGGGTCCTGTGATTGTCACACTTCTCACGTGTTGTCGAGATGGTCATGGGCAAAAAGGCAGCTATGGGAGATTCGTGCGAGGAAGTGCAAGGAATTTACTGGAAGGCAGGGGGTATCGGTGGATGTGAAGAGTCAGGAAGCCTGAGTTTGAAGACTGTACAATGTGGACATTAAAAAGTTACAGCTCTGGGGCTTCCCTGGTGGCACAGTGTTTGAGAGTCCGCTCGCCGATGCAGGGGACGCGGGTTCGTGCCCCGGTCCGGGAAGATCCCACTTGCCGCGGAGCGGCTGGGCCCGTGAGCCGTGGCCGCTGAGCCTGCGCGTCCGGAGCCTGTGCTCCGCAACGGGAGAGGCCACAGCAGTGAGAGGCCCGCGTAACGCAAAAAAAAGTTACAGCTCTGGAGCCAGACTGCCTGGGTTCAAATCCTGGCTCCATATCCACCACGACTTTGATGTGTGACCTTGAGCAAATGACCGAACCTTCTGTTCCCTTATTTACAAAATGAGGATAATTTTGGACCTGATGTGGTGAATGGGAGAATGCAGAGTCCCCTACTACAATGCCTGGTATAGGGCTGCCTACCATTATTGCTTCTTGAGTTTTTTTTTTTCCCCCCTTTTTCGTGGTAATATATACATAATGTGAAATTTATCATTTTAACCATTTTTAAGTGTACAGCTCACTGTCATTAAGTCCATTTACACAGTTTTGCAAACATCCCCACCATCCATCTCCAGAACTTTCTCATCTCCCCAAAATGAAACTCTGTCCCCATGAAACACTGACTCCCCACCTCCTCCCCCAGCCCCTGGCACCCGCCATCCTACCTTATGTCTTTATGGATCTGACTCCTCTAGGGACCTCGTATAAGTAGAATCAGACAGTACTTGTCCTTTTGTGATTGGCTTCTTTCACTGAGTTTCATGTCCTCAGGGTTCATCCATGTTGGAGCAGATGTCAGAATCTCCCTCCTTTTTAAGGCTGAATAATAATCCATGGCATGGATGGACCACACTGGGTTTATCCAGTCATGTGTCAATGGTGCTCCTTGGGTTTTAAAACCCAGCTCTGCACTGACATCTCGCACACGTGTACCCAGGCTGTGGGCAGCTAGTGGATTTTCCACCACATGCAAGTAAGTACAGGATAAAGCCCTGTTTTTCCACCCCCTGGCTGTGTGTGCCCTCAGTCAAGTCTCTAGGAGAAATGAGAAAACCCAACCCATTTTACAAGATGACCTTGGGGAATGGAATGAAACAAGACACTCAAAATTGCTCGGAAATGTCCAACAAACGTGGACCCCCAAGAGTCTACTTCCTTCTCACATCGAGCGGTTCTATTTAACTTTTTCTGTTGGAAGCCTTTCCCCGCTGGAGTTGGGTCGCGGATGGTGTCCTTTTTCTTCGTGAGTTCTTTCAGCAGCCCACGCACCCAGGCTAAAGATGATCTGACTCTAAAGGTGGGCAAATGACTGCAACCTTTGCTTCTGGAATCGTCCTGAGACACTCTTTGTCTCCAGGTATTAAAAACCCAGAAAGGAGAATTTAGCCTGAGTATTCCCCGGTGAGAGAAACAAAAGGAAAATGGATCTTTAGTAATAATTCTTTGCATACTTCATCGAGGGTGGGTTCTTGCAGTGCCCTATAGTGGTTTGAGGAAATCCTCAGCATTTGTTCCAAGGCTTATATTTTAAATGGAGCTGAGAAAGGACCCTCACTGCTGGCCTGGGGTCCCCCTCTGCTGTAGGAAGTCACTGAGGGACTGGGGCTGCTGGAGGCTGGCAGCGGGCGGCTGAGAAGCAAGTAGGAACTTCGCTCTAACTCTGCCTCGCTGCCTGCTAGGCTGGAAACATCACGAGGGCCGTGGCCACAGGACACCCATGGCCTGGCGTGTGGCTGGCTCGCTCTCAGCAAAATTCCGACAGGTGGATGGTGCTTCCATGCATGTGTGCAAGTTGGGAGCTGAGCTGGCATTGCAAGAAGTGGAGTGTGGGGATGACCAGAAACTGGGGAGTGACCTGCAGGGGGGCCTGGGGGAGGGGTGCTGGAACCTCTGAAGCTGTAAGTCAGGGCGAGGTGGACATTTCAGCCACCTCTGTCTTTGCCACGGGTGGCGCTCTAAGGCCGTGGTTCTCACCCGAGGGTGATTCTGGCATCTGTGGGACATCTGTGGTTGTGACAACTGAGGGCGACGCGGCGTTTCCTGGCATCTAGTAGGTGGGGACCGGGGATGCTGACCCACACCCCGTAGTGCCCAGGACAGTCCCCCATCACAGAGAACGCTCTGGCCCCAGACGTCAACAGCTGAGAAACCGTACTCTAAGACCACAGAGATGGCATTCTCAGTCTGAGATCTTTCTTGGTCCAAGTTGGTGACTTGGGAAAGTACCCCGGAGTTACCAGGTGTGAAACTGGCAAGGATAAAGGAAGGGGTGGTAGTGGCGTCCTGCCCTGCCTCCATTACCCAATATCCCCTCCAAAGTCCTGTTGGGCAGAAGGTGTGTTTGCTGCCTCTTGCCCAGACCACCTCCCTCAATAAGCTCTGTGGATTGGTCCAATTTGTGTCGATGGGCACAGCGTCCTACCCCATGACTGCCCACCCCATAGCTCTCTATCCGTGGGAGAGGACACAGCTGCTCTGCTTATAACTCTGGCCCCTGTGTAAATGTGCTTGTGCATGTTTTGGTTCAGAGGGTCACTGGGTTGTGTGCTTTGCTTTCGTCGTTAGTTAATTTAATTTGTTGCTAATAATAGAACCCGGAACTGACCTGGTCCTGATGCCCCAGGTCACTCATTGAGGAAGCTTGGCATGCACATCCTTCTTAAAGGCTGGCTTTGGAAAAATCAGAGGGTGGAATAAAATCCTTCCCTGGAATGGAAGGGCTGGCAGCATCAGCTCCTGAAAATGGAATTTAGCTTATTGCTAAATAAAGCAACAACTTGACCCCAAAGGGGTCAATTTTTCTAGAATTACCTGGTTGTTTCAAGGGCAGTTTGACTGAAGTCTCTGGATGGGGACCGTGGAGCACAAAACATAAAGCAGCACCAGAACAAACAAACAAAAACACCAAACCCCTCAGTATTTTTTTTTAATTAAAAAAATATTTTTTATTTTTGGCTGCGTTGGGTCTTCGTTGCTGTGCGCGGGCTTTCTCTAGTTGTGGCGAGTGGGGGCTACTCTTTGTTGTGGTGTACAGCCTTATCATGGTGGTGGCTTCTCTTGTTGCGGAGCACGGGCTGTAGGCGTGCGGGCTTCAGTAGTTATGGCTCGTGGGCTCTAGAGCGCAGGCTCAGTAGTTGTGGCGCACGGGCTTAGTTGCTCCGCGGCACGTGGGATCTTCCCGGACCAGGGCTCCAACCCGTGTCCCCTGCATTGGCAGGCGGATTCTTAACCACTGCGCCACCAGGGAAGCTCCCCCCTCAGTATATTAATGCACTATTTTTTTTCTTTTTTAAAATTTTATTGAAGTATAGTTGATGTACAATATTCCATAAGTTACTGGTGTACAGTATAATGATTCACAATTTTTAAAGGTCATACTCCATTTATAGTTATTATAAACTATTGGCTATAGTCCCCGTGTGGTACAATATATCCTTGTAGCTTAGTTTATACACAGTACTTTGTACCTCTTAATCCCCTACCCCTATATTGCCCCTTCCCTTCCCTCCATTCAATTTAAAAAATGCAATGGTCAAACCCATTTTAAAGAGATTTACAAGAAAAAGTAAGTAAGGCCTTTCCTCGTCCACTCTCTCCCCAGACATTTCTTGTTCACCCCGTGGAATTTTATGTGTACACGTGTGTGGCTGTTACACACATCTGCCTGCCCCCCTTTTACACAAATACCCTTTTTTCCCTGTTGCTCTGTGGCTCGGCTTTCTCCGTTAACAGCAGTTCCTGGAAGTTGTCAGAATCTTTTTCTTCTGTGACCACGGTCCTTAGTGATGTATTTAATCAACCCACAATCCATGGACATTTCCAGCCCTTTGTTATTATCCATGGTGAAGCTGCTGAGTGTCCTTCTCCTTGAAAGGTACAGCATTTTTTGTTTGGGGGATGCTGACGGCATCCCAGACCTTGCTCTGGCACTGGAAGGTGTGCAGGTGAATTTGTATTCAAAGATGGGGGGTGATGCAGAACATTCTGGATTTTAACCTGCAAATTATTCACGTGTGATTTTTATCCTCAAACCCACACAGCTCTTTTATGCAGTCAAATACATGACTTCTGCAGAGTCGATCTCAACGTGTGCACACTTTTAAGAGCGTAAGCTGGAGATTCCAAATAAATGTCTAGCCTCTGCAGGCTGCCCAGGGGAGGGAGGTGTGTTGTACATTCACTGCTCTCTGCAAGGCGTGCTTGGAGGAATTAAGCCTTAATTATGATGGCGATGCCAGGCTTGTGCTGAGACCCACGCTGGCCTCAGGTGGGTCATGCATCCAGGCTCCAGTGTGGGTGACATTACACTGGACGCTCCCACCTGGTCTGTGTTGTTTCCAAGGCTGTACGGTCAGCCCTGCTCTAAGGCTCGATTTGAAGACTTGAATTTATTCCAACACTATACAGGACCAATATGAGCGTGATGCAAATTTTGAGTTTGCCATCGTTAATCATTAGAGAAATGCAAATCAACACTACAATGAGAAAAAATCATCTCACAGCGGTCAGAATGGCCATCATCAAAAAATCTACAAACAATAAATGCTGGAGAGGGTGTGACGAAAAGGGAACCCTTCTGCACTGTTGGTGGGAATGTAAATTGATACAGCCACTATGGAGAACAGTATGGAGGTTCCTTAAAAAACTAAAAATAGAGTTACCATATGACCCAGCAATCCCACTACTGGGCATATACCCAGAGAAAACCATAATTCAAAAAGAGTCATGTACCACAATGTTCATTGCAGCTCTATTTACAATAGCCAGGACATGGAAGCAACCTAAGTGTCCATCAACAGATGAATGGATAAAGAAGATGTGGCACATACATACAATGGAATATTACTCGGCCATAAAAAGAAACGAAATTGAGCTATTTGTAATGAGGTGGATGGACCTAGAGTCTGTCATACAGAGTGAGTAAGTCAGAAAGAGAAAGACAAATACCAATATGCTAACACATATATATGGAATCTTAAAAAAAAAAAATAAAGGTCATGAAGAACCTAGGGGCAAGACAGGAATAAAGACACAGACCTACTAGAGAATGGACTTGCGATACGGGGAGGGGGAAGGGTAAGCTGGGACAAAGTGAGAGAGTGGCATGGACATATATACACTACCAAACGTAAAATAGATAGCTAGTGGGAAGCAGCCGCATAGCACAGGGAGATCAGCTCGGTGCTTTGTGACCGCCTGGAGGGGTGGGATAGGGAGGGTGGGAGGGAGGGAGAGGCAAGAGGGAAGAGATACGAGGACATATGTATAGCTGATTCACTTTGTTATAAAGCAGAAACTAACACACCATTGTAAAGCAATTATACTCCATTAAAGACATTAAAACAAAAAAATTTTTTTTGAGTTTGCTTCTGTGCGATCTCATCTCCGAGAAACACCAGGGGAGCTGAACTCTGAAAACTCCACCCAGGTGACACAAAACGCGGGCACGCACCTCAAACACCCACCAGCCCCCTCAGCGCTCCTCATGGGTTACGAGCCGCCACCATCTGCATCTGAGGTTCTGACTTTGCATCCGATTTCAGACAACCCTCCCTCTCCATCTTTTCACCATCACTCACAGGCTACAACCCTCCGACACCCACTTCCGTACAAGCAAACTTCAGGCTCTTTCAAGATCAAGTGTCTTATATCTTGCCGTGATTGTGTATTTCTTAACCATTTAACATGTGTAGAACTGTTACTCTTTTTTTAAAATTAGATTCTTGTTTTATTATGTGCCACTGACGATGTGCTTGACTGCTGTGGACCTAACCCCATTTTCCCAATAAATACGGTGAGCAGAAAAGGCTGTAATTCACTTCTCCGATAGTAACAGGGAGCTGAGATGTGGCATTGACCTGTGGCCCAACCCATCGCTAGGGAAGCCTCAGTTTTGTCACCCTTCAGGTCTGTGACTGGCCCCCATGTTTACCGTGGGCTGGCAGAATCCTTAGCCCACATGAGGACATTATTAAAAGCAGCAGCAACTGTTTGTGTGGCTCTCCCTCTCTGCTGGGCTCTGGGGTCTGGCAGTGAATTTAAAAATGCAAGGGGTCTGCTCTCCTGTAGCCCATGTTCCAGTGGGCCAGCCAGCAGTAAACATGTTCACGGAGAGATGGACAAGACAATTTCAGGTGGCAATAAATCCTGGAAGCAATTACGTCAGGGTGACAAGATGGGGTGAGGTGAGAGGGGTCTCTTTTAGATAAAGAGGTTGAGGGAGCCCCTCTGAGGCTAAGGTTTGAGCTTAGACCAGAAGGATGAAGGGGAAGTTGCCATGGGCGGCACGGGGTGGGGTGGGGGGCAGAGTGAATTCTAGGTGGTCAGGACAGCATGTGCAAAGGCCCTGAGGTTGCAAACAAGGTTTGGAGAAGCTAAGACACTTACCCAAGAGCCCAGAATCAGGGAATGGCAGAGCCCACCTTGGATCTTATTCTCTGGCCTTAGTTTCTAACCACTGGCACACCCTACCCTAAATAAAATACCAAGTGGGGTGTAAGGACCACCCCGGACCCATATTTTAATTGACTGTAGCTTTGTTTCTCTGCATGAGAATTTCTTTCCAATCTCTTTGTGCCCCATCCAGCTCTCTTTCAGTGTCTGTGTGTGTGCGTGAAGGGACTTAGCTACACCTCTTGCTTTGGGTCAGACTCATTTTAGTTTGAGCCCAAAGTTGCTCTCGGTCCAAATTCCCAACCTTTCCTGGCGTTCCATAATCACAGGCCTCGGGGAGGAATGCACCCCATAGCCCTCCAATTATGGTTTCCTTAGGAGGCTATTAAATCTTGATTTCTGAGAGGAAAATTGGGCATCTTGTGTTTTCCCTTTCAGTCCCAGTGTTCTGCTACTGTGGGAGAGCCCTTCTAGAAACTTCCAAGTGGTTTCAGAGGCCATTGCGATATCATTGGGAAGTGCAGTTATTTTATGGCATAGCTGGGCTTCAGAAGGAGCATGCAGTGTGTTTTATTTAGAGCCCTGGGCACTTCTTTTTTAAAAGCATGTATTTATTTATTTATTTTGGGCTGCGTTGGGTCTTCGCTGCTGCGTGCGGGCTTCTTCTAGTTGTGCTGAGCGGGGGCTGCTCTTCGCTGAGGTGTGCGGGCTTCTCATTGCGGTGGCTTCTCGTGTTGCCGAGCACGGGCTCTAGGCGCGAGGGCCTCAGTAGTTGTGGCACGTGGGCTTCCGTAGTTGTGGCTCGTTAGGTCTAGAGCGCAGGCTCAGTAGCTGTGGCGCACGGGCTTAGTTGCTCCGCGGCATGTGGGATCTTCCCTCACCAGGGCTTGAACCCCTGTCCCCTGCATTGGCAGGCGGATTCTCAACCACTGCACCACCAGAGAAGTCCCCCTGTGCACTTCTTTTAGGCTATTTCCTTTTGAGGAAGAGGGCGGTGTGGGGTTGATGGGAATGTGCAGAGACTGGGTTCAGGTCCCGACGGACATACAGAAGTGTCCAGCTGGGACCTTTCTGTGCTCAGTCGTGGGACTCCTGGAGGGCAGGGACAGCCCATTCGTTGCTGCCTCCCATGCCTGGCACAGAACAGGTATATATTTGCATTTGTTGAATTGGATGGAGCACAGCGACGAGCTGGATTTGCAGGATCAGCCGTCAGTCCAGGGTCACCAGCGAAACCATGTCTCAGTCTGTCCCTCCTCCCATACCTGGCAGATTTGTGGAGCGACATGCAAAAGTGAGGATGAACACATTTTACCCAAGAATGCCTCAAGGGGAAGGAAACAAATGTTTCTGGGGGCACGCTTTAAATGTGGTCATTTAGGGCTTCCGTGGTGGTGCAGTGGTTGAGGGTGCGCCTGCCGATGCAGGGGACACGGGTTCGTGCCCCGGTCCGGGAAGATCCCACATGCCGCGGAGCGGCTGGGCCCATGAGCCATGGCCGCTGAGCCTGCGCGCCCGTAGCCTGTGCTCCGCAACGGGAGAGGCCACAACAGTGAGAGGTCCGCGTACCGCAAACTTCCCCATAGGATGTTGGACACTGTTATAGCTGTTTTATGGAGGAGACTGAGAGAGGAGATGTCTGAAATTGTTGCTGGTGCTGATGACACCTTTGCAAACCCTGCAAGGGGCCAGATGCTGTGCCAGGCACATTTCAGGCATTATCCCATCTGACGCTCAGGACAGCCCAAGGTACTATTACTGTCCCCGTGTACACATGGGGAAACCAAGGCACAAAAAGTGGAGTCATGTAATGAGGAAATGGCTGCATCCACTCCAAGCCCAGGTCTGCCTGGCTTCATAATTCTTTGCCCTCCACCCGTGAGTGATTTGAAGCCGTGGATCCCAGGTGTGACGGGTGAGCCTCGAGAGAGCCCATTTGGACTATCTGAGCCCATCACACCTTCCCCATCCCAGGCCTGGAGGCCGAGGGACTGGGAAGCATGGTTGACTGTCCGTCTGTCCATCAACTCGATCACATGGCAAAGATGGAGGGGGAAACTGGCGTGACTAAGGTAAGGCAGAGGGTTCAGCCGGTAGATGGCATTTGGCTCTCTGGCTGTTCAAGGCAAGAAAGAAACTCTTTTAGCTTTTACAGAATAACCAGCTGAGGAAATGAACAGGTTAGGCCTGTTACAGCCCCGCTGTGAACTTGCTTGGAGTATGATTTGTAACAAAATGTCCTTGCGCTGGTGCACTGATTTCTGTCTCCCTGGGAGGCGGTCGAACTGTGTCTGTTCTATTCACCAGTTTGCGTTCAGCGCCCAGGGTGGTGCCTGCCACTGAGTAGGAGCTCAGAGCTGTTGACTGAGGGACCTAGAAGGAAGATGGTGATGGGATTGGCAACAGGGTGTGTTTCGCTGCCTAGTCAACGTTTTAATTAAGAAACTAAAAGTTAGTAGTCAGAGAACCTGTCTGTAGGGCTCAAAAGGGTTTCTAGGGCACCTCCATGGTGCAGAAGACAATCCACCTGTGAGTAAATACTGACGGGAGAGTGAGGGAGTGGCTATTGTGGATCCCGGTGGGGAAAGAAAATTCCTCCACGGTCGTAGTATGCATGTAAAAGAGGCTTTTTTTTTTTTTTTTTTTTTGCGGTACACGGGCCTCTCACTGTTGTGGCCTCTCCCGTTGCGGAGCACAGGCTCCGGACGCGGAGGCTCAGCGGCCATGGCTCACGGGCCCAGCCGCTCCGCGGCACGTGGGATCCTCCCGGACCGGGGCACGAACCCGTGTCCCCTGCATCGGCAGGCGGACTCTCAACCACTGCGCCACCAGGGAAGCCCAGAGAGGAGTTTTTTTACCAGTAAGCTTTCTCGCCATCAGGTGACTTGGTTTGGGAGTTGAAATGCTATCCATCTTTCTTAGAACTTTCTTAGATGATACCTTGCATTCAGTCGGATGGAAAAGCATTTGCACAGCTTTAATTTCCTTCATGCATTTCTCCCAAGTGTGTGCTGGGGCTTGGCATCGTAGATAGAAGCAGAGCCAGGAAGTTCCAGGTGTACGGGGTGTTTACTCAGGTAGATGGAGGGCTGCAAAGTGGAGCCAAAGACCCAGTAGAAGTCTGAGGATCCAGTGGCAAAGGCACAAACACATTCTCTTCTTAAGTCGAAATAAACATGGGCAGCAAATGGGTACCCCCACCCCCATCAGAGAACTCCATCTCTTTCTAGTAGAATAGCAGTGTCTGAAGTGTACACACTGGAGTGTCCCAAGAACAGCCACGGGGCTCCTGGAATGGACACGCCACACCAAGCTTCTCATTTCTCCTAGATGGAAAAAGAAAGCAGCCAGACTGGCTTTAGGAACCAACTCAATAAGGAAATAAGCCGAACGTTGTCTCTTTTTGGTCACGATGGAATTTAAAATAGGTGTTTTTTTCATTCTGATGATTCCATTTCATGGTGTCTCCACAGAAAGGCAGTACATTCTACTGTTTATTTTTGTCCTTTAGGAGTTGAGGACATTTTCTCCATTCCCTGTCACTGTACCTAAACTCTGCCAGCCCGTGGGTGTAGCAGCTCCAGGGAAACTGGCTTCTGTCGACCTGTACACTATTCAAGACCACCGTGTACTTGTTATGAGAAGCCATCAGTCATGTGAGTGGACCTTTTTATGGTTGAGATTGTCCCCAGGCAAACCCTTCTTGCAATTCAGACCTTCCACAGAGACAGATTTCAGACTCTGACATTTCCCATTCCCACTCCCTTGTTCCCATGGAGGCTGTGGTTCTTTCTCTCTCTCTCTCTCAACTCTCCCCACTAGAATATGGCTATACCTATTAACACAACATTGTAAATCAACTATACTTCAATTAAGAAAAAAAGAAAATGGTTATATCTAATTCCAAAAATGACACGGAAAATTTAAACCTGTGGGCAAATATGAATGAGGAAAATATGCAGAGAATTCAAGGCAGCAGGCATTATCCGGGAGGAAAGGGGAGAGAGGTTTTCCACTGGTGAAGGGACAGTCTTTAATGAGGGTAGAGTATTCATAGAACCAACTTTAGAGAACAAATTGTAGGAAATACAAGGAGAATTAAGAAACCTCAGGGGAGGGACGTCCCTGGTGGTGCAGTGGTTAAGAATCTGCCTGCCAATGCAGGGGACACAGGTTCGAGCCCTGGTCTGGGAAGATCCCACATGCAGTGAAGCAACTAAGCCCGTGTGCCACAACTACTGAGCCCATGTGCCACAACTACTGAGCCCGTGTGCCTAGAGCCTGTGCTCCACAAGAGAGAAGCCACCACCATGAGAAGCCCGCGCACCGCAATGAAGAGAAGCCACCACAATGAGAAGACTGCGCACCGCAATGAAGAGTAGACCTTGCCCACCACAACTAGAGAAAGCCCGCACACAGCAACGAAGACCCAATGCAACCAAAAATAAATTAAAAAAAAAAAAAAGGAAACCTCAGGGGAGTCACAAACATAGCCTTGATTATGTAGATAAACCTCAATTAGGCAACAAGGAGTTTGAATAATACAGTTAATAAGATCGTGGTAAAAGATATGGGCTGAACTTTGTATTCTGCAAACAATACACATTTTAAAGTGCTCTTGGAATATTTAGAAAAACTAATCATCTGTTAAATCTCAAATAAAAACAAAAACAAAAAAGATGAAACCCAACGCATTCCAAAAAGCAGACGTTGAACTGCCTAATCTCTGGCTGCAAGTACACGTAACTGGAAATTAATTTTTAAAAGCTTAACCAAACAAGCATGCAAGACAAACTCCCACCATGTGATAATTAAAAACAAAACACAACTCTTAACTTTGGTCAAAGGTGGATCTCAGCACTGCAAGGATAGATGCTTTAGAAGACTGGGGAGATGCGAATGCAGACTTAAATAATTATATAGAGAAATCACAAAAATGAGACTACGAATAATGAAACAAATCTACACAGGAAGAAGGAAATAATAAATTAGCAGGGACTAACTGATTAGAAAACAAACAGAACTGACAAGTTCAAGAGCTGGATCTTTTAGAGCTGCAATGTGCAATAGGGTAGCCATTAGCCACAGGAAAATTAATTCAGTTTCTCAGTCATACTAGCCAATTTCCGACACCCAGTGTCTACATGTGGCTAGCGACTACTGTCTGCACAGCACAGATACAGAACTTTTCTGTCAATGCAGACTGTTTATTGGACAGTGCTGTTTTAGCAGGAAGACTCTGAATATAGAGAGTCACACTATATATATAGTATAACTAAGAAAAAAAAAGGATGTGGGAAGAACAAGTACATAAAATAAAGAAGGAAAATGGAAATGTAACTTAAAATCCATGAAAAAATTGTAAAGCCAGCTCTGGTAATAAATAATTGGGGGAATATTATTAAAATAACTTCATTTACTGGTTTAAGTGCTTATTTTATTTAGGTTAATCATTTCCTTTTGCAAGAAATTAAGGCTCTGAATTTGCCCCTGAGAACAGCTATGCCCACATCTCAGAAGTTGTGCTCTCTTGCCATTAATTTCTAAATCCTGTAAAAGTTACATTGGCTCAAGAAGTAGAAAACACAAGTAGGCTAAAACTTAACAACTTAAAAAAAAAAATTAGCAATTTTTAAAATAATTAATTAATTAATTATTGGCTGCGTTGGGTCTTCATTGCTGCGCGTGGGCTTTCTCTAGTTGCGGTGAGCGGGGTCTACTCTTTGTTGCGGTGTGCAGGCTTCTCATTGTGGTGGCTTCTCTTTGTTGCATAGCATGAGCTCTAGGCACGTGGGCTTCAGTAGTTGTGGCATGTGGGCTCAGTAGTTGTGGCTCGTGGGCTCTAGAGTGCAGGCTCAGTAGTTGTGGTGCATGGGCTTGTTGCTCTGTGGCATGGGGGATCTTCCCGGACCAGGGCTCGAACCCATGTCCCCTGTATTGGCAGGCAGATTCCCAACCACTGTGCCACCAGGGAAGCCCTTAAAACTCAACAACTTTTAAAAAGTCATTGCTACAGTTAATTGCCTAAAATGCGTATGTATTACATACATAAATGAGGGGGAAGTTCTAAAATGTCCACAACAAACAAGGGCCCAGGCACTTTAGCAAGAGTGGTTTTCAGGAGCAGGCTGCGGTTGTTTGAGGTGTAACTTAGCAACTGCAAACAATCAATCATTTGCAGAAGCCCTGACATCCTGGACTCCACACCTCAAACCCAGATGGTCCAAGTTTGAGCACCTAGTTTTTCTTCTTAGTTCATCTGTGAGCCTTGTGCACTTGCCCAAGGTGGAAACTTGGGAGTCATCCATGTGATAAGTCCTGATGACTCCACCACCCTGATGGCTTCAGAAGCCAGCCTGTTCCTCCCTGTTCCCTCTTGCCTTCTTCAGCCACCCACCAGAGAGCCAGAAAATTGGCCCCAAATGTGGATCCGGTGGTGTCTTTTCTGGTTGAAGCCCTTCTTCGGCTCCTCCTGTGATGCAAAGTCCAAGCCCCTCGGCTCCCTAACCGTCCTGCCTGGCCTGATGTCCCATACCTTTTCCTCTGTACTTTGCCCTTCATCAACTCTGAACTGTTCATAGTTAAAGGCAGCCCTGATGATTCACACATTTGCATGTACTGTCCCTCTCCTGCTGGGATAAAGCCAGTCACCTGATTCCCTCCACTCCCCCCCCCCCACCCCGGCTATGAGCTTCACTGTGCTCCTGCTGTGTGTGCCTGGCACTGGGATGCAGTAAGAAGACAGACGCAGTAATAAGCCTCCCCTTCATGGGCCCTACCTGTCTGTCTCTTTCGTGCATCCTGGGAGAGTAGAGTCAAGGTCACCATCCCTTTCTGAATCCCAATGCCAGGAAGGTGCCAAATCCAGGTGGGTCAGAGTGGGAAACACTGTGAATTAAACCCCCAGTGTCACAAGTCCCTGATGCCACACGCCGTCCCAGTCTCCCTGGGAGAGAGAGCTGGGTTCCAGTTTGGCCCTGCTGCTTGCTAGCTGAGCTGGCATTAGCAAAGCCGCCTTCTGTGCTTAAGTTTCTCCGTCTGTAATGGAGATGGTGGTTTGAATAATAGGGTTAATAAAAGCTTATTAACCGATATGGGTTGAATGATGTATTCTGCAAACGGAATACACATTTTAAAGTGTATTCACGTGGAATGGGTTGGGGGGCGTTAGTGAATGCCCATTTGCTGCTTCGGTCTCCTGGAACTGCAAGTATAGGTGGACATCTTCAAATGCTGGGGGAACAGTGGCCGGAGGGCACCCCGAAAAGAAACCTTGTAAGTTTTATTAAGAATGTAATTTATGAGTATGGTCCTTGGTATTCTGGGCGAGTGAGGGGTCGAAACCTTGTGGGTAGGGTCCGACAGAGTGGGACTCTCCCCTTGCCACGCCCCCCTCACCCCCAATTTGGGAGACTGTGCTGTGCGACCCCTGGCGAGCCGCTGCCCCTCTCTGGGCCCCTCTCGAGTGAGGCCTGGGGCCAGGGCCCCCCTCGGCCATCCCAGGCGCTGCCTGCCACGCGGTGACCCGATCTCCCGGGCACAAGCCCAGCTCCGCGCGCGGCCCAAGCCACCCGGTGGCTGCTTGAGGCGGCCCGCACACTCGGTTTCACCTTTTCTTTAACTTTATCCAAAGTTCCATCCTCTGCATACCCGCCCTTCAAGGTCTGCACCCTCGAGAGGCCCTCCCGGAGCCCCCAGCGCGGACTGCCCGGCGGCGGTCACTGCCGGAGCGCCAGTCGGACGAGCGGAGCCCCGAGCGCCCGGGGGCGGGGCCAGCGCCCCGGCAGCACGCCCGCCCATTGGTTGAGCGCGAGGGCGGTGCTGCGGCCGCCGTCACTGCCTGGCCTGGATTCCCAGGAGCGGAGTGCGCCTCGGGCTTTGTGCTTCGCGGCCGCCACTGGCTCGCGGGGGCGGGGCTTCTCCTGCCCAGCGTCCGCCCCTCCTGAACACACACATAGATGCCTGGAACCAACCAATCCTGAGGCTGCCTTAGCGGGGAGGCCCCCACCCCGTCGGGGCTCCGCCTCCTTTCTGGCCTGCATACGCCGTATTTCTCCGAAGAGCTCCGCCACTCGAGTCCAAACGCATCTGGGAAGCGATTCTACTCGCGCCCGCGGGGGTGGCATTGTCTGGGGAGGAAAGGGGGAGCTTCCTAGCTTCAAGGACGCGACCTCCTGCGGTCGCCGCTTCTCAGGGAGCGCATACCCGAAAGGGCGTTTAGTTGACCACCCAGCCGTCAAAAGTTCACCTAGCGCTCCCCCCGCCAAATCCCACCATTAAATCAACTAGATTCCAAGGGGAGGAATTTCCCGACTAAGTGCTGCCCGCGCCCCGGGGCTCCGGGGATTCGAACCTCGTCTGTCACGGTCTGGGGCGGGCGCGGGAGAGAAAGGCTTAGGATGGAAACAAAAGTAAATTACGTTATGGAGTTTATAATATTCACACTTTCAGGGAGAGCCACGAGGCCCTGTGGTTAATGTGTCTGCAGGCCCATGACGCAACTGTTCCGTTTGGAAATTTCTGGAAAGCAGTAATTTTTGGAATAATAAATCTTTTTTTTTTTTACCCACGGGCTTTGGAGAGGAATGTAGCAAGATGTTATTAACATATGTCGTGCTATGGAAACATTTAAAAGGGGTTTAAAAAAAAAGTTTTTGTTTTGTTTTTACCATATATCTCCTTAACTGAGAAAAACCAAATTGATTTGAACTTAAAAAGGCAAAGAAACCAAAAGTGGCTGTGTTTTTATAAGCATGTTATTTACCGCAGGGCCTTTGTTTTCTCCCAGTATTGCAGCTTTTAACCTTGCTTGGTTAGAAATTGGTAACGTTTAATTTTGATGTAGTTTGCAAGTTGACAGAAAATTGGCAAGAATTGTATCTAAATTCACTAGTTTTACCCCATTTGTTTTATTATCTCTCTGATATATTTATGTACACATAATATACATATTAATTTTTTCCCCCCCGAGTCATCGGAGAGTCAGATGCACGCATCTGATGTTCCTTTGCCTTTAATTCTTCGGGGGTATTTTCTAAGAACAAGAAAATGCTCTTACACGACCTCTGTATGATGCTTAAAATCAGGGCATTAACACGGACGCAGTATTTGAATCCACAGTCTGTTATATAAATCTCATCTGTTGTCCCAGTGTTGTCTATCATCAATAATACTTCTACCTGGTCCAGATTCCAACCTCGGAGCACACTTGGTGTTTAGTTGCTTTGACTGTTGATTTTGTACTAAGGCAAAAAAAGATCTTAAGAGAAACTTTGTAAAGCTCTCGTTGATGCCTGGTGGCTATTCTGACACAGTCACTACAGGAATATTTGGGGGTAGAATGGTATAATGGATCAAAAACCTTTCTTAATCATCTAGCAGAGTTTCTGAAAATGTATTTTTAGTTTTCAAATTTTTATTGAAGTATAGTTATTTACAGTGTTGTGTTAGTTTCAAGTGTACAGCAAAGTGATTCAGTTATATTAAAAATGTATTTTTAAATAGAGGTCAGTTTTAGAAGGGCGTACACATACATAGGAAAAAATTTAAAAACTTGTGCTGATATGCAAGGATGTTGCTACCCACCCTCCACTTCATCCACATTCCCCTCCCCACAGGCAGTCACGGGGCACATTTCTTGTGTCCCTTCCAGACGGACATATGACCTATTTGTCCTTTTCTTTCCCCCTCATTTTAAGATGTAATTTCCGTACAGCAGAGTTCACCCGTTTTGGTGTAATGTTCTGTGAGTTTTGACTGATTATATAGTCATGTAACCACTTCCACAGTCAAGATATGGAATCGTTCCATCATCTTCCAAATTTCTGTGTGTCATTTGCAGTTCCAGCCCCTGGTTACCACTAATGTGTTCACTGTCCCTATAGTTTTGCTTTTTCCAGGATGTCATATAAAATGGGATCCTAGAATGTGTAGCTTTGGAGACCGGCTTCTTACACTCAATACCCTGCATTTGAAATTCATCCCTGTGTTGTGGAAATCGGCACTTCATTCTATTTTGACGGCTCCCTAGAGTTTGTTGCATGGAGATACAATGTTTATCCATTCCCCAGTTGAGGAATATTTAGTTTGTTTCTAGTTTGGGGTGATTACAAATGTAGCCACTATAAACATTCAAATACAGGTCTTTGTGTGTACATAAGTGTTTTGTTCTTCACTTCACCCGGGTAAACCCCTAGGTTCTGTGGTAAGGATCAGAAGTATATGTTTAACGTTATAAGAAACGACCAAACTGTCTCCCACACTAGCTGTCCATTTTGTATTCCCACAATGTACATCTCTTTCTTTTTCCACGAACAATCTATGTTCTTTAGACACTTTTTTCCCCTTAATGCTATCTTGGAAGTGACTACAACATCAAAATACATAGAGCCACTTCCATTTTCACAGCTGAGTACTATTCTACTTCCTCGATCCACATTAATTTATTTACACAGTCTCCTGCTTTGGACTTTTACATTGTTTACAGGCTTTTGCAGTTATAAACCCCAATGGTTAATGTCCTGTAGGGTAAAGAATATCCTCGTCTAGATGTCTAAGTGCACATATGGTCCTTGTCTGCAGGATAATTCGTAGCAGTAGAAATACTGAGGTCAAATTGCACCTGTCTCCTTTGCTTTATACCACATCTCTTGAACCAGTTGGCATTTCTGTAGATCTCTCTCTGGGGAAAGCATCGTTTGGTGAAGAACCTTCCACTTATTTCAGAGGGTCCAGCCAGAGGATGCTGACTCTGCTCCCTCCTTCCCGCTCTGCCGGTCTGCTTAGAGTTCAGTTTTCAATCTTCTCAGCGGGGTGTAGTGAAAAAGCCACTCGAGGTGAGAGTTTCAGGAGGGTAGTGGCTGCTTCTGCTAGTGGAACTGGAGACCAGGGGCTTTTGGAAACTTTAGGGGAGAATTGGGAGGAAATTGAGGCCAGCAGCCCACGGCAGCTTGGGTGGGGGGTGGGGGACGGGAGAGGGATGAACAAGGAACTTGTGTGTTTGGAGGAGGGAGGTCTGGGCGTGTGGATGTCGCATACACACACATCATGTACCTGTCCTGGGAAGGTCCATAGCTCCCAGACTGCTGGGCATTTTCTAGAGAAGGCTGCCATCGTCTCTGGCAGAAACAGCCTGGGTGTGGTGGCCCTCTGAGCCAGGGCTGCTGGGACTGTGGCTGTGGCTCATTTGGTGTCTATAAAAGGGCAGGGCAAGGTGCACAGGGAGAGGAGAGTCAGACGCCTCCTCCATTTTCATCTTGCCAGATGTGTGGTTTTCATAATTCAACTTGGGTGGGGGACACCCACAGTGGCATTTCTATTAAATAAGATAAAGTACTTGGAAACGGAATGGGAGACACCCAGAGCAGACTTATCATTATCAAAGTATAGTCTTCAAAAGTTAAAATACACAACTCTTATGCAAAGAAAAAAAAAAGCACCTGTCAACACTTTTAACCCTTTAGTGAGGGCACCGGCTGGATGGTAAAGCCAAAGCATGTATAGTCACTGAACTAGGATTGCAAAGTTAGATATGGGGACACTTAATGTCCCAGGGGCAATAAACCTGTCATTTTTGGAGGTTATTTCTTCTATGGGATAAAAAATGATTTACAACGTATCCATCTATAAGTTGACATCTGGCTTCCTGGAGTTGAGGCGCTAATAGAAATAGTGAATCAGGGACTTCCCTGGTAGCGCACTGGTTAAGACTCCGCGCTCCCAAGGCAGGGGGCCCAGGTTCAATCCCTGGTCAGGGAACTAGATCCCACATGCGTGCCGCAACAAGAGTTTGCATGCTGCAACTAAGGAGCCCTCGAGCTTCAACTAAGGAGCCTGCCTGCTGCAAATAAGACCCAGCACAACCAAATAAATTAAAAAATATTAAAAAAAAAATAAATCAATCACAGGTAAGTTTCACTGTATTGAAACTTACCTGTGATCATTTGCCTGGGTTGGCAAATGATCCAGCCCATTGCTTGCTTTTGTAAATAAAGTTTTATTGGACACAATGCATTTGTCCCCATAAGCCTTCTCTGGGCTGTTTTCACGCCACAGCGGCAGAGTGGACTAGTTGTGACACCGAGCATAAGCCCCGAACATATGCTTTGTGACCCTCCATGGGAAAATGTTGCCAGCTCCTTTGCTGGAGAATGCAGTTGTTCTCACATGGGCCTCTTAGGCAGGGCTCCAGAGGAAGATTGAATAGCCCTGTGGTTAACCTCTGGCCTTGTTTGTGAGTGTTGGATCGTTTTTCTTAGCATTGTCTAGGCCGGAAAGCTTATGTGTTTGGGAAGTTTTTGTGAGGTCTTTGCTGACACCTCTTTTGAACTTAAGGGCTGACCCTCAGATGCAGCCCCAGCCCAGGAAACAGGCCCTTTCCTGCTCGCACATGTGCTTTCCCAGAGGGTGGAGTCTTTGTGGGTCCTAAATAGTTGTCTGCTTTCTATATTGCTTCCTGCCATGGAGTTCCTTGGGTCCTCGTAGACAGATTATTAATGACAATGGAAATAATAATAATGCCCAGAGTAGCTAACTGATATCCAGCCTACACTGTGTCTATCAAAGAATCCAGTTCCTTACCTGCATCCCCTCTTTTAAGTGTGAGAAGGAGTTAAGGGTTTATCATCCCCATTTGACAGACAAGAAAACTGAGGCTGTCATGGATTCTTTAGAGAAAGCTTTGTGGCATGCCTGTGGGTGGAGAGCTGTATGCATGTTACTCCTCCCCCTGACTGGGTGGACCCTGTGGATGGCCGTGTCCTTCTTGAGACCCAGGAATGTGGGGTTCATGCTGCATCTCAGCTGAGCAAGTCTTCTCTCCTCTGTGAGATGGAGACAATGTTACTTACCCCGCTCCCTCCCGGGGTCTTTGTTAGAATTAAGTAAGAATCCAATGGGGGGGTGTATGTAAACGCCGAAAATCCTACACAGACATTGGTGGGGTTAACTCCATCCTGTTCCTATTACAGCTTCTTAATTCTTTCTTGATCCATGTAGAAAATCAGACTATGCACCTAGGCATGGATGCTCCAAGTTTTCCATGTAATTTTTCATGGTGTTTTGTGAAGCTCCTGCAACTCGGAGTTCTTGGATGAATTCCTGAGCCACTGGCTAAGAACTGGGGGCTTAGAACTGCTCCAAAGGCCTTTCTTTTGCCTCCTTTCTGTCTTTTCAGACCTGGGTCTACTGAGCTCCTGTTGGGTGCAAGGCCCTGTCCTAGGAGTGGGTGTCGTGGGATCCAGTGCACTGAATGGAGCAGGAGTGGCCCTGCCCCCTAAGCTCCCCTCCAGACAGACAGTCAACAAGCACCCAAGATAATTTTCGAGAGTGATAAGTGCTGTAAGAAAAATGTCATAGGATCATGTGTTAGAACGTGGTTCAAGAAGGAGAAAGTGACTTCCAGAAGGGAGGTCAGAGAAGGTCTTTCTAAGGGGTTGAGACCTGAAGGTTGAGAAGGAGCTAGTTATGGGAGGATAAGGGGAGGATGCTGCAGCCAGAGCAACAGATGCAAAGGTCCTGTGGTAGGGCTGAGCCTGGGTGTGTGAGGGGCAGGAAGGATGCTGGAGTGGAGACTGCTTTGCAAATATTTTCTCCCAGTCTGTAGGTTGTGTGTTCATTTTGTTTATGGTTTCCTTTGCTGTGCAAAAGCTTTTAAGTGTAATTAGGTCCCATTTGTTTATTTTTCTTTCATTACTCTAGGAGACGGATCCAAAAAGATATTGCTGTGGTTTACGTCAATATTTTGTAATAACCTAAAAGGAAAAGTATCTGAAAAAGAATAGAAGTATATATATATAAAACTGAATCACTGTGCTGTACACCTGGAACTAACACAACATTGTGAATCAACTATACTTCAATAGAAACATTAAAAATAAAAGTACCACGTGATCCAACAATTCACTTCTGGGTATATACATAAAAGGACTGAAAGTAGAGTCTTGAAGAGATATTTGTACACCCATTATCACAGCAGCATGGTTCACAGTGAGCAAAAGGTCTAAGTAACCCTAGAGTCAATTGACAGATGAATGGATAAACGAAATGTGGTATATACACACAATGAAATAGTATTACCTTCAAAAAGGAAGGGACCTTTTATTTTTTTTTATGGCAAAACCAGCTCTATTTATTAATCATGATTTGCACATTCCACATCTCTTATTCAATGACTCTTTTTTCCCCGGCACCTTTGGATCCTGACAAGCTTGGAGAGAATTAAAATTCCAAAAAATTTTGCCTAAGAACCTATACAAAGCTTGGATTCTCCCCTTTTTGACATACATGACTGACTTTCATTGTATAAATGTAAGCAGCTACAGTTATTCAAGCTAGCTCATCTTACTGTGTATAGATGTTTTCCTCCTTATCAAGATAGAGTCGAGCACCCACTGGTGATGTTGTCAACAAGAATTCTGCCTTTGTTAAAAAGGAAGGAACTTCTGACACCTGCTACAACATGGATGAACCTTGAGGACACGATGCTCAGTGAAAGAAGCCAGACACGAAAGGACAAACACGATCTGATTCCACTCATAGCAGGTCCCTAGAAGAGTCAAATCCATAGAGACAGGAAGTAGATGGTGGGGGCCAGGGGCTGGGGAGTCAGTGTTTCACGGGGACAAAATTTCAGTTTGGGAAGATGAGAAAGTTCTGGAGATGGACCGTGGGGATGGTTGCACGACAATGTGAATGTCCTTAATGCCACTGAGCTGTGCGCTTAAAAATGGTTAAGATGGTCAGTTTTACGCCTATTTTGCTGCAATTAAAAAGTAATTGGTTCCTTGTTGCACTAACCACACTCCACAGCCACGGGGAAGTGGCTACCGTGTTGGACAGTGCCAGTGGAGACCATTTCCATCATCACGGAAAGTTCCATCCAACAGCGATGCTCGTGTGGGAGTGTGGCTTCAGAAGCCTCTTCAGTTCCCTGGGTCTGGTTGGTGGGGTCCACGTGGGCCGGAATGTTCATTGCAGCAATCAAAGGGCCTGAGGATTTGGAGTGAAGAACACTCCCCAGCTTCCAAAACCACGTTCCAAGGTGTGCACGGAGTGAGCAAAGAAGGCATCCAGGGAACAGGCTCTGCTGTGGCCGAGGTCTTTCCAGCCTCAGGGAAGCCATCGGTCCAGGGACAAATTTGCTGGCAGCCTGGAAAGGGAGGGCTGGTCCTGGAAGCCCAGGTCAGATGCTGAGGGACCAATACTAAGGGGAGTCAGGAAGTCATGAGTAGTGAGACATCGGGAGAGAGGGGATGTGTTCCAAGCTGCTGCAGGAAGCCAGGGAAGAGTCCAGCCTTCAGTGGACATGTTCGGTTGCATCAAATAAGAAACTCCAGCCGCAAAATCCATGCACAGCCTCTGCCCGCCATCCGCAGAGCCCCCTCCTTTCCCATTCATGATCTCCTGCAGGTCACAGCAGAAATGCCACCTCCTTACTTCCAGCACGGTGCTTGCTGTTTATGCAGTTATACTTTTAAATAATGAATATGTCTCCTCCATTGGACCATGTGGTCCCAAAGGCAGGGTCTGTGGCCACCATGTTCCTGCAGCAGCTGTAATATCTAGATCAGTGCAAGCAAATGTGTGTTGAAGCAATGAATGACCTTTGGGCCATTTGCTTAACCACCTTGCGCCTCAGTTTCCCCATTTGTAAAATGGAGAAAATGGAGATCATTATCTATCTATTTATTTATTTTAAAGAGTTCTTATCTTTAAAAAAATTTTTTTTAATTAATTAATTTATTTTTGGCCGCATCGGGTCTTCGTTGCTGTGCGTGGGCTTTCTCTAGTTGCGGTGAGCCAGGGCTACTCGTCATTGTGGTGCACAGTTTTCTCATTGTCACAGCTTCTCTTGTTGTGGAGCACGGGCTCTAGGCATGTGGGCTCAGTAGTTGTGGCGCGGGCTCTAGAGCGCAGGCTCAGTAGTTGTGGCGCACGGGCTCAGTTGCTCCGCGGCATGTGGGATCTTCCCGGACCAGGGCTCGAACCTGTGTCCCCTGCATTGGCAGGCGGATTCTTAACCGCTGCGCCACCAGGGAAGCCCCAGATATATCTATTTACACCAGTACTGCAGCTGCGTGCTGGAGCTGGCTTGCTAAAGCCAACTGTGTGATTTTCAGGAAATCTGGTTCTTAAGCTGTTGTTAAAATTTAAATGACATCAACTTACAATTAAACAAATTATGTTGAAAACAAAGGTAATAAATACTCCAAACTCACCACTTCCTAATCATCTCACTACATTTTCCTATGATTTATGCTTTTGAGGTTATTTGCTACTATTGGATGTATACAATAGATATACTATTTAATGCTGTGATACTATGTATCTCTTACTGGCTCCACGTTCAGTAACTATAGGTGGGGTAGCTTGAAAGGAACCGTGGTGGGAGTATTTACACCATAGAAATTGGCAAACGCTATAAAGCAGAGCATCTCTGCCCCGCTCCCTGAAGAAGCTGTCAAGCATCTACAAGCACGTCACTGGCTTGGGGGCTGAAATGAGTTAATAGTTGTGCCTGGTACGTAGCAAGTGCTGTAGAAGTGAGCTGTTACTGTTATTATTTTGTTTGGCTTGCACTTCCTCGTCCAGATTCGCTGTTGTGCAGACAGGAATCGGGCAAAGCCACTGACCAGCTGTTTTCTTTCTCTCTCCAGTGTGTCCGACCATCTGTAAGTCTCACGGCTGCACCGCTGAGGGTCTCTGTTGCCACAGTGAGTGCTTGGGCAACTGCTCTGAGCCTGACGACCCCACCAAGTGTGTGGCCTGTCGCAACTTCTACCTGGATGGCAGGTGCGTGGAGACCTGCCCGCCCCCCTACTACCACTTCCAAGACTGGCGCTGTGTGAACTTCAGCTTCTGCCAGGACCTGCACAACAAATGCAAGAACTCTCGGAGGCAGGGCTGCCACCAGTATGTCATTCACAATAACAAGTGCATCCCTGAGTGCCCCTCCGGGTACACGATGAATTCCAGCAAGTGAGTCCTGGGTACGGGTTCCGGGGTTGGGGGCAGGCGGTAAAGAGGGGAAGGGGCATGGGGTTGGTGTTGGTGATGCTGCCTATTAAAACTGTGTGGAAAACTAGAGTTAACTGACTGTGAGTGAGGAAGCTGCTGGTGATTAGTGACACGCGTGGGTGTCTCGGATGCCATCTCTGCTTCCTGGTTTTGGTGCTGGCCTTTGGAACAGGAGTCAACAAACTTTCTCTTGCAAAGGGCCAGAGGGTAAATATTTTCTGCATCTTGCATACCGAAAATGTAAAGCTTTCTATGCTTAGCATTGAAAATAGAAGTCTTGGGCTTCCCTGGTGGCACAGTGGTTGAGAATCCGCCTGCCAATGCAGGGGACACGGGAAGATCCCACAGGCCGCGGAGCAGCTAAGCCCGTGCGCCACAGCTACTGAGCCTGCGCTCTAGAGCCCGTGAGCCACCACTACTGAGCCCGCGAGCCACAACTACTGAAGCCCGCGTGCCACAGTTACTGAAGCCCGTGTGCCTAGAGCCCGTGCTCCGCAGCAAGAGAAGCCACCGCAGTGAGAAGCCCGCGCACCGCAACCAGAGAAAAGCCCGTGTGCGGCAACAAAGACCCAACGCAGCCAGAAGCAACAAATAAATACAATAATAAAAAAAAAGAAAATAGAAGTTTTGGTTTTGTATACAGCCCTTTAGATGGTCCGATTGTTCCCACTGATGTAGCTGTCTGACTCTCACAACCAAGGTCAGAACTCAGATGTTTTAAATGTTTTCTCCAAGCTGGATCTGGGTGGTGTCCTGAGATTAACCTGGAGTGCCAGGAAGAAGGACTCAATTCTAGATTGTTCTCAAGGCTTTGTTGTCTTTTGAAGGACGATGCCATCAAACCATTTCCTACTATTTAGGTGAGAAAAAGCAAGGTTTTCTCTCCCCGACGGTGAGTCAGATTTCCTACCCACATCTCAGACTTTTTGTTCATGCTGTTAGCTTCTCAGATGAGCTATTTTGGTGTCTCAGGGCTGTAACTGAGTTTTAAAAATCTGTTTCCTGATTTTTATGTTGAGGGTCTGAAAAAAACAAACCAACCCACAAAACAACACAAAAACAAATCAGAAACAGACGTAGGTCTAAGGGCCTTGAGCTGACCTGCATACGTAAAAAACCTTCCTCTTCAGACTTGAAAATGAGCCAAGTGAGCAGGTTCTGGTGGGAAATTTTATTTCCCTGAGTGGGGAGGGTGGGAAGGAAAACAATCTTTATTCCGGTTCCTAGGAGCCTCTCTTTGAGTGTTTGTGAAACCTGCAAGTACAGTATGTTTTGTTTTACTCATTTTTGATAAAACCTATCAAGTGGCTTTGTTGACCAAAAATAGGCTTCTATAAATCACCTTTGCATGCCAGACAGAGGTATTTTTTCTTCTTTGGAGCCAGTTTATCAGTAAGATTGGGAAAATCATCATATTCCTCTTGATTTATTTGGTTTTTTTTTTTCACATTTGAGATAAAGCATGGATATTAACATCTTCCACTAAAAGACTCTGGCTTTAAAGTTTTTTTTTTTTTTTTTGATCATAACAAAGATCTGAAAAATAGAACAGCTTCCTTTGATGTTTTGCTGATGCCGGTGACCCCAGGATTGAAGCCCCAGGAAATTGACAGCTTGTCCTGTGATGCTTGGGACGTTTACTGAGTGAAAGAGGGGATAGTGAGGGATGTTAATTATGACCCATCATGGCAGTATTGTACTTTGTAGGTTAAAAAAATTTTTGTTTTCCTTCTGAAGCTTTTATTTTATTTTGTGAAAGACTTCAGTGCTGTCGTGTTTTCTAATGTGGTTTGTTATTAAAAAGGGCCAGATATGTTTTCTTCCATTCTTTTGGCTTATCTGGGAACTAGTTCTTTTTTTTTTTTCTTTTAATATGTATTTATTTATTTATTTATTTGGCTGCACTGGGTCTTAGTTGCGGCATGCGGGATCCTTCAGTTGCGGCACACGGGATCTTCGCTGTGGCATGCGGCTCTTTTAGTTGCATCATGCGGGATCTAGTTCCTTGACGAGGGATCAAACCCAGACCCCCTGCACTGGGAGCGTGGAGTCCCAACCACTGGACTGCCAGGGAAGTCCCTGGGAAGTAGTTCTTGATATTATTAGAGCAGAGGTCTGGGAACCCATGTGGGTTCATTAAGAAGCGTCACCGTCTATGGTCGTTCCCAGATACCTGGTGGGGTGCTCTTTAGTGAGATGAGGAGGATTAGATATTTGGGGTGCATGTTAAGGGTGTGGAGAATTCTCTGCCTCTTGATCTTCGCATGGCTGGTTTCTCCTTGTCAACCAGGTCACAGGCTTAAACGTCACTTCTTTAGAGACTCCTTCCCTGTATGACCTTCTTTCTGAACTAGCCATCTGGTTGCTCTTGGGCCCAACACTCCATTTTAACTCTTTTCATGCTATTTACCACCAGCTGATATTTTAATTGTCAATTTATTAATTTTCCCCAACGAGACCATATGCTTCACAAGTGTATCAGCTAGCTTATGCTGTGTAACAAACCACCCCAGCACTTAGTGACTTAAAACAACACTCATTTATCATTTCTAATGAGTCTGTGCATTGACTGGAGGTTTGTCTGGCTTGGGCTGGGTCAGCTCTGATGAGATGGTACAAGCTAACCTCTCATATCCTACATGGGCAGTTGGGACCTCTCTCCATGTGTAGCCAGGAAGGGCATGCTTTACTGGGTAAGTACTTCTTAAGCCACTGCTGTATCACATTTGCTAACCTCCCATTGGCCAAAGCAATTCATATGGCCAAGCCCAGATTCCATGGATGAGAAGGCAGACTCCACTTCTTGGTGGGAAGGGCTGGAAAGAACGTGTGGATTTCCCACAGGGAAAGTAGGTCGTTTGTTCACTCTTGTGTGCCTGTGGTTTATAACTGCCATTGGCAAAGGGCCAGATAGTAAATATTTTCAGCTCTGAGGTCTGTATGGTTGCAGCTACTCTACTCTGGCCTTATAGAGTGATAGCAGCCATTGATGATAGTCAAACCATTGGTTGTGGGTGTGTTCCAATATAGCTCTATTTACAACAACCAGTGGCCAGCTGGACTCGGCCTGTGGGCTGTAGTTTGCTTACCTTTGGCTTAGAGCATCATCTATCACATGATAAATGCTCAGTGAATATTTGTAGAACCAACAAAAGAACCCAAACATTTGATCATTATTCTGTTTCCACCCCAGCTGCTCTGACACCAACTGGGTGTACTGCAGTAGAGCTCAACCTCAACCACCTGGCATCAGACCCACAGGTTAAAGCCTTGGTTCTCCATCAGACCAACTTTACTTCACATGCCAGCCACAATTTGGGGGTCCCCAGGTCACCCACACTTCTGATTGGCTGGCTATAAATTTTTTTTTTTTTTTTTTTTTTAATTTATTTATGGCTGCGTTGGGTCTTCATTGCTGCGCGCGGGCTTTCCTCTAGTTGAGGTAAGCGGGGTCTATCTACTCTTTTATTATTATTTTTTTTTGCGGTGCGCGGGCCTCTCACTGCTGTGGCCTCTCCCGTTGCAGAGCACAGGCTCCGGACACGCAGGCTCAGCGGCCATGGCTCACGGGCCCAGCCGCTCCGCGGCATGTGGGATCTTCCCGGACCGGGGCACGAACCTGCATCCCCTGCATCGGCAGGTGGACTCTCAACCACTGCGCCACCAGGGAAGCCCGGCTGGCTATACATTTTGAGGCTCCCACAAACCCCCTGGGTTCAATAATTTGCTAGGACAACTCACAGAGCTGAAAAAAAAAAAGTCTATACTATTCTGTTGGTCCAAACCTATTGATGGTAGCACCTTGGGTTAGGGATGCTTGCAGCGCTTACCTGGGCATGTATCACTCATAGCGAGCTCTACAGACAGTCTCCCGTGGGGGCCCCTATTTATGGCTGGGCCAGCTCTGAGGTTCCTGTTATGATCCCAGAATGCACTTCAGTGAGAAACCATCAGGGAACCTCGAAGAACAAGATTTGTTACTCACAGGTCCTGGAGGGCCACACAGTGGAGTCGTGGGGAGCAGGAGTGGGGAGAGGGAGAGAGGGGAGAAAAAGAGTGGGAGGGAGGAAGGGAGAGAGAGAGAGGAATCCTTGGGGGGGTCTGCTTTTATTAGGGTATGAGGGTGGGGTGTCTAGGGTTTTATGGGTTCACTCTATGGTGAATTTAAAGCTTAAGAGCAGGAATTAGGGCACAGGAAGGGGGAAGCAGGGTCAGTCAAGTGGTCAGTTATCTAGGTTCCCCAGGGCTTTCTTAAAGAGCCCCCTTCATGGGTGGGGGCAGCCTAATTCCTTATCTGGTTGTTTTGCTAGTGGCTGGGTCGTAGACCCGGTGTTACATTTACTCAAGACAGATGTCTTTTTTTTTTTTTTTTTTTTTTTTTTTGCGGTACGTGGACCTCTCACTGTTGTGGCCTCTCCCATTGCGGAGCACAGGCTCCGGACGTGCAGGCTCAGTGGCCATGGCTCACGGGCCCAGCCGCTCCGCGGCATGTGGGATCCTCCCGGACCAGGGCACGAACCCGTGTCCCCTGCATCGGCAGGCAGATTCTTAACCACTGCGCCACCATGGAAGCCTGACAGATGTCTTTTGAAATAGATGCCTCAGCTGTCAGAAAGCTTCATGTCAGTCTTACAATTGCAATTACAATTACAATTACAGCTTTATTATTATGGATGAACAGAGGCTGGGAGAGTTCCAGACGCAGGGCTCCTATCCCCTCATGGAATCAGAGATATCACCCTTCCAGCATAGCTGTGTGTTCACCAGCCAGAAAAATGGACCGAGTTGGTGTCCAGAGTTTTCCTTTGGGTTTTACTACATAGGTGTTATTGGTTGAATCATTGGCTGTGGGTTTGAACTCCATCTCCAGCCCCACTTCTCTCTCTGGAGGTCAAGTGGTTGATGCAACCCTCCAAATCACATATTTGGTCTTTCTGGTGACCAGCCCCTACAAGTCACCTCATTAGCACAACAAAGATGCTCCTATAACTTAGGAAATTCCAAGGGCTTTTGAAGCTCTGCACCAGGACCTGGGACAAAGACCAGATGTGTTCTTTTTTGTTTTTCTGTTCTTTCAATTTTCTTTCTTTTTTTTTTTTTTAACATCTTTATTGGAATATAATTGTTTTACAATGGTGTGTTAGTTTCTGCTGTATAACAAAGTGAATCAGCTATACATATATCCCCATATCTCCTCCCTCTTGCATCTCCCTCCCATCCTCCCTATCCCACCCCTCTAAGTGGTCACCCGTGACCAAGATCTTTCTGAAGAATCGAATATGCAGGGGTGTGGTAACAACAATCACTGTTGTCATTTACAACCGTAGCAACAATGATACCACTAATAAAAAGTGATCATCATAGCAATGGACCAACGATTTTTAGTTCCTATGTGCTGAGTGCTTTAGGTGGTATATATCATTCAGTCCTTATCACTACCTGCCCCGTGAAGATTGCCTCCGTTTCACAGATGAGGACACAGACCTTGAGAACGTAACAGTTGGGAATCTTGAGGTTTCATACGACAGAACCCCAATTCAAACTGGCTCAAGCAAGATTAAAGGAGTTTACTGATGACTGTAACCAAAAAGTTCAGGGAATCGCTTTAGGTGCAGCTGTATCCAGGAGCTCAAGGGACGTATATGATCTGTTTCTTTCCATCCTCAGCTTTATTTCTGTCTCTGTTAGTTTTGGTCTCAGGCAGCAGCCTCTCCCTTGTCCCTTGCTCCATGCTAGCAATATAGCCATACCCTCTTAGATACTGCAGAAGGAAAACAATTTTTCCTTCCAGAAAGTTCTAGCAAAACCCTCACTGGGTTGGCTTGGGGGTGTGCCCACCTCTGAATTCCCAGCGGGATGGAAGATTGTGCTCAGCCTGCCCTGGATCCTGTGTCCTGCTTGGACCTAGGAGGGCTGTGCCAGCCAAGAACTGACCTCAGAGGCACTGCGTAGAGGAGGGCTGATTCCCAAAGGACTCCTGGGGGCTATAAATTTGAGGACATCAGGCTGCAGGAAGGCAAAGCCAAAGTCTGCCTCCAGTTACCCACTATCAAATGTGAGGTTGTGCTGTAGCCCGTAGGTTGTGTCGTCACATCCTATATAGTTGTCTGGTCACGTCAGACCCCACACAGAACAGCAAACATCCCATCACCTTGCAGGAGCAGCCTAAGTTCCACCAGTTGGGGTAGCAGCATCAGCTCAGCCACTTTCGAATAGTGGCAAAATGAGTTCTACGTAAGGTCCATGAGCTCTGCATCATTCCCGTCACCATGGTAATGCCGGGAGTCCCATCAGTTCCATGTAATGGCATGAGTCCTGTCTCCACAGGGTAGAAGGTGATTCTCCATGGGGTACAGTGTGAATCCTATCGCTTTGGGGTAAGGCAGGAGCCCCATCATTTTGGAGTAAAAGCATGAGTCTCCTGACCTTGGGGTAATGCTGTAGGACCTGCCACCCTGGAGAAACACCCTAAACCTATCACTTTAGGCAGTTGTTCTTACCTGGGGGTGATTTGCCCTTCCATCCCCCAGGGGACAATGTTTGGACAGCCTCCCACAACAGAGAATTCTCCGGTCCCAAATGTCACCAGCTCTGTGGATAAAGCATCCTGCCTTATGGTCACTTGGGACCCTGTGCAACACACTGTCTGCTCTGTGTGTGTGTGTGTGTGTGTGTGTGTGTGTGTGTGTGTGTGTGTGGTCCTGTGTGCCCTGACCTCTCTCTCTCTCCACTCTTTCTGCAGCTTGATGTGTACTCCATGCCTGGGCCCCTGTCCCAAGGTGTGCCACCTCCTGGAAGGCGAGAAGACCATTGACTCAGTGACATCTGCCCAGGAGCTCCGAGGCTGCACCATCATTAACGGAAGCTTAATCATCAACATTCGAGGGGGCAGTGAGTGCTCTGGGGGGAGGGGTTGCTGTCTGCTGGGATCCACTCTCCCTGCGAGCACGGAAGGAAAACAGTCCAGAGACTCATGCAAGGAATCTGTTTCCAAACCTGGTGGAGTTCACAGCTCAGTCCTGGCCTCACTCCCCCCGAGATTCTGATTTTCAAAGCTGGGAGTTGGGACATCAAGAATTTGCATTTTTAACAAGCAGGCAACATGCCCTCTTTTGCAGGTCTGGGGACCATGTCTCCAGAAATTCTGTCACAGGCAAAAAGGCATTTCTCTGTTTATTTATTTAGCGAACATTTATTGAATACTCACAGTGAACAAGGCAAAGTCCGTGCGTGGTGGATATTGCAAATAAACAAATTAACGTATAATGTAAACCCAGGCAGGGGTTCATGCTATGAAGGCAAGCAAAGCAGGGTGATGGAGGGAGCAAGGGTTGGCATCTTAATGTAATAAATATATTCAAATTTGCAGGCAGGACAATCTCTGTCATAACTACTCTGCCTTGTAGATGTATTTTGAGCAGGGCTCCTGAAAATCATTTTCAGCCTGTAGGTTAACTCTTCACTCTGGGGAATTCTGGAAAGGTTAAAATATTTTGGTAGAAGCCCACTGGATGTTCATTCTCTCCTTTCCCTAGACAACCTGGCAGCTGAGCTAGAGGCCAACCTTGGACTCATTGAAGAAATTTCAGGGTATCTGAAAATCCGCCGATCATATGCCCTGGTGTCGCTTTCCTTCTTCCGGAAGTTACGTCTGATTCGAGGGGAGACCTTGGAAATCGGGTATGTGGGCCTGCTGCTGTATCTGTGGGCTCATTAGGAAGTTTGTGAGTTATTGTAGAGAAACTTAGGTTTTTTTGCCAAGACATGAAAACAACTTAAGTGTCCACTGATGGTTGCATGGATAAAGGAAATGTGGTGTATATGTGTGTGTGTGTGTGTGTGTGTGTGTGTATACATATATATATATATATATATATACAGTGGAATATTATTTAGCCATAAAACTATCTTTTTGCCGAATCTTTCATTTGGAGTGTTCATTTGGATTATTCCAATGACTTTCTTGCTGGTTCTAGAACTACCAGGGCCATCCAACAGAAATATAATACAGGTCACATATGAGACTTTAAATGTTCTAGTAGCCACATTTAAAACACTTTAAAAGACATAGGTGAAATGGATTTTAATAATGTATTTTACTGAACCCATTACATTGAAGCTGTTATTTTGACATGGACTCAATACAAAAAATTATAAAGAAGATCTTTTACATCCTTTTTTTTTAATGCAAAGTCATTGAAATCTGTGGTTTTTTTTACTTCTGGTACAGTTCAGAATGGCCAAATTTCAGCTTACTAGCCAGATGTGGCTGGTGGTTTCAGTGTTGGATAACACAGATCTAGGTGCTGCCCTTTTCCCATTCATCATGTACTGCTGGCCCACTCATAGTTCTAAGACACAGGTCTAATCGAGTTACTGAGTTGTTATAAAACCTTCAGTGGTCCCCCTCTGCCTACCAAGGAAGGCCACATATTCTTGGTCTCGGTCTGGCATGCAGTATACTAGAGGGTTTGGCCCATGGCATCTCTTTGGTCTTGCCCGTCACCTGTTGGCCAGAACAGGCCACTTTGCTCTTCCCTGGGCCCAGTTGACGTGCCTCTGTGTCTTCAGTCTTTCCCCTTTTCAAAACCCATATCTCAATCCATCACAGTCTTACCCTCCTTCCCCACAAGACTGATCTCACATACCTTCCTGGCCCTGAAGACTTCCTCAACTTCCCCTGTCCCTCTAACCCTCCTTTCAACGTGTAATGAGTGTGTGTCAAGCAAGTGGTTAGGACTGGGGACGGAGCACTGAACAAGATCAACTCCAGCCGTGGCCCCGCCATCTTGGAGTTGGAGACGACAAGCTGATGAATGATTAGGCATGTGTGTGTTTCCATAGGAACTACTCTTTCTATGCCTTGGACAACCAGAACCTAAGGCAGCTGTGGGACTGGAGCAAACACAACCTCACCATCACTCAGGGGAAACTCTTCTTCCACTATAATCCCAAACTCTGCTTGTCAGAAATTCACAAGATGGAGGAAGTTTCAGGAACGAAGGGGCGCCAGGAGAGAAACGACATTGCCCTGAAGACCAATGGGGACCAGGCGTCCTGTAAGTGGTGATGCCCTTGTCCTTCCACGGACCAGATAACGTGGCTGCCCTCCCCCACCCCCACCACACTGGCCCCCAGGGGAGTGTCACTTCCCCCCAAGGAGCTAAAACAACTATGTGTGTGACAGGCTCTCTGAAATACTGAGGAAGAATGTACATGTTATCTCTTTGCCAAATATTAAACACAGTGCCTGATACTGGAAGATGCCACATAAACATTGAGTGAATGAATGAATGAATGTCACTTATCTTACATATGGCCTTGGCTCAAATGCTACAGCAGGGTCTACAGTTGCTACAGCTGGAGACTGTCAGCTGACTGCCCTCCTCTGACAGGTTTTCTCTTGAAGCATTGAGGTGTCAAGGCTTCCATAATGCCCTCATGCGAAGTTGGTTCCTTATGGCAGAAGCTGTGAGAATTCAGGGGAGGGAGAGAGCAAGGTTGGAACTTAAGGGGTGGAGCTTAAGGGAGGGCTTGCAATCTAGGCAGAGGGAATTACTCTCTCCAAGGCATTGTCCTTCCAAGGAATTGTCACTCCAAGGTACGATGAACTGCATGCTCCCTAAACCCACTTGGCATGCGTCCATTTGCACTGGAGTTATGTGTTCTGACGTCGGGCATGAAAATTCACACGCATGACAGAATTGTGTCAGGATAAATGCTATTCTTGAAAGTCCCTTTTTCCAGTAGCGATTAGCCACTTGTCCTTCTGTTGGTGCCGACCGTGGTTCTTTGGTGGAGCACGTCTGGCCAAGTACCTGACTTGCGGTCAGGGCCAACTTGCATGACCTGTTCTTGACTCTGAACACAGGAGGGGCATGTGGAAATAAGACCTCTCAGAGGAACAGCAGGTTGCCATCTTCCTTCTCGTGGATACTCTTGGAAATATGGGATCATCTGCTTTGGGTTGAAATAAATTATTTAATTCTGATACTGGTTTTTTTTTTTTTTTTAACCTTTCTAGGTGAAAATGAATTACTTAAATTTTCTTACATTCGGACATCTTATGACAAGATCTTGCTGAAATGGGAGCCGTATTGGCCCCCCGACTTCCGAGACCTTCTGGGATTCATGCTCTTCTACAAAGAGGCGTAAGTAGAGGGATAAAGAGGCGTGTTTGTTGTGTATGCTCTCAGAGGCTCCCCTCTGAGGTTCCTTTCTATCTCCTTACTTGTGGAATAAATATCATAGGTTCCTTGGTCAGATCTCACCAGTTGATGGTGTATGACGTCAATAACATTCCCTATTGTCAAAAGCCAGAAACCGAAGCAGGCAGGTTTCTTTTGGAGGTCCCGATTGGGCAATATTCCGTTTTGCTTCTTATATGTACATCTCACCAGACATCCTCAACAAAAAGTCACTTAGTCTACTTAGTAGGTGTCTTAAAGTTTATTTTTTTTATCTATTTTGTGTTTTTTCCAACATTTGAAGAATTGTGATAAAACATACATGAGATTGACCATCTTAATGATGTTTAAGTGTACCACTCAGTGACATTAAGTACATTCATGACATTGTGTGACCATCATCACCATCCCTCTCCACAGTTTATTCATCATCTCACACTGAAACTCTGTCGCCTTTCAATAACACCTAGTCGTTTTGAGTATCTGACTGCTGAAATTTAAAAGGAAGACAATGGAAGTGGTGATTGTGTTAATAGGAATAATTGTTCCATCCCTCAAGATTTTTAAAAGTATTTATTTACTTATTTATTTATTTGCCTACATAGGGTCTTAGTTGTGGCACATGGGATTCTCTCTAGTTGCGGTGCCCAGGCTCCCTAGTTGTGGCCCACAGGCTGTAGAGTGTGTGGGCTGAGTTGCCCCGCGGCACGTGGGATCTTAGTTCCCCAACCAGGGATTGAACCCGTGTCCTCTGCGTTGGAAGGAGGATTCTGAACCACTGGACCACTAGGGAAGTCCCCATCCCTCAAAATTTGCTGTGTGTCAGGCTGTGTGTGGAGAAGTCAACACACATCCTCTTGTGGAATCTCATCAATAACTGGTAGTTAGTATCATCATCCTGATCACTGTTATTATTATTGTTGGGAAACTGAGGCATAAGGGAAGCGGTCCCTTTCTCTTTGGCTATTCCTGTGTCTTTTTTCCTCGTGGTAGAAGATTATTGGTGAACAGGGTGCAAGCCTGTAGGAGGTAACTTCGCCCGGCCACATCTCTTTGGTCTTTAGAGCTATAGTTGAGAGATGGTAATCGACTTTTCCTATTTCGTCTTGAAAGCCCTTATCAGAACGTGACGGAATTTGATGGGCAGGATGCATGCGGCTCCAACAGCTGGACCGTGGTGGATATCGACCCGCCTATGAGGTCCAACGACCCCAAGTCGCAGAACCACCCCGGGTGGCTAATGCGCGGTCTCAAGCCCTGGACCCAGTACGCCATCTTTGTCAAGACCTTGGTCACCTTTTCTGATGAACGCCGCACATATGGGGCCAAAAGCGACATCATCTATGTCCAGACAGATGCCACTAGTAAGCATTTCTTGTGGATATGAATTTGTGCGTGAGTCAGACGTCTTGCATTTAACAGGCTGACCCGGTGATGTCCTATGAAATGCCTTTTTTTTTTGCATGGTTATTGGCTTCTAAAAGAGCCGGGCACTGAGGTTTATAATTTCAGAAGATCAGGCAGTAGCAACAAGACATCAGAGGGGAACATACATTTCTTCTTCCCATTATGGAAAATTTTCAAATATTTACAAAAATAGGAAAAAAAAAAAAAAGATTCCCCCCACCGCCACCCTGTAACCATCTCTCGGCTTCAACAATGATCAATATTTTGCCATTTTTGTTTCATCACTATGCCTTTTCCCCCATCTCCATTTTTTGACGAGTATTTCATAGCAATTTAGTTGTATTTTCATAAAGCATAAGCCCTATCCAACCACTGGGATAGGAGACATTTGGTGATACCTGGAGATATTTTTGGTTGGCATGACTGGGGAGGCGGGGTTGGGGACCAGGGATGCTGCTCAACGTATCACATGCACAGGACAGCGCCGCCCCCCCCCCCGGCAAAGAATTATCTAGCCCCCGCAAGTCAGTCGTTGAGAAATCCTGTCCGGTAGGATCGAGTCCAAACTTTATGAACCAGCCCCAACTTTATTGACTACTGCCCTCTCATCCTGTATCCTCCAGCAATACCTCCAGCAGGACTTATAGTTTCTGGAAACTTCCAGCTTCCAGGCTTTTGTACACACTGTGTCCTCTGCCTTGAGACACCCCACTCCCACCCCTCACCGACTCCCTCAGCCACGTCCGTTCTCGAGGGGGAGCTTTTGTGGAGCCCAAAGGGGGTGCCTTTGGGGGGAATGTTAGATGGGCTGCCAGCTCAGGGATAAGATTGAATGGCATCCCACTGCCGAAATTTGCCCCAGGACTGGGTTCAGTTGGGGCTAATGTTAACCAGCAGATGTGGCTTTGTCTATTCCCACGATTCTCCTTTTCCCCAGCGCCTTTTCAGTGCCCAGAACAGAGAAAGCTTGGCACGTCATTGGAGCTCTGTAAATCAGGGGTCCCCGACCTCTGGACCACAGACTGGTACCAGTCTGCCGCCTGTTAGGAAAGCTTCATCTGTATTTACAGCCGCTCCCCATCCCTCACGTTACCATCTGAGCTCCGCCTCCTGTCAGATCAGCGGTGGCATTAGATTCTCATACGAGCGTGAGCCCTACTCTGAACTGTGCACTCGAGGGATCTGGGTTGCCCGCTCCTTGTGAGAATCTAATGCCTCATGGTCTGAGGTGGAGCTGAGGTGGTGACGCTAGCGCTGGGGAGCAGCTGCAAATACAGATCATCATTAGCAGAGAGGTCTGACTGCACAGAGACCATAATAAATCAACTGCTTGCAGACTCCTGTCAAAACTCCATCAGTGAGTGGCAAGTGACACTTAAGCTGCATTTTACAGAGTAGACTGGACGTAAGCAACACACGTCGGGTGTCACTGTCTCCCATCACCCCCAGATGGGACCATCTAGTTGCAGGAAAACAAGCTCAGGGCTCCCACTGTTTCTGCGTTCTGGTGAGTTGTGTAATTATTTCATTATATATTACAATGTAATAATAATAGAAATAAAGTGCTGTAACGTGCTTGAGTCATCCTGAAACCGTCCCCGCCTCCAGTCCGTGGAAAAATTGTCTCCAACGAAACTGAACCCTGGTGTCAAAAAGGTGGGGGACTGCTGCCGTAAATGTTTGTTGCAGAAATGGTGGAACATGAAATCTACATAGTCTGTCCTACCCATGGATTGTAATTTTGTAACCCATGCTTTCACTGGGCAAGCATTGCACGTGTTGCCGGTTTTCTCTGGTGTTAAATAACACTGCAGAGAACATCCTCGTGATTTCTCGAACTTGGGTTTTCCCCCTCATGCCCACCCGATGGCTTGCACCCTCCTCCTCCTCCTCCTCCTCACAGCGGACCTGTCTCCTTTCTCCTTGGCAGATCCTTCTGTCCCCCTGGATCCCATCTCGGTGTCTAATTCTTCGTCCCAGATTATTCTGAAGTGGAAGCCTCCCTCTGACCCCAATGGCAACATCACACACTACTTGGTATTCTGGGAGAGACAGGAGGAAGACGGTGAGCTGTATGAATTAGATTACTGCCTCAAAGGTGAGTGCCGGCAGAGGCGGGGGAGGGGCCTGTTTCTTTTTCAAGTTTTTTTTTTTACATTTTTTTTAAATTGAAGTATAGTTGATTTAAACCGTTGTGTTAGTTTCAGGTGTATAACGCGGTGATTCCCTTACGCACATAGAGTCTTTTTCAGATTCTTTTCCCTTATAGGTTATTACAAAATGCTGAGTGGAGTTCCCTGTGCTCTACAGTAGGTTCTTGTTATCTATTTTATACATAGTAGTGTGTATAACATCTGATCCACTTTGTTCTCCTTTTGGGGAAGCATCTCTCCCCTTCTGCTTCCCAGCGTGTGCATATGGGTACACACACTCCGTTTTATCTCTGACGAAAACACACATACAGGCAGACCTCAGAGATACGGCGCAAGGCCTCCCGCAAGGAAGCGAATATTGCAATAAACTGAGTCATGTGAGTTGTTTTTCGGTTTCCAGTGCCTATAAAAGTTATGCCCACACTATACTGTAAGTGTGCGATAGCATAATGTTTAAGAAAAAATATACTTAAAATATACATATTACTGTATTTCTCTTTCTGGCCTATATGTGGAATCTAGAAAAATCACGCAGATGAACCTATTTGCAGGGCAGGAATAGAGATGTAGACGTAGAGAACAGACATGCGGACACAGAGGGGAAGCGGAGAGTGGGACGAATTGGGAGATTAAGATTGACACATATACACTACCATGCATAAAATAGATAGCTCGTGGGAACGTGCTGTGAAGCATAGGAAGCTCATAGGAAGCTCATGCCCTGTGATGACCTAGGTGGGTGGGATGGCGGGGAGGGTGGGAGGGAGGTCCAAGAGGGAGGGGATATAGATATACATAGAGCTGATTCACTTAATTGTACAGCAGAAGCTAACACAACTTTGTAAAGCAATTATACACCAATTAAAAAATGATTAAAAATATACAGGGCTTCCCTGGTGGCGCAGTGGTTGAGAGTCCGCCTGCCGATGCAGGGGACACGGGTTCGTGCCCCGGTCCGGGAAGATCCCACATGCGCAGAGCGGCTGGGCCCGTGAGCCATGGCCGCTGAGCCTGCCATGTCCGGAGCCTGTGTTCCGCAACGCGAGAGGCCACAACAGTGAGAGGCCCGTGGCCCGTGTACCGCAAAAAAAAAAAAAAAAAAATATATATATATATATACAGACTGCTGTATATAAAATAGGTAACGTAACCAACAGGGACCTAGTGTATAGCACAGGGAACTATACTCAGTGTCTTGTAATAACCTGTAATGGAAAAGAATCTGAAAAGAAAATACTGAATCAGTTTGCTGTACACCTGAAACTGACACAACATTGTAAATCAACTCTATTTCAATAAAAATTTAACAAAGAAGAAATCTAGACTAAAAAAAAAAACAACCCAAACAATGCACATACCTTAATTAAAGAATACTTTATTGCTAAAAAAAAAAAAAGCCCAATTACAATAGTAACATCCAAGATCACTGATCACAGATCACCATAACAAATATAATAAAAATGAAGAAGTTTGGAATATTGTGAGAATTACCAAAGCGTGACACAGACATACGAAGTGAGCAAACGCTGTTGGGAAAATGGCACTAATAGACTTGTTTAACGCAGGGTTGCCACAAACTTTCCATTTGTAAGAAAAACACAATAAGAGGAGGAGGTCTGCCTGCCTGTTCGCATTTCTAAACATCACAGCGTGAGGACACGCTCTGAAGACTCCTGTCAAAAACAGACACTCCCCATGTCTTGGCATCATTTCCCTCTGGAATTTTCTCCTCCTTCCCTTCCTTATCCACCTCCCCTGGTAGGGGTGTAGCTGTGTTAACCCACGCAAGACTTCCCTCCGAAGTTAGAAACACAGCCGATGTGTGGAGTGGTGATTGGCAAAGTCAGGGAAGAATTTTCGCCCCTAATTTTAGACCCTTAAGTTGTAAGGACCAGAGAAAGCAAAGAGTGATCATCTCTTCCCTCCTGGGCTTTCCATTCAAAATTTATACTAATGACACATTTTTTTCCAGTCTTTAATCTCATTTACTTAATGGGCTTCCATCCATCTACAGGAAAAGGGAAAAATATTTGAAGCCTCAAACTAGTGTGTATAAATTAGTTTAAGATTATTTTAAAAGTGGGTTTTAAAAAAGCCCATCAAACTGGAGAAACGGAAGTCTTTTTTTTTTCTTTAGTTATTTTGTTTTGTTTGAGTCTATATAAAGTATTTTTCCCCCAATCCCTAGACTCTTTTGTATTTTTATTTTTAAAAAATTTTATTGGAGTATAGTTGATTTACAATGTTTTGTTAGTTTCAGGTGTACAGCAAAGGGATTAAGTTATACATATACCTAGATTCATTCTTTTTCAGAGTCTTTTCTCATATAGGTTATCACAGGGTACTGAGTACAATTCCCTGCGCTATACAGTAGATCCTTGTTGGTCATCTATCTTATATACAATAGTGTGTGTATGTTCATCCCCAGCTCCTGATTTATCCCTTAGTTGTCTTGTTGTTGTTGATTGGTTGGCCTGTATTTATTTTTCTTTAGATGTTTTGAGTTACCGGTATCCTCAGACCTTGGGGCCACTGATGAGACGTGGCTGGGGTCGGGAGCCTGAGGTCTTCTCTGACCTGCTGTAGGGCTTTGGGCAAGTCACTGAGCTTGTCACTGGCTGCCTCCTTTTGGGGAGAAGGGGCGGGAGGCCAGATAATCTCTGGACGCTGTCCCAGCTCTAAGATCATGTGCTATATGTATGCCTGTGACCTCATCCCCTGCCTGAGCAGAGGGTTGTAAACGTGATTTATCTCCTTGGGTGCTTTATATAACTTGAGAGCAAGCAAAGTCATTGGCTCAGCTGTCAGCTGTAACAGAAACCGCCAGCTAGAACTGCCAGCAGCATCAGGATAGGCAATGTTTTCTTTTTCTCTTTCTTTCTTTCTTTCTTTTTTAGAGCAACGACTTTTATTCTGGAAGTCTGAATCTCTCATTACAATATGACAATTTGACATGGTTTTATTTGTAATGATGCCCAAGTTTATGTAATTAAAAAATAAACTTAACCAAGGACGGATATCGTGTGATGCAACTCTTAGGAGGTCCCTAGAGGAGTCAAATCCACAGAGACAGGAAGCCGGATGGTGGGTGCCAGGGGCTGGGGGAGGGGTTGGGGAGTGAGTGTTTCATGGGGACAGAGTTTCAGTTTGGGAAGATGAGAACGTTCTGGAAATGGATGGTGGGGATGGTTGCACAAGAACGTGAATGTCCTTAATGCCACTGAGATGTGCGCTTAGAAATGATTAAGATGGAAACTTTTTTGTCATGTATATTTTGCCACAATTAAAAAACCCAAATACACACACAAATTAATAAGCTTTCTAACACACACAAGATCAATAATTTACTAACCGTGCCCAGTAGTAGCTGCCTTTAGTATCACAAGTGGTTTTTTTTTTCCAGCTTTATTGAGGTGTACTTGATAAGTAAATGGCAAGGTATTTAAAGTGTAAATTGTGATGATTTTATATACATACACATTTTGAAAGGATTCTTCCCATCTAGTTAATTAATACATCTATCACCTGACATATTTATCTCTTTTTTTGGTGAGAACTTTTAGCTTCTCCTCTGATATCGAATTGTTTATTTCATTTATACAGTACAGTCTTATCAACTATATGGCTTTTTATTGTGGAATATATATAACATAAAATTTACCATTTGAACTGCTTTTAAGTGCACAGCTCAGAGGCATTAAATACATTCACACTGTCGTGCAACCATCCCCAGCATCCGTCTCCAGCACTTTCTTGTTTTCCCAAACTGCAAACTTTGTCCCCATGAAACACTGACTCCCCTCCCCCATCCCCTGGTGCCCGCCTTTCTACTTTGTCTCTATGCATTTGACTGTCCTAGATACCTCACTACACTTTAGTCACAGAAAATCCATGGGGCACCAAGTGTCATGCAGAAGGGGTGACAGGTGTCAGGAGCTATGTCCACGCCTGATCAAAAGTCCCTTCCTCCCCAGAAAAAAATCAGGACCCCCCCCCAACCTTTTACTAAGGAAATCTGAAGTGTTTTTTTTTTTAATTTTTTATCCATATTGCCATCAATAGCCCCTCTAACAGCTAACCCACACAGGTTATTCCATGTCTATTAATAAACGTTAAGAAGAAGTATTTTTTAAGGATTTTGCAGAGCTTCCGAGTGGGTACTCACCATTCACAGGAAGATACTTTGAACTCATTGTCTAGCAGAGCCACTGAAAGGGAGAGGAAGAGATGGAATTTCCCTTGCTCAATAGACACGAGTAGGCACCCAGGATCAGGGGCATGCCTTTTTGCCCTTAAGGAGTAACCTACATCCTCCAGGTTGTACCAGAAGTGACAGGCAGCAGGCATCCCCGGGACTGGACCTCAGGGGTCAAGACACACCAGCTGTGATACTTAAAAAAACAGTGTGGTATTTTTAAGAGCATGACCTTGAGAAGTTGTTCTTTTTTCCCTTTTTAAAAAATTCTCTTTTCTGTGCTTCTTGGAAAAAGTTCTTCCCGCAATTTCCTTTCATGTCTTTCATCCATCACTGTTGACATTGGGGGCCAGATAATTCTTTGAGGTGGGGGCTGTCTTGTGTCAGGTAAGATGTTGAGCGGCATCCCTGGTGAACACCAACATGTCACCAGACCGTGCCCGTTGTCCTGCAGAGGGGGGTGGGGGGCAGTGCTGAATCACCCCTGCCCTGGTGAGAACCACTGCTCTGCTCTGACTTCCGTTTTCCTGAACGAATTGTAGCTTCTTTCATTTGTGCTGCAAAGTTTGGTTGCTCAGTATAAACACTGGGTCTGTAAGTCTGACCCCTTAGAATTCCATTGGAATTCTGCTCTGTCCTCTTATCCCTTTATAGTTACCTGGTTGATTGATGATTCATTCATTCAACTGTGACTTGGTCCCCAGTCCTTTTCTAATGCCACCTCCCATCATTCTCTCCCTTATCCCCTTCCAGCTACACTGGGTCCTTGGCGTCTTCTGGCATGCCAAGGAAATTCCTACCTCAGGGCCTTTGCACTCGCTCTTTGCTGTCTGGATTGCTTTACACCAAGACATGTGCATGGCTCATTCTTTTACTTCCTTGGGGACTGCTTAGTGGTCACTTTCTCGGAGACATTCCCCCCCACCGACACCCTCTGTCCTTTCACCCCACCATCGGACCCACGGCATATGTATTTATTAGTTTATTGTGTATTCCTCCCACCCCCACGTACCTCGTCCACTGGAATGTAGGTTCTGTGAGGGCAGGGACATGCCTCGTCACCTTCAGCATCTAGCCCTATGGGGTTGTGGCGTCTGACATTTTCCTGCTGCACATCCACAGGCACCTTCTCAGTTGTCAGGACCCTCCAGTGAGAGATCTTATTTTTCCCAGTAGACCTTGAACCAAGACCCTGGCCCCGAGCTCTGTCCCCTGTGCCCAGCAGCTCTGAGAAGGCCCCTTGTGCTCTGCGTGTATGTATGTGTGTAGTGGGGTGGAACCTGAGCCCCGCTCTGGCTTTCTCCAGGGTTGAAGCTGCCCTCCCGGACCTGGTCTCCGCCGTTCGAGTCTGAGGGGTCCCAGAAGCACAATCAGAGTGAGTACGAAGAGTCTGCCGGTGAATGCTGTTCCTGCCCGAAGACCGACTCTCAGATCCTCAAGGAGTTGGAGGAGTCCTCATTCAGGAAAACATTCGAAGATTACCTGCACAATGTCGTCTTCATCCCCAGGTCAGCATTTGTCATTGGCTTGGGGTCTGGGGTCCTTATTTAGGGAACAAGATGAAGTGCAGACGCAGAGAGTGGGCAGAGTCCACGCTGAGCCACTTCCCTGGAGGGAGGGAGAGATCTTGCGATTTCAACAACTACCGTACCAGGAAGAGTGAATAATCGCCAAAAAAGGTGGGGGGGGGGGTGTTTTAAAAAACTCAACCTTCGCTTTCTTTCATTTATTTTTGGCTGCGTTAGGTCTTAGTTGCAGCACATGGGATCTTTGTTGAGGCATGCGGGCTTCTCTGTAGTTGTAGCATGCAGGCTCCAGGGCGTGTGGGCTCTGCAGTTATGGCGCACGGGGTCCAGAGCACGTGGGCTCTGTAGTTTGTGGCAAGCGGGCTCTCTAGTTGAGGCGCGTGAGCTCAGTAGTTGTGGCGCACGGGCTTAGTTGGGCCACGGCATGTGGGATCTTAGTTCCCTGACTAGGGATCGAACCCGTGTCCCCTGCGTTGTAAAGCGGATTCTTTACCACTGGACCGCCAGGGAAGTCCCTGAAGACATTGCTTTCTGATGTCTCATGAACTCTTTACCCCAGCCTCTGGCCTCATTCTGAGTTCTGAAACGATCTCCATTAGATTACCAACAATTGATTATTATCTAATAGATGATTATAGATAATAATCAATAATCGATAGATTCAATTGTTAGATTATATGACCGAGAAGTGCCTGCCTGGCCCCATGCTTGATTTGTGGATGAGTCTCAAGCTCAGTGCATTCTCTTTTTAAAATCTGTGTAACCTTCTTACCCTTCCAGAACTTTCCATGACCTCTTAAAAACTCCGGAGCTTCTCCTATTTAAATATTTTTCCTTTAGTGAGTGAAGGGGCTTGCTTGCTGATGTACTTCTGATCTACAGAGAGGGCTTGCCTTAAAAATGATTCTGTTTTTTTCATACTTCTTTACCTTTCCTGCAAGCAGAGACACTTAGGTAGAATGCAAATTTCTGTGGGTCACGGGTTAGTTTACCTCTCTCGGTTCCTCAGTGTATTCATCTGAGGAGTGGAGAGAAAAGTAGCTCCTGTTTTTTAGGATTGTGAGATTATACGAGTGATATGGGGATTCTCAACCTTGGCGCTATTGACATTTGGAGCCAGATCATTCTCTGGGGTGGGACCATCCTGTGCGTTGTAGGATGTTGAGTAGCATCCCTGGCCTCCACCCACTAGATGGCAGTAGCACTGCATCTTATGAATTCATGAATTTTTACAGTAACCCACTGAAGCACTTGCCATCTCCTTTTTAGGGGTCCAAAGCCTGTGGTTTTGTTTGTTTTTTGCTTATGAATGACTCTGCCCAGGTTTTTTGTTTGTTTGTTTTTTTGTGGTACGCGGGCCGCTCACTGCTGTGGCCTCTCCCGCCGCGGAGCGCAGGCTCCGGACGCGCAGGCTCAGTGGCCATGGCTCACGGGCCCAGCCGCCCCGCGGCACGTGGGACCCTCCCGGACCGGGGCATGAACCTGCGCCCCCTGCATCGTCAGGCGGACTCCCAACCACTGCGCCACCAGGGAAGCCCTGCCCAGGTTTTTAATCAAATGTGTGCTGAGGGCTTTCAGCTGCCCCTCCCTCTCCACACTTGACCTCCCCCTCCCGCCATGGACTTCACCAGAAGGCTACTCAGAAATGTCCAATACAATTGGCCATTTCCAAAGTATATCGACACCCCCCCCACCCCACATTTACATCAGGATAAAACAAGATTCTAAAATGCGTCTCTTCAAAGGCCCAGCAATGCTCCTGGGAGAGGTTTCCCCAGAACCATTAATATAAAACATTTCTTCTTTTCTCTTTCTTGCATTCTTATCTGGCCCTGAGTCCAAAAGACCACTAAATGGCACAGCCCAGGCCTGGAGGCAGTTACTGTTTTACCGGTTCAAACACTGCCAGACTTTAGGATAATGGCTGAGTCAGCTGTGAGGTTTAAAAGTAGTGTTAAGCTTGACATCCATGGGAATCCCAGATGACCAGGTCTCTGGGGGGGGGGGGGTGTTTTCTCTGCTTCCCCCCTGCGCCCCAGCCCCTGGCTGTGTTCTCCGCATCTGCTGGGGAAGGTGTGGTTCAAGTGATGGGAACAAGCGGTCCATGGTCCAGGGCTGTCCTCAAAGCGGCTGGTTTTGTTTTCACAGAAAATCCTCTTCAGGCCCTGTTGCCGAGGACACTAGGTACGACTCACCTGTGGGACGTAGGCGCGGCCCGTGGTGGCTGCACAGCGCGGGGCCAGTGGGCCAACGGGTCAGGAAGCATGTTGTGCCCCTTTGAGACCCCAGGGGGCTTCTGTGGTTTGATGCATGCATTGCTCAGCTCTGCCGCGACCAGGCGCTTCACAAATCCACACGTTAAGTGCCTTCACCCTGAAATGGGATCTGGGCGTGAATGTGGGGGGAAAAAATCCTAACTAACACACTCTTACTAAAACATAGACTCGAGGGCGTACTTTCTGGGCACCTCCTGGGTGCCGCCCAGTTTTTCCTCCCTGCATTTACTAACTACACATTTATTTATCTAGCTGCAGAACTGTGCCTGGTGCCCAGAGTCGAAACCACTTAGCGGCAGGTGGTGGGGAAGGCTGATCCGGGAGCGGAACATTTTTATTGGGGGTGACAGGTGCGGGATGACAGGTGTGAGTGAGCACAGGTGTGCCGAGTCCCTCAATTCCACTGAGGATCGTCAAGGATGCTCGCCTTTGACGTGTGTCTTAAAGAATCAACTATGCTTCAATATTAAAAAAAAAAAAAAAGAAAAAAGAAAAAAAGAATTAAGCAGGAGGCGTGTCCTGGAAGAGAGTACAGGCAGAGAGAACTTGGGGAAGGGCAAGTCGGTGGAAAGAATCCTGGACTCTTGGAAAGAACAGGAGAGACTGGAAAGGCAGGGTAGGGGCCATGCGGAGGGACTTTATTCTTCCAGCAGAGGGTTTATTTATTTATTTTTAGGCCGTGTGCGGTCCCGATCTGCCCTCTAGTGGTCGTTAGGAATATAATCTGTAGTAAAGAAAGGTCTAGAAATTTTGAGGCCTGGATCCAGACGAGAGTTTATCAATGTCAGACCTTTTGACATTTGGGGCCAGATCATTCTCAGTTGTGGGGACTGCCCTGTGTGTTGTAGAATCACGAGCTGTATCCTTGGTCTCTACTGCTTTGAAGCCAGTGTCACACCATACCCCAAATAGTGACAACCAAAACTGTCTCCAGACAGGCCAAACGTCCCCTTGGTGGTAGGACCATGAGCAGAGTCACTCCTGGTTGGGAACCACTGGTCTACTGTGAGATTGTGGGATAATAAAGTGCTGTGTATGTAGGGAGAGAGAGAAGTCAGTTGATGCTTTGTCATGGGGGTGTCTTTCATGACCACGTGGTCTTTTGGGGTATGATCCTTCTGGTGTATGCATATTTAGCCTGTTTGAGGCCATTTATGTTTCCCTTTGTTCAGATATCAACTTCTCAGTGGTTATTCATGAGGCCCCAGTGTCTCTGTCATATTTGGAAGGCCCATCTGTGCTTGCACAGAAATGTTCTGAACCTTGCTAATATGCGTGCATCTTTGGTTTAATAGCTTTGGTTTCCGTTCAAGAATGTCATTGGTCTTTTCACACAGAAAAGACCACAAAGAAAATCTTAGTGAGTGCTCCTGAAGTAGGGTTTGATTTCTGACTGCAGCGCAATAAAAACTAAAGGTAAACTTCAAAAGATTGAACAGAAAACTCTACTTCCTGGTGATTAAAAGTGGATCACTTAGGCTTCTGTTGGGTGAAAGTCGAAATGGAAACTTTCATTAAAAACCATTTGGAAGATAACGGAGACGTGAACATCACATACCTTCACTTGTAGAATATTGCCAAAGCTGAACTTTGTTGCAAATTAGTAGACTTAAATGGTAAATTAAGAAAAAGCTTTAAAATGTAAGGTATAATGTATTAGGAAGGGAGGGGAAAATCAATATAGCTTAACTTGTGGTACATGTAATCAAAGGGAGATACCCACAAATAACTAGAAGAAGGTGATGTAAAACTGAAGTCTGACAAAGATTTTACTATGTTGCAGTCTATGGATAATCACGAGCTATTAGATTTGAAACTTTCAGAGAGTTGAGAAATTTTAACTTGTCCAAGCTAATGCAAGAAGCAGCAGAAAGATATCCTAATAACCTTGGGAAAAGACTTTTAAAAAAAGTGTCAATTAATTTCTTCAAAAAAAAAAAAACAAGACCTCAGGCTTGGAGAGTTTTCTAGTTGAGTTCTTTCACACTCTCAAAGAGCAACTATTTTCTGTAATACAGAAACTTTTCCAGAGCATAGAAATCTATGGAAAATCTTCCCAGTTCATTTGATAAAACTAACATAGAACCCCTTAGCAGAACCTGACAAAGATGCTATGTTGGAAGAAAACCCAGAACCAGCTAATATGGGATTTTAGATCCACATGTCCTAAATAAAACACTGTGCTGGCAATATCATTTATCTCACAATGCAAGGATGGTTCAAGATCAGGCATTCTGCTAATAGAATCTAATTCATTAAGAGGTCCAGTGAGGAAAATCACAATAATATCATTCAATAGCATTTATTAAAAATTATTAATTTAGAGAAAGGGAGGGGGAGAGGCCTTTTATAAAACTAGGAATAGAAAACTTCTGCAAAAAGATAAATATTACCTAGATGAAACCAACAGCTGAGCTAACATCTTTCTTAAAACTATTTCTGTTAGCTTTGGAAGGAAGCCAATCTCATCATTACTAAGGAACATTTCTCTGGGTATCTAGCCAATGCAGTAATACAGAAATTAGAATTGTAAGGAATGGATTGTGGGAAATAAAATCATTGATATTTTCAGGTATTCTAGTGCAAGGGTAAGCAGACTACCTGTTTTTGTCAATGAGTTTTATCGGAATGTAGCCACGCCCATTTGTCTACATTGTGTCAGTGGCTGTTTTCAAGCTGCCATGGCTTGAAAGCCATTGGAAGTTGAATAGTTGTGACAAAAATCACATGTCCCGCAAAACCCTAAATATTTACTATCTAGCACGTATGGGAAAAGTTTGCCGACCCTTTTTCAAGTATGTTCCTTGAAAACCTAAGAAAATCAACCCTGAAACTCTTAGAATGAGAGTTTGGGAAAGTAGGTACAATAGAAAGAAACAAAAATGCAGTAGATATACTAGCAACAATTAAAACGTAACTCAGGGGAAAGGTCCCTTTCATGATTGCCCTAAAACCTTAGTAATCCCATCTAAAATTAGCTGTAAGGGAAAAAAAATTATTTAAATTGCTGAGATATAAACTTGCATAGATAAATGTGAAAGATTCTTTCAAATCATTTCAAGAAAACTCACTGGCACACAGCAAACCAGGGTGAATCGATAAAGGATTAATGTCCTTTGTGAATGAATGGAATATTCTACAGTTTTCCAGGTTTTCTGCAATGAACACGTGGTACTTTCGTAACAAGGAGGGAAAACCTTTACACTGAAAAAGAAAAAATGTAAATTCTGTCCTACTTCACACATTATGTTTTCAGGGAAATAGTTGAGAATGCTTCTAGTACAAGTGAGCAACGTGGATCATAAAACTAGCTTGGTCCCCATCATACCCATACCTAATAAAAAAATTGCCCAAAGGACACAGTGGCCAGCAGAATAATGAGTAAATTCAAACTTTCTTTATACCGTTTTTTTTGGATTTATATGTTTTTTAGGCTATTAACATTTTTCATCTATCTTTTTAAGGGGGAAAATGTGCCAATCGTGTAGACATTTTTTGAGTTACCGTTAGCAACCTGTGTGATAAGATTCTCTTACCAAGAACTGAAGTATAATCACTTAGATTATGCAGGTGTCCTAAAGGGTCATAGGATCAGAAGCATTTCTCCTGATTAAACTGGTGATGTTGTCAAGTAGCTTGGACCATTTGGCAGGGCTTCCTGAAAAGCTAGACTCTTACACGCTTTCGGCATCTTATTTTTAACACTGACCCTGGCTGGGCTATTAACCTGCAAAATGATAATCTGAAATCAAGCATGTTGAGGGGAATATTGGTGTGTCTCCTATGGATGGTCCTGGAGCCCTTTCCCCCCCTACTCCCCTCTTGGGGTGCACCTGCCTGACATGACACCTATGAGGGCATCCTGAAAACTGCTCTGGGTTGTAATTCCTGGAAATTAACATTGTAATCCACACTCCCCGTGGAATCTCACTGCACCGCTGTCTTTGGTTTCAAGCCTTTTATTCTCCGGCAACGTTTTTTAAAAGATGGTGGTTGCCTGACCGGGTGTGTCCTACTCTCGTGACAGGCCGTCGAGGAAACGCAGGGCCCTTGGTGATGTGGGGAATGTGACAGCGGCCGTGCCCACCATTCCGGGATTCCCCAATACGTCCTCAACCAGCGCACCTACGAGCTCAGAGGAGCACAGACCGTTCGAGAAAGTGGTGAACAAGGAGTCTCTGGTCATCTCTGGCCTGCGTCACTTTACTGGCTATCGCATTGAGCTGCAGGCTTGCAACCAAGATTCCCCCGAGGAGAGGTGCAGTGTGGCTGCATATGTCAGTGCCAGGACCATGCCCGAAGGTGGGTCAGCTCACATCATGGGGCCAAGAGCCCCAGGCTGACCAAGGAAAAGCCTTCCACCCTCTAGGCAGCGTATATGTGATTTTAACTTATTTGCCTTAATCATTTTTCATTTTCCTCCAGCTTTATTGAGATGTAATTGATGTATAACATCGTGTAAATTTAAGGTGTACAATGTGTCGGTTTGCTACACTTACATATTGCAAAAGCATTCTCTCAGTAGCGTTAGCTAACATCTCCGTCAGGGCACAGAATTACCATTTCTTTTCTGTGGTGAGAACATTTAAGATCTACTCTCTTAGCAGCTTTCAAGTATACAACAGAATATTGTTAACTATAACCACCATGCTGTACATTAGATCCTCAGAACTTATTCAGCTTATCAATGGAAGTTTGTACCCTTTGACCAACATCCCCCCATTTCCCTCACCCCCCTGCCCCTGGGAACCACCATTCTACTCTCTGTTTCTATGAGTTCAGCTTTTTTATCATCCACATATAAGTTAGATCATATACTATGAGTCTTTCTCTGTCTGGCTTTTTTCCCTTAACATAATGCCCTCAAGGTCCATCCATGTTAACCTATATTATTTTGTAATTATATGAGTCATCATAGCCATTATATAAACTTTAGAAAGGACACACGAGCCATAAGAAAAATAAAGTAAAATTAAGGAATACTTATACAGTGTGTTAGGGTTCTCCAGAGAAACAGAACCAACGGTGTAACTGAAAGTGGGGTCCGGCTGCTTGCTGCTCAAAAGCCAATAAAGGGGCAAGGTTGGTGGAAAGGAAAATTTGCTTTATTTTGGATGGTGGCAACTGGGGGGTGAGGGGAGGGCGGACACTTGTCCAAAGGCCGACTCCCTCCCAACGACAGTCAGTAGGCAAGAGCTTTTCTAGACGGAGGGAGGGGGCTACATGCAGAAACAGCACAGCCAGCTCTGACCGTCATCTTGAAATTGGTCATCAGTGGTCTGACCAGCGTCATCTTGATTGTTTTAAGTATGGTTAGTCTTTAGTTCCAGGGTTGGTTTGTTTCCATCACTTTGAGGCCAATTCTTGGAATTGTGGCGGCTTATGTCATGGGTACAGTCTGGTCATCATGTAGTTAACGTCTCCACCTGGCGAGGGTTTCAGTATCTACAAGACAGTTCACAGGATAGGGCTCAGAATATTATCTGTAGCCCTTGAGAAGGAACTCAAGGTCCCTGACTTTGCTTAATGACTAAATTATTATTATTTGGTCTCCTTTGACTGTTTTCCTTTGTTTCTGCATTTTCTCCCTTCTCTGATTAAACTTATTCTTTGGCTACAGTTTTTCCACAGACAAAAGGCAGGCGGAGGACATGGGGGACACAGACCATAGGGCACCTGCTCCATTTCAACAGGATGTGACATAGATCAATCGATTGATAGACAGACAGACATAAATATGTAGAGAATCCCATGAGACGAGCTCTATACGTCCATTCTCCAATATGGGAAATGGAACACAAGAAAGTTACGTACCCAGTTTAAGGTCACTCAGCTGCTAAGTGGTGGAGGTGGGATTTGGTCCAGGGATCGGGTCCCTGCCTCTAACCGCTGCCCCTTACAGCCAAGGCAGATGATATTGTTGGCCCCGTGACCCACGAAATCTTCGAGAACAACGTCGTTCACCTGATGTGGCAGGAGCCCAAGGAACCCAACGGTCTGATCGTGCTGTACGAAGTGAGTTATCGACGATACGGCGAAGAGGTAAGATCCTTGACGCCTGGGGATGTGCCTTCAAGGCTGTCATTGGTACCTCCTTTTTCTTCTTAAGTTCTGGCTCTAGTGCTTCTCTCATTAGGTGCTTTGTCATGAGGACTCAAAGCCTTGATATATGACTTTCCAGGGAGATGGGTCAGAAATGCCAGCGTACAAATTTTATTGTAGCTAAACTATCCCCAGGACTTACCGTGTGCCCTGTGCATGCTAAACGCTTAACACACGGTGTCTCATTTATCCTATTTCCACCATATCTAAGACGTGATAAGAGGCCCTGTTATTCTTATAGAACGCTAAGAGAGGAAAAGCTGTTGCCAATTCTAATTGTGAGATGCGTTCCAATTTCAGAAATGTCAAAATGTGAAAATCGTATGTCTCTCGGGACCAATGAAGTGCGATAAACCCTCAGAATAACCCAAATGAGCTTGGTACTGACTGAAGCATCCAGAATTTAAACATGAGGCATCCAAGGTTTATAAGAATAGAGTCAGGATTCAAACCCAAGACTATCTGATGTTCTAATCCAGGGGTTGGCAATTCTTTTCTGTAAAGGGCCAGATAGGAAACATGTTTGGCTTTGTGGTGAGACGGTGTCTGATACTCAACTCTGCCTTTGCATTGTGTAAGCTGCCGTGTAGACGATACGTAAATGAAGGGGTATGGTTGTGTGCCAATAAAACTTTATTTGCAAAAACAGGCAGCAAGCAGGCTGGGATTTGCTGGTCCCTACTCTTAAGCCTGTAACCACTGTGGGGCAGGTCTCTATCCCCAGAAAGGGCTTGGGGTCTACACCTGTCAAGAGAGGCACTCCTGGGGTGTGGACCTGATTAAGGATATTTCTCCCCTTTACTGGGTGACTTCAGGCAGATGTCAAGTTACCTACCTGAGTTTGACCCGGAGGGTGTACCCTGCCATCAACTGAGCCCTTTGCAATGATCCATTTATACCTCACAATGACCCTCTAAGGGAAAATCTGCTAGTGTCTCCATTTATGGCTGAGAGAATGGAAATTTGGGGAGCTGAATAGACTTTCTCAAGGTCATACACCCAACACTCAAACCCAGATCCTTGGGCTCTGAGGCCTGACATCGGCAATTAGGGGTGATTAGGTGGATCAGAGGTCATTTTCCATAAGGGGCCAGGGAGTTAATATTTTCAGCTTTGGGAACCATACAGTCTTGGATCAACTGCTCAACTCTGCTGTTAGAGCTCCAAAGCAGACACAGACAATACAACAATGAATGGGAGTAGTTGTGTGCTAATAAAACTTTATTTACAAAATCAAGCAGTGGACCGGATTCAGCCCGCGGGCCCTAGTTTGCCAACCCCTAACAGAAGTTGTAGCAAAAGTGTCCGACTTCTTGGAACTTTGAGGGAGAGTCATCCTGTAACCAGGTGGGCAGAGCTTGGCTTCCGCAAGCCAGAGAGGACAGACGGACCTCTCTCTGTTGATCCTTCCTGGGACCACATCTCTTGATGTCCAGATATTCAGCTTTGATGATGATTTAGAACTGAAATCTGCAAACTATCGTCTGTGGGCCAAATCTGACCCTCAGCCTGTTTTTATATGTCCTGCAGAGCACTGTCAAAAGAAACAAGGAAAACTGTGCACCAGTGTGAGTCCAGTGGCCAAGCCCAGCATCAGTATAGGAGGGGAGCCCTCAGGGGTGTATAAAGAGAGGCATGATTCATAAGGAGCCGTTATTGCAGCGTTGATTTAATATCTTATCCCAATCCCTGTTCTAAGGAAATAATTCAAATTTGGGGTGGCGGTAAAGCTTTCTGCATAAGATTTTCACCACTAGCAAAAAGTACATGCCACTAGCTGTCTGTCCATTGGAGAATGGATACATAGAGGATGGTATATCCATAAAACTCGTGGATGTACAGCCCTTTACAATGATGTTGGGGGTGACCATTGTCCAGTATAATGTAGAGGTTGAGATTACAGGCTCTGGATTTCAGATCTTCCAAGCTGTTATTCTTCATCTTCCACCAGCAGCCAAGAAACACCCCCCCCCACCCCATCCAAAGTAGCTTATGACAAAAGGGAAGCTTATCAGCTCCCATAACTGAACAGTCGAAGGACATCAGGCGCAGCTGGATCCAGAATTCCTTTGGATCTGTTGCACCTCAAGGGGTCCTTGCAGTGATCCCAGCAGCTCCTGATCGTCCTGTGATTTTAGCGGTTCCAATCTTCATATCCTCTCAGTGCCAAGCCTAGAGGGAGAGAGAGTCTGTGTCCCAGCATTTCCAGCCATGCTGAGGTCACGTGACACCCAATCGTATGACCATGACAGTGCTGTGTGCTGATTGGCTCAGCCCTGAGGGTTTTAAAATAACAGCTTAATTGCGGTAACTTCACATACCATAAAATATACCCATTTAACATACAATTCAATGATTTTTAATATAGTCACAGCTGTGCAACCATCACCACAATTTCAGAATATTTTCGTCACCCAGCAAAGAAAGCCTACCTCCTTAGCCATCAACCCCCAATCTTCCCTGCTCCCTCCTCCTCCAGCCCCTGGCAATCACTAATCTGCCTTCTGTCTCCATGGAGACAGGTCTCTGCTACTGAGGCCAGCTCATCCCCACTTGCCTGGAATTTCCCAGGTTTGAGCATTGAAGTCCTGCATCCCGAGATAATCTGGGTAAACTGGGACAGTTGTTACCCTACTGGCACTGGACCCAACCCTAACTTCTCGCAGCCGCCTTCACTGGCCTGTCTCTCTCATTCCTGGAGCCCAGGTGTTGCCGGTAGGAATTCTTACCACCAATCTCCACCATAACCTCTGCCCTGCATAGCCCTGGGACCTGCATGGACCCTGATCCTAGACAGACGAGCCCTATTTGCTCTTTAGGGGAACAGAGGGATAGAGGGAAAATTAGGAGTGAGAGGTTACAATACGTTAAAAGAAAAAAAAAACTTATAAGCAAAACTGGGCGATTATCTCCATTTTCCATGATTGTCTAGTATCGCTTTGATAAAGTAAAAAGTAATATTAAAAAAAGCTATTTTTATACCGTTTGTGCTGTTGGGATATGATTTTGCTAGTTTTACAAAATTCTCTCCAGCATTTGGTGGGAGGTCATTTTTTCCCCTTATTTGCTAGTTTAACAGCCAAAATCACCTCTAGCTGCATTGTTTTTGATTCTGCCTCTCCTTGAACCTTGCATTAGAGTCATTTTTCCCCTCACCACTTCCCTTCCCACCTTGGGGGACCCTGGTACCAGAGACCACCCGCATCCTGGAAAGAGCATCGATTTTCAGTTTTTGCGCACTATATCCTTTGCTGCAGTACGTTTTTGCAGCTTTAGCTGTTTTTTTTTCTCTTGTTTGCACAAACTTCTATAATTGGCTTCGTCACTCTTCATCAGATTTGCTTCTTTTTTGTTTTGCTTTTTTGGTGTCTATGGAGAGAGCTGCCTCTAGTTCCTTCCAACATGCTCCCTTCTCCATCCCCACCCCTCGAGGTACATGGCCAGCACTGTAGGATGTATTTCCCCTTTATCCCGGAGAGCAGCTACCTTTGATTTCTATATTTGCTTATTTGTCCCTTTCCACTTGGTGACTCATCCTACTTGGAAGAACCTTTGGACTAGACTTCCCCACCCCTGCCGCCAGCCCGATCTGTTTTCTTGCTGTTATTGTCACATGATAAGCACGGGAGTTTTTATGTTTCTCTCTCTCTGCACTCCTTCCTGAAAATTTCCAGTCCAGTTCTCTGCATGCACTATTAGCCTGGAGCTGTTTTGGAAAGTTTTCAAAATTTGGCGGCCGTTTGCAAGTTTCGTGGTCGTATTTCCCAGTAAGCCTCACGCCTTTCCTAATAAGCTCTGGGTTTCTTTCTTTTTACATGTTTATTGCTGGGGCATGTATGCTTTACTTATCTCCTCTCTTCTTGCCAGACACTTAAGTAGATCCCAACTCTTTTAATGGTGGTAAAATAAATCAAAAGGAAAGGAAGGTGTTTTAAAATTTGTCCTTAAGACATTAAGCCCATGTAACGGGTTGGTTCTTCGGTGATTTAGGTGATCTGGGTCCCTTTTTTCCTGACCTTCTGGAGTCCTGGTGAAAATGCCCCATGGTGGTTTCAAGGAGAGGTTTGGAGCCAGACAGTTCTGGGTTCGAGGGCTTCCCTGCCACTTATCAGCTATGAGATCTGGGACAAATCATTTCAGCTCCCCAATCAGGGGAGGGCAAGCTATTTATGTAAAACCTGTTTTTGTGCAGCTTGTGAGCTAAGAGTCACTTCCACATCTTCAAATGGTTGAAAAGAATCCAAAGGAGAATAGCATCTCTTGACATGTGTACATTTCTATGAAGTTCAGCTTTCAGCATCCACCGTGTTTTGTGGGCACACAGCCACATTCAGTTGTTTACGGATGTTATAGATTCAGGATTCAGGATCCGTCTCTGGCTGCTTTTCAGCTATGATGGCCGGGTTGAGTCGGTGACAGTGACCGTCTGGCCCCCTTGAAGCCAGAAATATTGACTCTCTGGCCCTTTACAGCAAACGTTTGCCAGACCTCCACCCCAAGCCTCAGTTTTCCTGTTTCTAACATGAGGCTAAGCGTGAGGTGGTTATAAGAATTAAATGACGTGATCTGAGCCACAGGCTTGGCTGTGGTTTAGGAAGATTGGCTGTTATCATGTATCAATGATAACCTCTCTGTCTGTGCCTTATCCATAGAGCTGAGGTTCTGTAATTCCTCGAGTCTCAAAGTCGCTTGCCTGTTGCAGCGTTTGTGGCTAACTCCGTCCGTGTCACTTCTGAGTGGGATCCTTGTTTTCTAGGAGCTGCATCTCTGCGTCTCCCGCAGGCATTTTGCTCTGGAGCGGGGCTGCAGGCTGCGTGGTCTGCCACCCGGGAACTACAGTGTGCGAGTTCGGGCCACCTCCCTGGCGGGCAATGGCTCCTGGACGGAAGCTACCTATTTCTACGTCACAGACTATTGTAAGTCTGCACGGCCACTTCGACTGGTAGGGTCTGTGCTTGCTGCCACACACAGCAGAACATTTCAAAGGATGGTTGGGGGAGCATGGAGGCTGTGGGTACTGGCTCTGTCTTGACTCCTGGGTCCAACGGCTGCTGCTGTGTGACCAGGGCAAGAGGCGTGCCCTCTCTGAGCCTGCACTTCTCCATCTGATCATGGATATAATACTAGGACCACCCCTGGAGGTGAAGGGACGTTTCAATGACATCACGAATGTCAAGTGGCTGGCACAGGGCATATCCGATAAACACATTAGCTCCGGTTACTGGTGTCTTCATCTTTGTTTTTAGATAGGCCATGCCCTCCGAGGGAGGATGTGGGCGCTTATCTGCTCGGCCTTGGGTGTGCTCTTGGCCTGGAGGCAGGAAGTGCCACCATGGGGTGAGCTGGATACACTGTGGACAGTAGGGTGAGGACAGGTGGGGAGAGCTGAGCTGGTTAGGGAGTGCTTCCTGGAAGTGGTGATATCTTGGCGGAAACTGGAAGATTGTATGAGTTGGGGCGGAAGATGTTCAGCCCGACATGTGGTAGGAACCCAGACACTTGGAAGGAAGGGAGATTCTAGCCCAGGAGGAGTGGGAACTTGGGTGGTGTCAGTGTTCTGACACCAACCGGACATATAGCACTACAATTCTGATGCTTTCCACTGGAGTTAGCACAGACTCTACAAATTAAAAAGAGCGTTGTTCCCACCAAGACTGCTCTCACCTCAGATGCCAGATGCAAGTTTTGGGGGTTCTCCAGGCCACCTGTACTTCTGACTGACTGGCTACAAATTTGGGTGTGATCACAGCCCCATCAGATTTGATCATTTGCTAGAATGGCTCACAGATCTCAGGAAAGTGCTATATGACAATGACAGTTTTATTACAAAGGATGTAATTCAGGACCGCCCAAATGAAGAGCCCCATAAGGTGGAGGCTAGGAGGGTCCTGGACACGGCTCCTGTGTCTTCTCCCCATGGAATCAGGACACATCACACCACCTCCTGGTATACTGATGTGTTCACCAGCCAGGAAGCTCCTCTGAGCTCTGGTGAACTGAGTTTTTATTGGGGTTTCACTACACAGATGTGATTGGTTGAAGCACTGCCCACATGATTGAACTCCACCTCCAGCCCCTCCCCCTGTCTGGAGGCCACCCCACCTCTCTAATCACACACTTGGTTTTCTGGTGACCAGCCCCCATCCCGAACCATCTCATGTCTTAGCATAAACTCAGGTATGTTCCAAGGGGATCATCAATAACAAAGACACTCCTAAGACTTAGGATTTTTCAAGGATTTGGAGGGACACCATGAATAAAATTCAAAGGAAAATATCAAAGTGGGAAAAACATTTGTAACATCATTGACAAACAGTTATATCTTTCATACAAAATGAGTACGTATATATGTCTCCTATGAGTTAAAGATATATGTCCTCACACAAAATAAGCAAAGGATCTAAATAACCTATTTAAAAAGAAATAGAAAAAATAGAATACGTAAGGAAGAAAAGGTCCAGCCTCACTCAAAACCACACCAAAAGAAAGAAAAGCAAGTCAAAGTGAGATAGAATTGTTAACTTATCAAATTTGCAAGGTTTTTGTTTGTTTCTGTTTTTTAAGTATGTACTTAGTGTTGTCCAAGAGTGCAGACACACGGGCATTCTGTTTCATGGTAGACAAGTCCTAAAATGTAGTCCTCTAATAGTATGTATCAAAAAAGCTTACAAAGGCTTTTACTATTTCAGCCAGCAGTGCTGGCTCTAGACGTTCATCCTAAGGAAATGACCAGAGATGTCCAGAAAAGATAAATGTTCAAGGAAATCCAGCACTGCTTACTAACAATAGCAAAACAGCTGGAGAATTAAATGTTTGACACATTAGATTACTTTAAAAAATTCTTTCTTAAATAACAAGGAGGCAAGCAAGGCACCTAGGGTGCAAAATTTAAAGAGGCACTCACCCTCAGGGGTTGACTCTGCCCTGGCATGGCCAAGCGCACGAGTTCCTCTCAAATTTTGCACTCTGGGTGCTTCCCTTCCCACACCCTAGTTCTGGTGGCCACTGGAATCTGAAGACTGTGGGATCTGGGACACAGAGACGGGGTGGGGCAGGCAGCATGGATCTCAGATTCTACCGTGAGATGTGTTGGGTTCTGAGCAATCAGTAGCCTCCAGCTTCCCCTGCCAAAGGATGGGGAAGAGAGACATTACCGACCACGGCACGTGACCAGACGGTTTCCATTTTTCATGTCCCATTCAATCAGCAAATATTTAGGGAGGCTTTCTCCATGCCAGGAGCCACCAGAGGTGGAAGGAGGAAGTTTGCTGTCAATTCAGGGAGGTCCAGGAGGATGAGATGTCTCTGGATAGAGATGGCCACCAAAGGCAGCATGGAATGGTGGTCAAGAACTTGCTCAGATGGCCCGAGTTCAAATCCCTGCTCCACCGTGGATCAGCTCTTGGACTTGGGCATGACCCCTCACCTCTCTGAGCCTCTGTTTCCCAATCTGTTAACTGGCATTGATCATAGCACCTCCCGCCTTGGCTTATGGGATGATTAATTAAGATCTCCCGGGCAAAGCACTTCAAACAGTGCCTGGCGTGTTCCTAAGTGTTCAGTAAACTACTATTATTAAAGACCTGAAGGACTAGGTTCCTTCTCTGGCTTCCCAGAACTCACTTTCTTCCTTGGCTTGGAAGAATCTGAATACGTGGATGCATTTCTAATTATAGACAACTCAGCCTTGTGTGTGAATTAAAAAGAATTAAGGCTACATAGCATGTCTTCCGTTGGTTTCGTTTTTTGGGACGCGACCCCCAGCAAACACAGGGCACTTCTGGTGAATTTTTCATCTGCCAGAGGTGCTGTTGGGATTAAAATAAGCTATTTAATTTGCAGGGTCCAGTGCAGAGTGAAAATGCAGGGCTCCTTCTTTAAAAATTATTAAGACTTTGCAGACAGGGACAATAGAGCATTAAACAGAGAGCAGAACCTTCTGAGTGTGCGGACCTGCCTGATGGCTTGGGTTGCGTGCCCGTGAAGGTGGCCTTCGATGGTGAAGGGAGAAAAGCTGGTGATGGGCAGTAGTCTGGGGTCACCGCAGGAGAGGTTCAGGGACTAGAGAAGGGGGACAAGTGTGTGTGGCCCGTTGGACATGTAGATGTGTTTTCCGGTGTGACCTTTGATGTGAACACATTTTGATGTGAAACCTATATTTTCTTATTCTATTTCAGTAGACGTGCCATCAAATATTGCAAAAATTATCATCGGCCCCCTCATCTTTGTCTTTCTCTTCAGTGTCGTGATCGGAAGTATTTATCTATTCCTGAGAAAGAGGTGAGCACAGAGGTGTTCTGGTAAATGGTTAACAAGCAGCTCTCTCGGGGAAAAGTATGCCTACATGTAGATAGAGTTATATCTAAATTTCCTGTAGGGACTTCCCTGGTGGCACTAGTGGATAAGACTCCATGCTCCCAATGCAGGGGGCCCCGGTTCGATCCCTGGTCAGGGAACTAGATCCCACATGCATGCCGCAACTAAGCGTTCACATGCCACAACCAAGGAGCCTGCCTGCCACAACTAAGACCCAGCGCAACAAAATAAATAAATATGTTTAAAATAAATAAATTTACTGTAAATCTTACTGATCTAAAGGATGTATAGCATGCAACTTACAGATAATTCTCATAATACAATATACAGTACTCGCTATCATAAATTCCCTACAGCCAGTTGATCCTCACCAAATGTTTTTGTCAATTTTTTCTCCCCTGAACCTTTGTATCTATAACCAACCTATGAGTGCAACTGTAGAACGGCTGTAGTTCCAAGATGAATCTTGATTGATATTTTGTTTACATTTAAGAGCAAGATAAAAATGAAATAAGGCATATATATTCATCAACAATAGGAATGACTTTTGCAGAATCAGATAATAATTTTTAAATACTGAAAGCATATTTTCTCAATTTTTGTGCCATTGGCAATGTCATGGCTACAGAGATGACACACATTTAAGCTTAATCCGCATTACTGACATTCTTGCCATCACTTTCTCAAGCCTGGATGTACAACAGAACAATAAACCGGTCTTGGTATGTAGCGTTTGCCTATTTACACCCGCTGTGAATATTCCCACCGTGGCCAATTTCAAGCTACAGCCATGACGTCACTGAACGCAGAGTTGGGAAGAGATATGCAGTCAATCACAGATATGTAGTATTTCTGCCATATGGATGCAATCATATAAATAAATAAGGTAATACAGAAGGGCTGAAGAGTGTCCAGTCCATCAAAGTAAGAGGTAGCATGATAATTGGTTTTGAATATTCATTACCTTTGCTTTGAATATAACGTATTTAGCTGTAAGCCTGTGTAATTTAATTTTAAATGGTGGTTGTATTTAACAACTGGCTTGCAGATTTCCTGAAAATTCAACAGTTGTTTCTTATGAGCTGGAATGAGATGGTTCCGGAGCAGGAGTAGATGAGCAGTTTTTAGATGTTATATTGACAACCATAAATTGTAGCTTACGAGTGAGCGGTTCCATGGTGATGCACTTAAGTGGCCATCTGATGGGCTTCTGCTAAAAAAATAAGGGTCCCCCATCCTCACCCCAAACTGTATCCAGGATTACGTGCATGCTGCTAATAAGGGTGGCTGTTTGCACTGGGGAGGCTGTAACCTCCCGCTAATGACCCACAGAGTTCTGTGAGGATATCAAGATGGAATGTCTCCATTTTTCTCATCCAGGCAGCCGGATGGGCCACTGGGACCACTGTATGCTTCTTCAAACCCCGAGTACCTCAGTGCCAGCGATGGTGAGTATGATCCCCTCCCTTGTGGGTGACCAGAATCCCGCTGTTCAGCTTCCTTTGCCATCACTGTCAAGTGACAGTCAAGAGCTGATACCCTGGGGGGCTGAGAAGAGTCCTTTCATTCAGTTGAGTCTGCAGACCTGCCCCTTGCTGCAGAAACCCTGTTACCGGGAGCAGTCGGACACCTGCTGTCTGGCACTTGTTGGAATGGGCTGATCTAGCTGGTCTGGGACCCATTTGTGGGCTTGGCTGAGAGGCCGTGAACTTGGTGCCCCAGCTGTGGGGGTATAGAGCTTGGATCCTGTGCCAGAGAGAGTGCCGAGGGTCAGAGCCAGAAAGTGGTGACCAAACTGGCCATCCAGGCTCGGAGGTGGGAATCAGAAGCCAAGGTGAGAGACTGGGGATCAGGGATGGGGCAGACAAGAAGCAAGGACAAGATGGGGAAGGTGGGAGGCTGGGTGTGTACCAGGGGCACATCTACTATTGCTGTCAGCTGACCATGGGTGTGATGCTGACGCTGATATGGCAGGATCAATGGCCATATTCCCCTGGATTGTACCAAAAGGCAGTGAGTGACCCCTGAAGAAAAGGCGTGGCTGTTCCTTCAGATGTGAACGCAGCTGTTGCACTTACAAGTTTCTAAAATGCTTCGTGTAGCAAATTCAGAAAGCGACTTTCAAGGCATGCGCACCGTTGCCTGACAGGATGCTGCCTTGGGGTACAGGGATGGTGTTTCTAAGGGTACCCGGGATTTGTTTTAAATAAGTCTGGTGAGACGTGCAGACCTGCAAGTGACTATCATGAGGAAGAAGTTTAGACTCACAGAGTCCGTTGAAACAGGAGGCAGGGCCACATGGGGAAGCACCAGGGTCGGCCAGGAAGCAGAGGGAGTGATGGAAAAATGTCGGCAAGAGGCTTTATTGTCTTTTCCATGGGAAAGGAGGAGTCAGGCAGGGTAAGACATAGGATGAGCTAGTTTGAACTGTTTCAGCAGGGTCTGGGGCATAGGGGCTGTCCTTGGTTGTCTGCAAACTGGCCCTGGGGTGATCAGGGCAGGGGGATAGTGGCCCAGAGTGTGAGAGCCTGATCACGGAGGGGGTTGGGGTGTGGGCTGTGGATTGGTTGGTCTGCATATGAAAAGCGGACTCACAGGCACGTCATTTACTGTCGGTAGGAATTGGCCACCCCTGGGGTGGGCAGTCCTGGCAGGTTCAGCAAGACCTCAAAGCATCAGAACAGAGAAGCTAGACAAGGAGTTTATTCCGAGTGGGAATATACACAGAGCCCAGGAGCAGGAGTGGGTGAAAGTTAATCCAGAGCATCCCCTGCCTGTTTGAGAATGGCATTGTTAACCGTATCAGAGATGGGGAAGCTGAACCTCAGGACCACCTCTCCACCCTACTGTCCTGTTTCCTTCCGGGGATGCAGCAATGGCCGAGAGCACAGGGGTACTAAGTGAAAGCTAGAAATTGGGGCTCATGGGTCTTTAAGGCCAGGAAGTTCTGGGCCAAGGGATACACACAGGGAAAGGTCCAAGCTCAGAAGCCTGAGGGGCCCCCCAGTGAGCATCTGTGAGTTCATTTGGGTGCAGAATGCTTGTCTGGTCCAATGTCCTTGAAAGAGCCATTGGTGACCGTATCGTGTTGCTCAGACTGCTGTGATCAGACTGGGTGGCTTAGTAAACAGTTTGATTTCTTCACAGTCCTGGAGGCTGGAAGTCTGAGATCAAGGGGTCAGCAGGGTTGGTTTCTCCTGAGGCCTCTCTCCTTGGCTTGTAGACAGCCATCTTCTCCCTGTGTCCTCACATGGTCTTCCCTCTGTGTGTGTCTGGGTCCTGATCTCCTCTTCAAGGACACCAGTCAGACTGGATTAGGGCCACCCTAATGACCTCATTTTACCTTGATCACCTCTGTAAAGACTCCATCTCCAAATGCAGTCACATTCTGAGATACCAGGGTTAGGATGTCAACAAATAAATTTGCTAAGGACACAATTCAGCCCATAACAGGTGCAGAGGAGGGCAGAAAACATCTTGGCTTTTCTTATGAGGACTATGTGTATTTGTCTGCAGATTATTTGCTGCGTAACAAACCACCCCAAACTTAGTGGCTTAAAACAAACACCATTTGGTGGGTTCGCCACCTGGGTTCTTCTGTTCTCACTTATGTGGCTGCATCCCATCTGCAGATCCACTGGCACTGGGTGGTCTCGGGTGAGCTCACTCACCTGTCAGATAGGGTCATCCCCTATCCCCTTGGTACTTTGCAGAAATAACAGGCTCAGCTGGGAATTAGCATCCTTTGGTAACAGGGCTCTGAAATCAGACAGAAAGGATGGGGATGCAGGCTCAGCTCAGCGTTTACTGGCCAGAACCCTGGACTCCTTCCCCAGTCTCTGCCTGTCCTGTTCCTGGCTCTGTGCCCACTGCCCGGCACAGGGTCTGGACCACAGGAGTCAGTGAACGTTTGGGAGGGAGAGCTCAGGTGGGAGATGGCCAGGGACCCCTGAGGGATCCTCCAAGCGTGCTGTGTAGATAAGTGAGGTGTAGTGTTTCCCTGCTCTGTGTACGTGCCGGATGAGTGGGAGGTGCCTCGAGAGAAGATCACGCTCCTGCGAGAACTGGGGCAGGGCTCCTTCGGCATGGTGTACGAGGGCAACGCCAGGGACATTGTCAAGGGCGAGGCGGAGACCCGAGTGGCGGTGAAGACGGTGAACGAGTCTGCCAGCCTGCGAGAGCGGATCGAATTTCTCAACGAGGCCTCAGTCATGAAGGGCTTCACCTGCCACCACGTGGTGAGTCCCGAGTTGGCTCCAGGAGCAGAAAAAGTCTTCCTGTAATACCTGTCCTTCCTCCTATCGCATAGAGCAGTGGGGATGCTGGGTGTGGACCTCCTGCCCAGCCCCGACTCTGCTGAACATCCAAATAAAGGTGGCCCTTCCCTTCTCATTTCTCAAATCCCATCCTCTCCCACCTCACTCAGAGCAATACCCTTTTCACTGTACCATTGCTTTCCAGAATCTTCCATCTCTTCCCTCTTCCTGGCTCCTTTGTAACCTTTAAACACAGTGCTCCACCCCTTCCCTGCTCCCCCAAGTCAGCACAGACTCTCCCTGCCTTTCTGTTCCCACCATGGCCCCTTAATTTCTCCTTGAGCCTGTGTCCTTTCATCTTTGCCCCACACATATTCAAGGAGCACCTGCTCTGTACTGAGCTCCATTCTCCTCTCTGGGATGCAGCAGATGTCTGTCCTCCTGGAGCTCTCAATCCCGCGGGTGGAGACAGAATCTAAACCCAGTAGATTAATGATGTTGTCCACGAGGAGATGATGCTATGGCAACAGGGAGAGGAGGGCAGAGTTGGGGAACTGGGAATGCAGCAGTGGCAAAGGTACATTTGAGCAAAGACTTCAGAGTGTAGGGACCGAGCTGTGTGGACAGCTCAGCCGAGGACAGTCAGCTCAGGCGAGGGAACAGAGGGTCAGGCAGTGGGAACAGCTATGCAAAGGCCTGGAAGTGGGCCTTTGTGTTCAGAGATACGAGGGTTTGCCTTGACATGTTGCTGTGTGGGGGCAGGTCTGTCTGCTTCCCCCCTCCCACCAGACTGTGAGTTCTGAATTCTCCCACTCCCCAACCCAACAAGACATTGACCTTGGTGTTTCAGCCAGGCAGACCAGGGCTTTCCACAGTCCAGTCAGGAGCAGGGCGCTGTGTGTGATGTAGGTACCAGACAGGGAGACCCGGGTGAGTGGACATCTTCCCACAGACCCTCATCCAAGAACTGCCCCCCTGCCCCCTCCCCCATGCTTGTTCCACAGGTTCGCCTCCTGGGGGTGGTATCCAAAGGCCAGCCGACGCTGGTGGTGATGGAGTTGATGGCTCATGGGGACTTGAAGAGCTACCTCCGTTCCCTGAGGCCTGAGGCCGAGGTGAGCTGCCTCCAGGTACCCGGTGGGGTGCCCGCTCCCGGCCTCCGGCACTGGTGTCACTGAACACAACCCCATGTTTCGACTTTAGAATAACCCCGGCCGCCCTCCCCCTACCCTGCAAGAGATGATTCAGATGGCTGCGGAGATCGCCGACGGGATGGCATACCTGAACGCCAAGAAGTTCGTACACCGGGACCTCGCAGCTCGAAACTGCATGGTCGCCCACGATTTTACCGTCAAAATTGGAGGTGCGTCTGGCTTTCTGCTTTGAAATGTATGGGCCAGGCCTTCTGATTTCAGGAGGAGTTGTCTATAGCAAGTGCTTCAGTCTTTTCTAATATTGGGAAGGGGCAGGGTTTGGACGGGGACCTAGTCCTCGTGCTGTAGTTTAATTGCATTTGTTCATTAATTCACTCATTCACTTCTTTAAGTAGTATTTGTGCCGGCCGCTGCAGGAGGTGTTACAGGGGTGAGGTTGAATGAGTCGCCGTGATTCTTCTGCTCTTGTGTAGCTTGCAGTTATTATTTGCACATTGCAATTTGTATCTGCACCACCCAGCACAGCAGCCACTGGCCACTGCGTTTAATGTAAATTCAGTAAAATAAAATAAAATTTAGTAAAATAAAATAAAATAAATTCAGTAAACTGATTTAAACTAATTTAAATTCAGTAAAATAAAATATATTCAGTAAAATAAAATAAATTCAGTAAAATAAAATAATTAAAATGTAGTAAACTAATTTAAATTAGTTTAAATTCAGTAAAATAAAATGAAATTAAGTAAAAATAAATAAAATGATTTAAATTCAGTAAACTAATTTAGATTAATTTGAATTCAGTAAAATAATTTAAATTAATTTTTTAAACATCTTTATTGGAGCATAATTGCTTTACAATGGTGTGTTAGTTTCTGCTGTATAACAAAGTGAATCAGCTATACATATATCCCCATATCTCCTCCCTCTTGCGTCTCCCTCCCACCCTCCCTATCCCACCCCTCTAGGTGGTCACAAAGCACCACAAAGCAACTCCCTGTGCTATGTGGCTGCTTCCCACTAGCTATCTATTTTACACTTGGTAGTGTATATAAGTCCATGCCACTTTCTCACTTCGTCCCAGCTTACCCTTCCCCCTCCCCGTGTCCGCAAGTCCATTCTTTACGTCTGCATCTTTATTCCTTTCCTGCCCTCTAGGTTCTTCGGAACAATTTTTTTTTTTAGATTCCATACATAGTAAAATAAAATGAAATTAAGTAAAATAAATAAATAAATTCAGTAAAGTAAAATAAAATGACTAAAATTCAGTGAACTAATTTACATTAATTTAAATACAGTAAAATAAAATAAAATAAATTCAGTAAAATAAAATAAAATATTAAGTCGAACTGGGAACCTTGAACAATATTAGACAGTGCGGTATAGACCACGTTCACCATCACAGGAAGTTCTACTGGGCAGAGCTGTTCTAGTTGAACAGTAAAATAGTTGACATGTAAATAAGATGATGGAGACTGGGAAGAGAGCGCTGAAGGAAGTAAAGAGTTCAGTTCCATGATGGAGAGGAAAGGCCTCTCTCTCCATAAGGAGGCGACGTTTTAACCAAGACTTAGAGGGTTAGAAGTTGACCTGAGAGATGGCGTCTCAGGGGGAGCTACAGCACGTGCAGAGGCTGTGAGGTTGGAAGGATGGCTGATGTGGTGTGAATAAGGTGAACGTAGAGGGGAGCAGAGCAGTGTGAGATGTGAGGTTGAGGAGAGAAGCAGGAACCAGGCTGGGAAGGTCCTTGTCGGTCATGGTGGGTCATCTCGATGTTATTCTACGTAGCCAGTGTGAAGCAGGAATTGACATCATCCTATTTATGTAGCTTCTCTTGGGCAGTGGGCTGTCAGGGTCAGGATGGAGGGAGGGTCCTGCAGGTGAGAGATGGTGGTGGGCCTGGGGACATCCAGGGCTGTGGAGAGGAACAGACTAGAGAGGGATGTGGAGGTCGAGGGGGCAGGACTCGCCACTGTCTTTTCTGTGGGGTGTGAGGAAAGGGGGTGGCCAAGGGAAGACCCAGCACTGGGTTTCTGGCTGGGCAGCTGCGTGGGTGGTGGGACCAGATCCAGTGGCAAATAGTAGGTGGGTTGCAGAGCGTGAAAAGTTCAGTTTGGGATGCCTGAGAGGTATGGGTTGGAAGGAAGCATTGCTGAGGGTGGGATTCCCAAGCTCCAGGTCAGAACATCACTTCTTTGCTACTTGGTGGTTCTTTTTTTTCCCCTTTAAATGGTGGCCCATCCTCTCCCTCCACATCCCCATGAGTACCCTCAGAATCCATTCTTACTGGATTTGGCTGTGACCCAGGTGAGCACACACCTGAGGCAGGTGAGCTCACACCTGGGGCAGGTGCCTTCATCTGAGGGCTCTACCAGGGGTGGGGCAGAAAAGATGGCAGACAGCTGGCCACAGGTTGAAGGCTAAGAGCATGTGAACTACTGTTTGTTGTCAGACTTTGGAATGACCAGAGACATCTACGAAACGGATTACTACCGGAAAGGGGGAAAGGGTCTGCTCCCCGTGCGGTGGATGGCACCCGAATCGCTGAAGGACGGGGTCTTTACCACTTCTTCGGACATGTGGTGAGTCATGTGTGGGTTGGTGGACAGAACACTGCACTTGGATTCCAGGTTGCTCTGCTAGTATGACCAGTGTGAGAGGGGTCACTTGAAAACTGCCTTCCTCAGGGCTTCTCCATCTAGAAAAAGAAGGGATGGCATGTCTGGGGACCCTAGCACAGCCACTGTGACATTTCAATGGACACTAATCTTACAGGCATTTCTGAGCTGCAGCATGAATTGTTTAGTGAACTGGCCAACCAGGTTCTAGTAAACCAAGAAGGGGTGTGTGTGTGTGTGCGTTGTGTGTATTTTAACGGCTTCTTTGTTACTATTCCCGACTGTCATTGGCAGGTCCTTTGGCGTGGTCCTTTGGGAAATTACCAGCTTGGCAGAACAGCCTTACCAAGGCCTATCAAACGAGCAGGTGTTAAAATTTGTCATGGATGGAGGGTTTCTGGATCAACCCGACAACTGTCCTGAGAGAGTGTAAGTGTATAAATGGGGTACAGTGTGTGAGGCGCTCATTCAAACGTCTATGCCCTTTGCCGGGATACTCAGGTTTGTGTATCGTGTGTCTACATGTCTTTGTGTTTGCAGATTTCTTCTTCGCGTGCACATTTGTGTCTGCATATTGTGTCTACATACATGCTTGTGTTTGTGTATTGTATCTTTGGATGTGTGCTCTACTGCGTTTCATATTTTTGGAAGGTTGTATAGGAAATTGCACCGCAGTTGTTACTTTGGGAAGGAAACTGGGGAGCTGGAGTGGAGGCTTAGGTTTAACTATCTATTCTTTCTACACTTAACATTTTTGTCAGGAAAATAATACAATGGTATATGTCAATTATATCTCATTAAAAGTGGAAAAAAGAAATCGCTGAGCATAAACACTAAAAAAAAAAAAAATTGTCGGGGGTATGTATGACATATTCCTCTCCCAATATTTGTCTTAAATTTTTGTGGTAGGAACAACTGGACAACACAAACACCAAATGCACATCATTAAACACTTACCAAATTATCCAGTGTCATAATAGCCCAATAAATGTAAAGTAAAATAAAGAAAGTACTATCTTCCTAAACTAGCAATAGAAGGAAGGAAGAAAGGAAGGAAGGGAAGGAGGGAGGGAGGGAGGGAGGAAAGAAGGGAGAGTTTTAATATTCAATTCTGTCAATGGTATGGTTAGATAATCTTTCTTATCGCCCTGTTGTCATAGCTACTCACAGCAATGTTATTTAAATCTCAAAAAAGAAAATGATCAAAACACCCACCAATATGAGAATTGCCTAGTAAATTGATAAAATAATATGAAACAGAAATTGACATCTCAGATGATGCTTATATTTTATAACTCAATGGATTAGCGCATGTTAAAATAAGTGTAATAAATGTGTGTAAATTACATTTCCAAATGTATCCAGATAGAAAAGACAAGAGGTTATATCTGAAGGAGAGTTGTGTGCAAGCTGTATTTTCTCCATATTCTGGGGTGTTTTCTAACTTTCTACAATAAGCATTTACTACATATAAATTCCCTTATCACTGTTTCTTAAGAAAAAACTTTGCCCTCCTGAAAAAAAATCCATGGAGGGAGGCCATTTTGATGCTTCATCCTCAAAAGAATAAGATAGCTCTTTAGAAAACGTAGTTTGAAGAAACATCATATGCAACAAAAAAAAAAAATATGAAGCAGAGTTACTTAGAAACTCTGAGTAAAATATTTTTAAACATCTCCTCATGAAGGACCTTTCCTTGCCAACCCAATTAGCAGCTAGGTGTAGTTCCAGGACCAGGGAAATTACATGTAGACCCTAGGGTGGGAACCTGCAAACTTTTCCTCTAAAGGGCCATAGTGTAAATATATTCAGCTTTGTGGGCTGGGTGGCTCTCTGCCGTGTAGCTGGAAGCAGCCGTGGATGATGCATAATTGGATGGGTGTGGCTGCGTGCCAATAAAACTTTATTTACAAAAACACTCGGGGCCATATTTGGTCCAGGGCTGAAGTTTGCCAACCCCTGCCCTAGAAGAAGTTACAGTGGGGAAAGGACGAGGTAAAATGGAAATCCCAAGCCCTCTGGGCCTGTCCTAGGTAAAGTCATAGTCTCCACCCGCCCGCCACCCCGCACCCTCCAGAGAGCGGGGGCTGGGCCTGCAGGACAGCCACTCAGAACTAGCCCTCTAGGGTCAGTCCACCCAGCTGCCCTCATCAGGTGCAGGGATGTACATATAGAGTGAGGAACCGAGAGAAAATAGAACCACAGACATAGAAAACAAACTTACAGTTACCAAAGGGGAAAGGGGGAGGAGGGATAAATTAGGAGTTTGGGATTAACAGACACACACTAGCATATATAAAATAGATAAACAACAAGGACCTACTGTATAGCACAGGGAACTATACTCAATATTTTGTAATAATCTATAAGGGAAAATAATCTTAAAAAGAATATATATATATGTGTGTGTGTGTGTGTGTGTGTGTGTGTGTGTGTGTGTGTATATACATATATATATATAACGGAATCACTTTGCTGTACACCTGAAACTAACACATCATTGTAAATCAACCGTACTTCAATATTTTAAAAAACGATGGGGACTTCCCTGGCGGTCCAGTGGTTAGGACTCCACGCTTCCACTGCAGGCGGCATGGGTTCGATTCCCGGTTGGGGAACAAAGATCCTGCAAGCCGGGTGGCGTGGCCAAAAACATAAAAATAAATAAATAACACAAATTAAAGAGTTAAAAGAAAAAAAACGGTGAACCATGGTCTTCAGCACGTAGCAACATCAGGAGAGGCCCTTCTGGATCTGGTTTGGGGAGGAGACAGCCCCCTTGACGCTCTTTATAAAACCACCTTTCAGCGCCCCTAGAATCGCTGTTTCTGCTTGACTGTCGCCTTCGCGGTGTCGGCACTTGTCCCCGTGGGTGTGGGCCACAGGCGAGGGGTGGGGAGGGGCCGATTGGCGGGACGGCGCGCGCCTCACCCTCCACGTGCCCTCTGTCCTGCAGCACCGACCTGATGCGCATGTGTTGGCAGTTCAACCCCAAGATGCGGCCGACCTTCCTGGAAATTGTCGACCTGCTCAAGGACGAGCTGCACCCCAGTTTTCCCGAAGTTTCCTTCTTCCACAGCGAGGAGAACAAGGTGCCCGAGAGCGAGGAGCTGGAGATGGAATTTGAGGACATGGAGAGTGTCCCCCTGGACCGGTCCTCACATGTGCAGAGGGAGGAGGCCGGGGGCCGGGATGGAGGGTCCGCACTGGGGCTAAAGAGAAACTATCAGGAACACATCCCCTACACCCACATGAACGGGGGCAAGAAAAACGGACGCATTCTGACTCTGCCCCGGTCTAATCCTTCCTAACGGCCCCTGCTCGGGGGAATGGTTCCTGTCTTCGCTTTCCTCTGGTTTGAAGGCCTTCAGAAAACTCAGGATTTTCACACGACTCAGCCACAGTGTCAAATGGAGCTCAGAGATCATGACTATCCATTTCTGTTCCTCTTCTGACTTAAAACACATTGGTTTGATTGCCAATTTGACTAGTCATCTGAGAGCTTAACTGTGAACCTAGATGGGAAAGGGGTTTCCATGGCTGCTGTCCTTTTGGACCACCAAGGTTTCAAGCCCGGATGTTACTTTTTGTTTTCTTTTCCTAGCAGATTGAAAGAAAGCACCTGTTTTTACAAAGTTTTTTTTTTTTTTTTTTTTTTTGCCGGTGTCTGAGCTACAGTGTAAAACATAAATCTTGTTTGTGGAACAAAAGTTAGAAAGAAAGAAAAAAACAAAAAACAAAATCCTGTCCTAGTAGAATTCCAAACTTTGCAGAGTGGGCTTCAGGAAAGTTTTTTTCATCCAGAAGGATGTTTTTTTTTCCTTCACAAAATCAGTTCCTCAAATTGACCAATAGCTGCTGCTTTTGTATTTGGGATATAGTTTTGCAGTCCTGGGGTGTGGCTCACGTGTGTACTCGTGTGTGCGTGTGTGTGTGTGTGCAAATCATGCGTGCTGAGTGGCCGCTTTGGGGATCAGCCCATGAAGGTTCTGCCCTTCTGGAGTGTGTGAGCCCCTGATCTGCTCCCCCCACCTCCCTTCCTTCTTACCTACTGGGACACTGTGCCCTCAAGAGTCTCCTTCAGTCCCAAGTTTAGCCTCAGGAGTCTTCTCTCCCTTAACTTTGGTGAAAAATATTTTCCAGGAGCCATGGGAGTGGTTTGGAGTGATAATGGATCTTTTCAAGACCAAACAAAGCCAGGACATAAAAAAAAAAAAAAAAAAAAAGAACTGAGATGATGAAGAGTTTTGAGAATATATTTGTAACATATTTAATTTAAAAAAAAAATCTCCAGCCTCAGCCTCATAAGTTATTGACCATTTCCCGGGGGGGCGGGTAGGGCATGGGGGTCTGTCTGCCTGTGTGTGGGGAGGGGGACCCAGGCACCAATGGCCTCTCTCCTTGGTCTTCAAGGCATCCATTTTTCTGGGACTAAAGCCACGTTAGCTGCTAACCCTTCTGGACGTCGTGATCAGGCCACACTGAGCATGTGGGTGATGGTGTTTGATGGATAGTTTGGTTTCTGGTAAGCTGAGCCCTGCCTTCGAACACACTTGTGGCCCTTGGATCTTCTGGTTCCCTGTACGTACCTCTGGAGCTTCCTCGGCTGTGTGCGCACGTCCTACAGGGATTGTGCAAACACAGCACCATCACATCCCAAAGTGGGACAGCACAGGTGGACTTTGAGAACACTAGCCATATGAAGACGTGCCTGTTGGTCCCCTCCGCCCTCAGGGCATCCGTCTGTCCTCAGAGCTGACTTCCCAGAAGCTGCTTTGCGCCCAGTGACCTCAGCTGGGCCAGGTGTGGGGCCCGAGCTGAGTTCTCAGGTACTTCACGATCTTGCAGTCCCTAAGAGAGTACAGTCCGGAGGAGAAACCGCTAAGGACCTTCACGCTACCAAGAACTTGCGAAGGAGCGTGATGCCACAGTCGCTTCCCTTTGGGGAAAGAATGACAGCTGCTCAAATAAGGAACACGGTGAACTCATCACTTTGGTTCATCCAAATCATCACTCACGGGTTATCCCTTGAGTGCATTTTCTCACAAGTTTTTGATTGCTTCCTTCTTCTCTTCTCCTCTTAAAGCGTTGTGGGCTTAAGAACAGGATAGAGATGCCATGGTGACCTCCGAACCTTCTCAATTCTTGATGAAGAACACAGGTAGACACACATCCTAGTGGCCTCTGGCTATCTTATTTATATGATTTGAGAAATGACAGCATGTCAAAATATTTCTGGGGAGCCTCAGTGATTGGGTACAAGGAGCACAGAAATTATTTTCGCCAAATTTATTTTGTACATAAAAGAGGGTCTGTACGTAAATTAAAAAGACAAAACACGTAGATCTAGGTATTTTGTTCTTTTCGTAGTAAATTTGTAGTGGCCGTATACTACACTAGCAGCAATTTTCACATTTTTCTAATTCAGAAAGGTTTTCTTATATTAGGGGAAAATTATTTATTTTAATATATAAAAATCACTGTAAAAAATCACTTTCATAAGAAATGGAGTGCATGTAAATTTTTTTTTCAAAGAAAAATAAACAGGTGAATGTGGGGTAAAGATTTTTTGTTTTTCCCAGCACAATCTACCTCAGTGTATTGTTAGGATGTGATTCAATAATGGACATCTTTGAGACTTCAGAATTCTTCCTGGATCCGATCTGAATCAGGGAAAAGTTGTATCAGCTGATTCTGAATGCCAGGGACCAGTAAGAATTTTGAGGGAGGGAGTTGGGCTGAAGTATGGCTTTCACGTGAGCATAGATCCTTCTTCTGGCTGATAATACGCTCCTCTGAATTTAATCTTCCTTTTTTTTTTTTTTTTGATCCTCCATCCATTGATACCGTGGCCCTTGAAATGAACCAAGTTTCAGGCCATCACGATGTATCTGATGTATGGGGGGCATCCAGTCCTGAGTTACCCTTCTTTGGTAAGGGAAGGTCCCCTGTTGGGGCAAAGACAGGCTTTGGTACAGAGCCAGCATCCCCATTGTCCCATGGCATCCCCCTGGTGTGAGCACCTAGGTTTATTTCCACTCCTTTCAGATTGAGATGCTTTTTTCGGGGGTTGGGGGTGGAAAAAACCACTGTCATGGGCACCTCACACACAAACACCCAATGCAGAGTCCCTTTATTTTCTGAGTGGGAAGGGAGCATGTTGAGAAATCTCAACCCCAAACCCACCAAGATGCTGAACACATCTTTTAGCAACAAAACCTTGGACCCCCTGTATTTTGGTTCAGTTGACCTCAAGCTGATACTGTTTGACCTTGGGGCACTTTGATAACCCGTGTGTAAGTCTGGGCAGGGCCAGCAGGGGTGGTGTCATACTCACCAAACCTCGCTGCCCTTCCCATACCTATAGGCACCACCCCTGCAGAGTCTCCTTTCTTCCACTTTCCCTGGAGAGGTACTGTAGAGTGCTGGGCCCACCCTTTGTAAACTGGAGTTTCCTAACTTCATTTAGCTGTCTCTGCTGCTGCAGTGAAAGAGGAAGCAGGCTTGGGTCACAGCCTCCTTTTGCATCAGATAATGTTGACTCTGTCACAACAGAACTTTAGTCCTAGAAATGGATGTCCTGGAGGATTGTAGTGATGGGTTACAAAAAAAGCAACAAAGCCAGCTTTGGATGACACTTTTTGTTGTTTGTTTTGAAAGGTGTCTCAGTATTCTAAAACCCCTTTTTATTTATGTGGCAAAATCCACATAGTTGTTTCTCTCTGGACCAGTGATGTCAAACACACGTCTGGAAATGTTTGTATACTGGGAGCTGTTCTGGGTGATTTTCTGTCCTTTTAAGCTAGTAAGAAGCAAGAAATGCTGCTGGTTCTCTGGATAGACGTTGAGCACAACTGAAAGAAAATGTGGGAATTGGTGCAAAGATCTGCACCAACAACGCCGAGACCATTGGAGACTGCCTCTAACTGATGGACAGATCTTCCACTCTCTCCAACCAGAGTGGATGGTCTGCCATGAAATGTGCTTGTTGGGTTGGGAGGTGTTTATTTGTAGCCGTCATAACATTGGTCAGTGGGCAGGAACCCATGCTCGCCATCTGGGTACATGATGGGATGTGCTGGAGTCCCCCAAACGACAATCTTTTCCTACTTTGTGGTGGGTGGAAGTTTGAGGTTCGGATGCCACTTGGCACCATAGGCGATTCAGAAATGATGGTTTTGTTGGGAGTGGGGAACATGGACATGCTGATTGTATATAAATGATACCTGTAGAATGGTGTCCCTTCGGAAAATCTTCTGGAATGTTCTTCAGAATATTGATTTATACCAGAGTTGAGGTTGGAGAGAAAGAACAGATGGGCATTTGTTCTTTCAAAGACATGAGAGAATGCAATGGACATTCAGAGGCTGCGCCTGGAAGTGAATGTTTCCTTAGGGGGTCTCCCAGAAACAGAGGGAAACAATGACTTTTTGAGCTCACTATCAACTTCTCATACCAGTCAAGGTCCAGAACCAGCCTCCAGCCACGTTTTAATCTGGATGTGGGCCCTAAAAATCCTTGTTCAAACTCAGACCAGGGATCTGGGGCTCTTGGTCCCATTTGAGAAGAAAGGAACTGCCTCCCCCAACCCAAAGCGTGTGTGTCCACACACACATTCAGGAATGGCTTATTTACTCTCTACCTTGTGGGCCTGGGGGTCCCAGGCCCTGCGTGTGAGTGGCAGACACCTCCCATCCAACGTCAGCCACGCAGGATCGAATGTGCCTCGGCTTATGCAGAAACCAACTCGGAGACGCAAAACCCACCAAGAGATCAATTCTTATTTTTTCAATGTTTTCCTTACAAGAGCCAAGTGGCACCATGTACAGAATTTGCCTTTTTTTTGTTTGTTTGTTTCTTGGAATATCAAAATTGCTCTGCATGTAAACTATGGGATAATTACCTGTTTATATGAAAATTCAGAATAAATTATCTGAGAATACTCTTGTTTCTGTGTGGTGTCCAAGCGAGGACCTATGAACTGGGTGGGGTTGTGACTATGGGGTGGGTGAAGGGAAATCTCCCGGGATGTTGTGGGTATCTGTTTTGAGAGGGAACAAACCTCCAGGTTCTTCATAACAGTGAAGCAGGAGGTTAAATATTGTTAGCAGCAGGGCTGATGATCCACTGACACATACCTGTAGAGCTGAACCAGTGCTTTAAATATTGAACTATTTCTATACTATTTGGTAAGTTACTGCTACCTCAAGGACCCCAGACCTCCCCAGGATCCAGATACTAAGCAGTTGACTACAAGAATACAAGGGGACCCCCAAGACACTGCTCCATGGCACCATGCTGGAGACTTAGATGCTAAGGTGTTGTATATGTCATCCTGGGAACATGGACCTGCTCCCCAGGGTGAGTGGTCAGTGCAGTGTTTGCTACTGTCCCGTTGCCCAGAGGAAGTCATGTAGATGACCCCAGAGTCAGCATGGGGGGAGTGGAGGACTGCCTGAGGGTTTACATTCGGGGAGGTGGGGGAAGCCTGAATGAACTGAGTCAATCCTGCAACAATTGCCCACATGTCTCACTTTACCCTTCTATGATTGAGGATGAGAGACCTTCCGTCATATGACCATAGTGAGGATAAAGTGAGGTAACGTTTATCTTCCATGCTCCCTCCAGGGTGTCCTTCCCACACCCCCATATCCCTCCAGGTTCCCCATCCTCCAAAAAATTGATGCCACTGCTAGGTGGTAGCCTGAATTGTGCCTCCCTGGGCTTGTGAAATTCAATAGAAGCCTTGTGGAAAAGGGAAAATGCTTTCCTCCTCGGGAAAGAATCTCAAGGATGCTTCAGCCTCAGGTGTGCAGGTGGGTGGGTGGTCTCTTTGCCCAGGTGGGCCATGCAGACTCCTCAAACTTGTGGCCAAGTGATGACAATGCAGCTTAGGGTCCCTGGGGCCCTGGCCCTGGCTCCGACTCAAGTGTGAGCAGCATGACAGATGAGACAGTTGTCACCAGCTTAGTATACAAGCAAAAGGAAGCACATGGAAGCTTTGGTATCTCTGAAGTACTCAACAGAAGAGAGAAGTGATACTCTTATCAGGAATAACAGGGTTGGCGGGTGGTCTAGACTCTGAGATGTGATGAGATCCAAGTATTCTAGCTGTTGATCTCCAACCTCCTTGACTGCTGGTGACCCAAACCCCCGGGTCATGGTTTCACCCCGCCCCCCGCCCCATGAAGCTGACTGTTCTGCCTGGGATTGGGTCCTCAAGGTGACTCACCCAGAATCTTCAATAGGAGGTCCTCGTTATAATCAGAGACTCACAGGAGTTGATGCCATGCTGTACCACCCATGCCACCTCTTTGGAACCCAGGGGCTCACTCTTCCAGCTACCAGGAAGGTTGTCTGCTGGGGGCTCACAACCGAGTCCTTTTTGCCAGAACTTTCCTCAGCTTAAGGGAGCTGCTTGGTCCAAGGTTATGTCCCCTCCCTAGGGGCAGCCACATCTGACAACCGGCCAGGGGTACAAATGCCTGACCCCTGTGCCTAAATGCATGGTATGGGTTCAATTGCTCCCCCCACCCCACAAAAAAGATACATTTAAGTCCTAGTCTCTAGTACCTCAGAATGACGATCTTATCTACAAAGCAGAAATAGAGACACAGACGTAGAGAACAAATGTATGGATACCAAGGGAGAAAGAGGTGGGAGGAACTGGGAGATTGGGATTGACACATATACACTACTGATACTATGTATAAAATAGACAACTGATGGGAACCTACTGTATAGCACAGGGAACTATACTTAATGCACTGTGTGACCTAAATGGGAAGGAAATCCAAAGAAGAGGGGATACATGTATATGTATATGTATAGCTGATTCACTTTGCTGTACAGTAGAAACTAACACAACATTGTAAAGAAACTATACTCCAGTAAAAATTAATTAAAAAAAAGAATGTGACCTTATTGGGAAATTACACTGCAGATGTAATTCATTTGGTTAAGGTGAGGTGGACCTGGAGCAGGCTGGGCCCCTAATCTGATATTAGTGGCGTCCTTATGAAAGGGGGAAATCTGGACACAGACATGCACACGGGGAGAACACCATGTGAAAATGAAGGCAGAGATTGGGGTAATGGGTCTGCAAGCCAAGGAATGCTAAAGATTGCCAGCAAAAAGTCACAAGCTAGGAGAGAAGCAAGGAACAAATTCCCTCTCGCAGCCCTCAGAAGGGACCAACCCTGCAGACACCTTGATCTCGGACTTCCAGCCTCCAGAACTGTGAGAGAATAAATGTCTGTTAAGTCCCCCGGTCTGTGGAGCTTTGTTACAGCAGCTCTGGTAAACTAATACAATGTGGGACAACTGGGATGAATCACCACCATTTTAATGCTCCGCAGGGGATCAGGTAAGGTGCTGGTTGCAGCTGCTTTGAAGTTGAATCTTTCCCTCATTCAGACTTACTTCCCTTACTTATGTTGATCCCAAGTTATCCCAGACAAACGTCCTCCATGTAAACCTCTGTCTATTGCTGTGTAACAAATACTCCAATACTTAGTGACTTAAAACAAGCAACAGTGATTATTTATCACGACTCCATGAGCCAGCCAAGCAGTTCTTTTAGTCCAGGCTGCCGTGTGTGATCTCTTGGGTCAGCTGATGGCTTGGCTGGGTGATGATTTGAGTTGGTTCACCCATCTGTCAGATGATGGCAGGCTGAAAGATCTCAGAGTCTTTTTCTCAGAGAACCCAGTCTACCACAACCAGAGATGTTGGGACCTCAAGGAGCTTCTTCTCATTGGCAGATTCAGGAATCGAAACAGAGAGGGAGAGTGAACTCCCAAAGGTCACAGAGCAAGTTACTCTGTCTCACACTAGGCTGTTTGATACGCCTATGGGTAAACGTGGCATTCCAGCATTGGGAGAGACAAAGAGATACCCTTGTGAGATTTCTGACATAACCCCTCCCTGGAGGTCCTGGAAATTACAGAATGCTGAACAGTAACCCGTAGAGGAAGGGAAAGGAAGGGTTCCCATGGTTAAGGGTATCACAGGGGTATGAACTGGTTCACCACAAGTCTTTAAACTTAGAGATCTGTGAATTGCCTGGTTTTTTCACCAGGTGATCTTAGACAACTCATTCTACCTCTCTCAGCCCCAGTTTCCTCATGTTTTAAAAGGAGGTCATCGTAGAACCTCCACTGTAGGGTTGTTGTGAGATTAAGTTGTATAAGACTGAAAAGGCCTTAAGAACATTTTTATCATTGATAAATACACACTTTCAAGCCTCAGGGAACGAGTACCATGGTGTGTGGTGTCATTGCATGAACCGCCCATGGTGGAATGCTCAGGACAACTCTGTGTTCCACAGATGGGGGACCCCAGCCTCAGAGAGTTGAAGGAGCATCACCAGGACACCCCTTTTCTGTGTCCTGTCACGTTGGGGATTATAGCTGTGATGGACACACTTTAAGGTGACCTCTGATCAATAATTCCCACTTTCTGGTATCCACAGTTTGTATAATCTCCTCCCACTGAGGATGGGCAGGATATATGACTGACTAACTGTGGGAAAAATGATGAGATGTCTCTCTCCTGTTTATGGAACATTGTATGAGTCCAATCTTAGCAAGTCGGAGAGAGAGATTTTACTGGTGGCCTTGAAAAGGCTATGAAAAGGACTACTTGTAAGGAACTGTGGCAGCCCCAGGACCTTAGAGTGGCCTCCAACGAATAGCTGGTACAAAGCTGGTGTCATCTGTCCCCAAACCTGGAGGTAATGAACTCTACCAACAGTCTGAATGCACCTGGGAGCCTATTCTTCCCCAGTCGAGCCTCCGTATGAAGATGCAGCCTGGTGGACACCTTGATTGCAGTTTTGAGAGACAATGAGACCTAGCTAAGGGGTGCCCAGACTCCTGCCTGGTCCACAGAAATTGTGTAACAATAAATGCGTGTGTTGTTTCAAGTTGTTAAATTTGTTACACAGCAATAGAAAACTAATACAAATTAGGAGTTTGGGATTAACTCCTAGTGTGTATACATAGATACATACTATTCTATATAAAATAGATAACCAACAAGGACCTACTGTATAGCACAGGGAAATATACTCAATATCTTCTAAGAACCTATCGTGAAAAAGAGTCTAAAAAGAATCTATCTATCTATTATCTATCTATCTGAATTACTTTGCTGTACACCTGAAACTGACACAACATTGTAAATCAACTCTATTTCAATAAAAATTTTTTAAATTTTTCATGAGAAAAAAAGTAGAAAACTAATACAATAGCAGAGTTACCCGATTCGAGGTATCGTGTAGATTAAGAGTTATTTTGTGTATGGGGCATAGAGGGTCCTTGCTAAGTGTTGGCTAATACTCATCACCAGCGTTGATATTGTCAGGATGCTCCTGGCAGAAGGCATCCTCATGTGTCAGTCTTTGTTTATATATACTATGAAATTATCACCACGATAAATTTAGTTAACATCTGTCACCATACATTGTTACATTTTTTTTTCTCGTGATGAGGACTTTTAAGATCTCCTGTCTTAGCAACGTTCAAATATACAAGAGTATCATTAACTGTATCACCATGCTGTACATTACATCCCCAGGAATTATTTATTTTATAGCTATAAGTCTGTACCTTTTGACCCCCTTCACTCATTTCACCCACCCCCACCCCTTTATAGGTTATTAAAAAATATTGAGGGGCTTCCCTGGTGGCGCAGTGGTTGAGAGTCCGCCTGTCGATGCAGGGGACACGGGTTCGTACCCCGGTCCGGGAAGATCCCACGTGCCACAGAGCGGCTGGGCCCGTGAGCCATGGCCACTGAGCCTGTGCATCCGGAGCCTGTGCTCCGCGATGGGAGAGGCCACAATAGTGAGAGGCCCGTGAATCGCAAAAAAAAAAAAAAAAAAAAAATATATATATATATATATATATATATATAGTCCACTGTGCTATACAGTAGGTCCTTGTTGTCTACCTATTTTATATATAGTGGTGTGTATATGTTAATCCCAAACTCCTAATTTATCCCTCCCTGTATCTTTGTTTTAAATTTTTTGCTTTGTCGTCTTTATTATTGCCCTCATTCTACTTGTTTATTGTGTTGTTCTGTTTATAATTTCTTAAGCTGGATATTGGTCTCATTTGTTTTCAGCTTTTATTTTTCTTTTCAATTGTAGGCATCTCAGGTTGTACATTTCTGACTATGAAAACAGAAATAAGAAAGTTATATACAGTATGTTAGAAGTGATCTGTTCTAGGAGGAAAATACAGAGAAAGTGGGTATGGAGTGTATTAGTTTGCTAGGGCTGCCGTAACAAAATACCACAGACTGGGTGGTTTAAACCACAGAAATCTTTTTTCTCACAGTGTTGGAGGCTGAAGGTCCCAGATCCAGATGCTGGCTGATTCAGATCCTGGGGAGAGCTTTCTTTCTGGCTTGCAGACGGCTGCTTTCTTGTTGCATCCTCACATGGCCTTTCAGTGGGAAAGAGAGTGAGCTATCTGGTGTCTCCTCTTATAAGGAAACAAATCCTACTGGATTTGGCCCCTGCTGAGTTCATTTAACTTTAATTACTTCCTTAGAAGCACCATCTCCAAATACAGCCACACTGGGGGTTAGGGCTTCAACATATGAATTCTGGGGGGACACAGACATTCGGTCCGTCACAGGGGGGCTGAGGGGTTTCCGTTTTAAATAAGATGACCACAGAAACAGTGACTGTTGGGCAAGTGATCATGATATTCACAAATGTCATGGCTATCATGTTTAAGAAACTTCCCTTGTTCTGAGTGAATCATTTTGTAGTTGGATTCTAGAAGATCGATTTATGGTTCTTAATGGGAGGATGAGAGAAATCAAGCGCTAATTGACTTAAATGTCTAATTGGTGATGGTGGGTTTCAGAGGATGGTCATCAGGCGAGGCATTTTAGTTAGTCATCAGGGGAGGCATTTTAACAAGAGCTTGAAGCCACAAAGAGATGAAAAGATGATTCTGCTGGCCAGCGCCAACAGACAGTTCACTGCAATCATTAACTGTTTTTGCTCTGTTATCTGGGTTGTGAACAAAGAAATGAGCCTGAAATGTAGATGCTTCTCATACATTGTAACCAGGCTGTTTGACACCATACTAGGATCCCAGTTTCTTTTGTCACCTCATGTCCATGGGGACCACCTGTTACCAAAACAAATGTGAATTAACGTCTTTCATACTGATGACTATAGAGAGCATTCCCATTTCTTGCTTTTACTTTGTTGCTATTTTGGGTTTGGGTCCTCTGATTAGTTGATACATATGCTGAAAGAAAAAGAAACTCCTTTCTGGATTAGTTAACCAATGTGTACTCTACAATCAGTATCTGCAGTTTACAAAACAAAGTATTGCCTCACTGGTTACTACCCTTGGTTCTAGAAACATTTTGGTCTGTGGGTTTAGAGTGGTGAAACACTGCCATCTTCAGGGCATATTTGGGAATTAAAAAGAAGGGTGTTCTACAGGTGTTTTTGTTTTTAGCCTTTGGAAAAATGGATCAAAGTAGCAGAAAATTCTAATTCAAATGGGCTAGAGAGATTACAAAATCATGATGATAAGGATCCTTTCAGATGTTTTGCTTCTCTTCTGTTTCTCTCTCTCTTTCTCTCTCTGTCTCTCGTAGCAGAATGCTTAAGAGTACTGATCCTGGAGTGAGATTGTCAGATTTTTAATCTCTTAGGAGCTGCGTGACCTTGGGCAAGTCATTTAATCCCTCTGTGCCTCCCTGTCTCAGTTTCCTCATCTGAAAAATCGCATCATAACTCAGGTTCTCTGAAAAGCAGACACCAAAACAGACCCAGATGTGTGGATAAATGGGCAAAGGAGCTCTCAGCGCAGTGCTGAGAAAGTGTAAGGACAATGGGGTGCCCCAGGGCAAAGAGTGCCTGTCAGAGGGGTCCTGCATTGGGCAGAAATGACCTGGCTCTGGTCCTCCCATCCATCAGGCTCAGGTATTAGTTGGGAGCAGACCAGGGACAACGTGGCTTTGGTGTGAACCCTGAAGCAAGTCTGAAGGTGCAGCAGCTGGAGGTGGTCAATTTATTGTACCCTCATGACAGGTTCTCAAAAAGGGAGATCTGAGCAGCGCATGACGGCTGAAAACAGGGATAATGATATCTTCCTTATAGGGATGGTGAGAGGGTTAAATGAGTTAATACCTGAAAGCCTTTAGCACAATGCCTGGTGATTGAAGTGTGAATTTATATGCTTTTCTATCACATTGGGGAAGTAGTGCAAATTCCTATTTTATTCACTGTTTGTTTATCAAGAAGGGAGTTTGGATTTGGATCAAATGCTAAGCTGATGGCTTCTGTTTGTCCCTCCCCAGGACCACTCTCCATGCTATTTCACCATGTTCTCTGCCCACAAAGGCCGACCTATGGGTACTGCAACAGGCACCCTTGCCCTCTGGCTTCAGTGGGTTCTGACAGTAACATTGCTCTTCATTGTCAAGGTGGAGACCTGGAAGGGTGGAGAGTGGGGAGAGGGAGGGTGGGGTAGTTATTCCCCTGGCTCATTTCTTGTGTTACCGAGTCCAAGCTCGTACTGCTCGCTGCACGGCAGGCCAAAATATCGAGAGATGAGTTGTTGGGTCAAGGAATAGCGACTTTATTCAGAAAGCCAGCAGACCGAGAAGATGGTGGACTAGGTCCCAAAGAACCATCTTGCCCAGGTTTGGATGCTCGTTTGTTTTACAGAACAAAGAGTGGGAGGTGAGGAGGTAAAGTAAAAAAGGCAGTAAGTTGTTGCAAATATCAATATTTCTTGGTTCTGGCCAGACTCTTGAGGGGATGTGTTAATTTCTTCCTTCCTGCAGCCATTCACAGGTGGGACTGGTCAGGAGGTTTCCTGTGAGCTGAAAAAAGAGGTATAATAGTTTAGCTTCGTGCTCTTCACCTGGGAAGCAGGGTTCCCAGAGATGGGCCATTATGTATAATTTAAGCTTATAGGCAACATCCCTTTGTAATAGAATACAAAGGTTCTTCCCTATTACAACACTGAAGCTTACTCTTTGGTCTCTTAAGTTGCTGCCTTTCTCGAAGCCATCCACCATACCATGAAGATACTCAAGCAGCCCCAGGGAAAGGTCCATGTGGAAGGGAACTGGATTAATTCACTTCCCCCTCATTATGGTATGTGATTGCCATTTTCCCCACATCTTGGCCATTACATGATCTTATTAAACTTAAAAAAAATTCTCATTGATAAATGATGAAAGGAATTTTGGTGTTTCACTTTATAGTTTTCTTTTTACGAGAGCCATTTGAATTTTTTGGTGAACTGTGTGTTCTTAAAATTTGCCCTTTTCTCTCATGGATTCTTGGTCTTTTTCTTATTGCTTGGTAGGAGTTCTTTAATATTAATAAATTAGCCTTTGTGATGAGTTGCATTTCCCTCTGTCTTTTGTCTTTGCCATGTGGGGTCTTTTTGGTTTGTTTGTTTTAATGAACACAAATTTATTACTTTTTAACTTGTGGCTTCTTGTTTGGTTGAGGGTGTTGGTTGCTGGTGTTTCTACCAATTCTTATTTTGGGACAAAGAGAGGAAGTATGCTGGGACTCTGTTTGTCACTTAGGTTGGAGAACCTGGTGGGTTGCCTCTTGAACACTTGTTGAGATTCTGATCATTGCTGGGGATACTCATATCTTGTCTTGGGAAGACAAGAGAAGCAGACTGGGGTGTGAGTTGCGTGAGGATGGTGTGGTGTTTCCTGGGTGTCCTTTTTTCTTTGGTGTGTAGGGGATTGGTTGTTCCTTTTGGGGGTTTCCATCATCATTTACTTTGGATGGATATGGATCATTTGATGAAGTTCTTCTGTCTCTAATGTTGGGATAAGTGGGGGTGGGGTGTCATAGGCTGAGGCTCCTGCCGTTTCTGGTCTGGAGATCTGGGGGGGGTGGTTATTGCTTGGTGCTCTTATCTTTTCTAGTGTTGGGTGGACTTGACACAGTTACTGGCTGGAGATTCTCTTGTCTCTAGTTTGGGGACAGGTTTGGGGGCATTAGATGGGGCTCCACTTATCTCTGGTTGGGGGCTGAAAGAGTCACTCTCTGGACTCCCCTTGTCTGTATTGTTGGTATAGGTTGGGTGGGTTACTGGAGTGAGTTGCCCATTCTCTAGTGATGCAGGGAAGCTGAAGGAGTCCCTTCTGGGACTGTTGTCATTTCTAGAATTTGAAGTGACTAGGGGGTGCTTGTTGGAATTCCCAACATCTCTCATTTTGAAGGAATAGTGGTGTTGCTTGTTAGGACCCTGTCTTTTGTGCTTGGGTTGACTGGGGGATTGCTACCTGAGATCCTGTTGCCTCTAGTGTTGGGAGGGGATGGGTGGTCACTTCATAGGGCTTCTGTCAGCTCCAGAGTTGGATGCAGACTTTGAGCATCACCTTGTGGGCTTCCTATAAGCTCTAGTCTTAGAGGGTGAGCTGGGGTGTCACTTGCTGTGTCTCCTCCAACACCCCTAGTTTTGGGGGGGTCGGTTCAATGAGTTTTTAGAACATTCTTTTAAAAAATTTTAGATTTCCAAAGAAGTTATAAAACCACACAGGGTTGTTTTATATGGTCAATATTTATTTATATTTACTCATGTTTTATGTTTCCTGCTGACCTCCATCTGGCTGCATCTTTTTATTTGTTTTATTTATTTATGGCTGTGTTGGGTCTTCATTGATGCATGCGGGCTTTCTCTAGTTCTGGCTGTATCTTTTTGTTTGTTTATTTATTTATGGCTGTGTTGGGTCTTCATTGATACGTGCGGGCTTTCTCTAGTTGTGGCGAGCAGAGACTACTCTTTGTGTGGTGTGCGGGCTTCTCATTGTGGTGGCTTCTCTTGTTGTGGAGCACAGGCTCTAGGCGCGTGGGCTTCAGTAGTTGTGGCGTGCAGGCTTAGTTGCTCCGCGGCATGTAGGATTGTCCCGGACCAGGGATCAAACCCACATCCCCTGCATTGGCAGGAGGATTCTTAACCACTGTGCCACCAGGGAAGTCCCCTGGCTGCATCTTGACTGCAACTTCATGAGGGAGCCTGAGCTAGAACTACATAGCTAATCTGTTTCTGAACTTCTGGCCTACATAAATTGTGAGATTATGTCTGTTGTTTTAAACCAATGAGTTTGGGGGCTCATTTGTTACACAACAGATAATTTATACATCCAGCAAGAGTTCCCAAGATGTCTGAGGGATAAGAGGTCAGCAAACGCTTTCCCAGAGCCACTGCATTCATATCTACCTATTATGGATTCTCTCGTGCACAGAAAGGTAGGAGTTACTACTGAAAGATTTCCCACAATGATTACATCCATAGGGTTTTTCTCCAGTGCGAGTTCTCATGTGTTTCTTAACAGATGAGAGATTATTAAAGGTTTTCCCACAGTCACTATATTTATAGGGTTTCTCTCTATTATGTGTTCTCTTGTGCACTGTAAGAGAAAAGCTACTGCTGCAGGATTTTCCACAATCATTAAATTCACAGGGTCTTTCTCCAGTATGAGTTCTCACGTGCTGCATCAGATGTGAGCTCTTCCTAAAAGTTTTCCCACAATCACTGCATTCATAAATTTCTCCCCCATATGGATTCTATTGCACCCAGTAAGGGAGGACCTCATGCTGAAGGCTTTCCACACTGATTACATTCATAATGATTCTCCCTTGTATGAATTCTCTTGTGCCTTTTGAGGATACATCTGGTGCGGAAAACAGGTAAACACTGGTTACATGAATAGGGGTTTTCTCCAGTGTGAGTTCTCACATGCAGTCTGAGGGATTACTGAAGGTTTTCCCACAGTCGTTGCATCCATAGGGTTTTCCCCCATTATGTATTCTCTTATGAACAGTGAGGTAGGATCTGCTGCTGAAGGATTTGCCACATTGATTACAATGACAGGGTTCTTCTCAGTATGAACTGTCTTCTGCTGAGTAAGGTTTAATTTTATGCTGAAGACTTTAAAACACTGATTACATTCCTTGAGTTTCACTCCAAGAAGACGTTTCTCCTGTTGATTATGAGATGAATGACAACTATAATTTACAATACTTTTAATATTCAATGCTATCATAGGAATTCTCCCTCCCAGGGACTCTGTTATATATAAAATTATTATAATTTGTGTGTTTGCTACACTGAGTGCTTGTATATGGTTTCTGCTAGTCTGAGTTCTTAGAAGCTAAAAAAGATAGATGTTTTGCCACATCAAAGCCTTTATCCTATTCACAGAGCATTTTCTGATAAGTTTAAGACCAATTTATGTTTGAAACACTCAATATCTGAGTCACATTTATGCAAACAATTACTTGTAGGAATGCTCAAAGAAAAAATAATTTTGGAGGTAACTTATACTTTACTCCAAATTCACAACAGTTTCATGGTATCTCTCCAGAGGTAACATTTTCTCTTGGGAAAATGACTCTCTTGGTAACTTTGTGGCTTTTCTAATTTATGGCATTTTTCCACTGTGGAAAATCAGAATTCTTACTATTGTGATACCTTTAGATTGCTCTTTTCTAAAAACATGCTGCTTAGAAGTTAACCCTTTGGCTTTAAGTAGAACCTCCAAATCTGAAAAAAATTGAAAATAAATTTAAGTTGATGAGAAAAGAAAAGGTATAAAGCATATATTAGTGAAGGCAGACCCTTCACTAGGGGATTAGGGTTTTTTAGGAGGTTTGCAATAAGAGGGACATGGGTATGAAGTTATAGGTATTCATCTGAAGCCAAAATAAGGTGTGAGATGATGAACAGAAAGTTAAAGAGAAAGGAAAAGAAAGTACACAAGGAAGCTCATACCAAATGGTCTTGGCCTTGTCAGAAAAAAAGGGCATTTTACAGTGTTTCCCAGGACATTTCCTAAGGTAATACTAAACTCCCAAGCCACGGGAGATATTCCTCACAAGGAGTCATATCTACCTTGTACTCACCTGGACAGGTGTCTGGGGTAATTCCTCTCTTCTCTGTCATCACTTTATCTTCTTGCTCCAATTTGGAGATCTGACTGGGTTTATCAATTTGATTACCAATATATGGAGAAAGCACACATGATATAGGGAGACTATGTAGGGGAAAACAGTGAAACTGAAGCCAACACTTCTGAAGATGAGCAGCAGGAGCAATGGAATATTTATCCCTAAATTTGAATAATATAGTAACCGCTTATCTTTCATGAAAAAAAAATGCAAGTGTCCTCAGTCAATATATCTAGGGTGATTTGGGGATAACTGGTTCCAGAAGCTCATGCACAAATTCAAATGCAGACTTAAAAGCCCCAAAACTTTTATCCATAGTCAGGGCATGGAATAGATCTTCAGTTCATAGGGAAGAGACTAGATTACCCATGAGGGTAGGGACCATATCTGTCTCATTCACCACTGTATGCCTAATTCCTAGCACAGACCTATGTACATAGAGGTGCTTAAGAAAAGACTTGTGAAATGAACCTATCTATGAAACAGAAACAGAATCATGGACATAGAGAACAGACTGGTGGCTGCCAAGGGGGATGGGGATGGGGGAGGGATGGAGTGGGAGGTTGGGGTTAGCAGATGTAAGCTTTTATATAGAGAATGGATAAACAACCAGGTCCTACTGTACAGCAGAGAGAACTATATTCAATATCCTATGATAAATCATAATGGAAACGAATATATATATAAAGAATGTATATATGTGTATAACTGAATCACTTTGCTCAACAGCAGTAATTAACATAACATTGTAAATCAGCTATACTTCAATAAAAAAAGAATTAAAAAAAAGACTTGTGAGAAGTGATGTCAGTAAAAATGGTGGAGCAGGGAACCCCCAGAGTCCAATACACCACAGAAAAACAGCAAATAAACTGGCAAAAACTGTCAGCATCAACTTTATTGAAAGTCTTGAAAGTTGTCATAAGTTTACAGCAATCAGGAAAATACTTAATCAAGACCAAAAGGTGAATCTGGTAAGAGAGCTTTGTGACATTTTCACTAACCCTCATCACCTGCTCCTCACTTTGGCAGCCACACTGAAATCAACAGTCTGCGTTCCTACTATTGGTGAGAGCAGAATGGATCTTGTGCTCAAAGAATTGTGGTTGTTTGTTTTGACCTATCTGGTGGCTCCTGAAGGACTGGCTCAAAGGGTTTGCTTTTATTTTGTCTAACTTCAAACTCTCCCAGGGCTGAGGTGGCAACAGGGAATGGAGGACCAGAGCATGGGCTGAACACATTTAAATGTATCAGCCACTGCTGCCTGGGGCAAGGGAAAATCATTGAAGCAAATGTAAGACTAACCAAAAGGTCTGGGAGCAAAAGTAGGGAATTAGATGCTTTGGGGAAAAAGGGCTTTGAAAAGCTCTCACATATTCCTAGGAATATAGAAGGCCATGCACATAGCCACAGCTGGATACAGTTGGGTACATGTTCAGGAAAGACCTGAGAAGGCACTAAGACCTCACCTCTGATTGACCTTCAGGCTCTGCACAAGCAAGAAGTAAAGGCTAAAGCAGAGTTGTAAACTGCCTGTTTTGAAGGCATGGTCCTACATACACACAGAGATCATCTAAAAAGACTGAGAGTTTGGGGATTCCAGGGGTTTAAGGGAATCTATGACAAATCACTAGCTGACCATTAAGCTAACAGAATAGAGATTTCAGTGGCCACACACAACAAACACAGACATTACTAAATTAGTTCAGAAATGTCACCAAACAACACCAATAGCAACAAGTAACAACAAGCCTTGGGATGGGGGAACCTTTGATTTATGGAATTGCCATATTATAATATTCCAAATGTACAGTTTTCAATAAAATAATTATGAGGCATGCAAAGAAACAAAAAAAGCATGGCCAATTACAGGAAAAGAAAATTAATAGAAACTGTCCCCTAGGAAAGAACTTAGTAGACAAAGATTTCAGATCAGCTATTTCTAGTATGCTCAAAGAGTTAAAGGAAACCACATTCAAAGAACTAAAGGAAACTGAATTCTCACCAAATATAGACCATCACAAAGAGAGAGAAATTATAAAAAGGAACCAAATAGAAATTTGGGAGTTGACAAGTACAACAACTGAAATGAAAATTCAGTAGAGCAGTTCATTAGCAGACTTGATCTGGCAGGAGAAAGAATCAATGAACCTGAAGATAGATCAATTGATACTGCCAAATCTGAAGATGACAAAAAAAAAAAAAAAAAAGAAAAAACAACAGAGCATAAGAAACCTTTGGGATACCATCAGACATCCAATATATGCATAATGGGATTCCTTTTATGCAGGAGAGACAGAGGAGACAGAGAAAGGGGAAGAAACAGTATTTGAAAAAAATAACGGCCCCCAAAATTCCCCAATTTATGAAAGTCATGAATCTACATATCTAAGAAACTTAAGAAACTCCAAACAGGATAAACTCAAAGAGATCCACACCGAGACACATAATAATCAAACTGTTGAAAGACAAAGACAAAAAGAGTATCCTGAAAGCAGCGAGAGAGAAGAAACTCTTCATGTATAAGGGATAATCAATAAGATTAACAGCTGATTTCTCATCAGAAATCATGAAGGCCATAAAGCAGTGGAGCGACATATTCAAAGTACTGAAAGCAAAACAAAAAAACCTGTCACACAAGAACTCTATCTCTGGCAAAACTATTCTTCAGGAAAATGAAAAGACAATCCACAGAACCGAAAAAATATTTGTGGACCATATATCTGACAAGGGTCCAGCATTCAGAATATATAAAGAACTCTTACAACTCAGCAACAAAAAGACAAATCAGTCCATCCCTCCCAAAATGGGCAAAGGACTTGAATAAATATTTCTCCAAAGAAGATATACAAATGACAAACAAGTATATGAAAAGATGATTGATCTCATTGTTCTCTAAAGAAATAAAAATAAAATCAACAATGAGATAGATAACTACTTTGCACATACAAGGATGACTATGGTAAAAAGAAAAGAAAAGAAAAATAAATAAGTGTTGGTGAGGATGTGGAGAACTGAAACTTTCATATATTGTTGTGGGAATGTAAATGGTGCAGCTACTATGGAGAACAGTTTGGAGGGCCCTCAAAGAGTTAACAGAATGACCATATGATTCAGCAATTCCATTCCTAGGTATACACTCAAGAGAACTGAAAACAAGTGTTCAAGCAAAAATTTATACGTGAATGTTTGCAGCAGCCCTATTCACAATATCCAAAAGGTAGAGACAACTCAGATGTCCATCAGCTGATAAGTGGATACTCAAAAAGTGGTTTAGATATACACAACAGAATAATATTCAACCATAAAACAAGGAATGAATCCATGCTACAGGATGGCTGAACCTTGAAAACATTATGCTAAGCAAAAGAAGCCACACACAAAGGCCATTTATTATATGATTCCATTTAGATGCAATGACTAGAAAAGGAAAATCCATAGGGACAGAGTAGATAAATGGTGGCCAGTGGCTGGGGCTAGGCACGATGATAATGGGGTTTATTTTTGGTGTGATAAAAATGTTCTGGAATTAGATAGTAGTGATGGCTGCCCAACACTGTGACATTACTAAAAGTCATTGAATTGTACATTTAAAAATAGTAAAATGGTGAATTTTTCTGATCTGTAATAACATAACATCTGTTAATGTTATATGAATTTTTTTTAAAGTCTTGTTACCTGAGTCATTAAATAAATGCAGGAATGATGTTAGGCTTACCGAGTGATACCAGGTTCCTGCAGTTCTCCAGCACCACATCTCTATACAGTGTTCTGTGAGAAGGGTCCAACAGTGCCCACTCTTCCTGGGTAAACTGTATGGCCACATCCTTGAAGGTCACAAAGTCCTAAACCATCACTAACATCATGGCTAGCCAAGGACCACCTTCACCAAAGTTGAGAGGAAAAGGGCCGAGGATGACAGAACTAGGGATGAGAAACCCAAAGCACAAGTTGTGTAGACGGTTCTAAGCTCTGCTCTCATTTGCTTCTCAGCTCAGCCCTCAACGCTCATCTCCTGTCTACTTATGCCCACTCCCGAGGTTCAATGCATCTCTAACATGCAGGCGATTTTCATTTCCTTTGAGAAAAAAAATGTGTGAGCTCCTGCAATCTTATTTCCCCCAATCTTCAAGTTTGAGCATAGGCCTGGGATACTGTCAAAATCAGAGAAACACTTGGTAAATGAATGAATGATTTCTCAATGGTCATCATCAATTTCTTGAGTTTAGGACACAGTCAAGTCTTTGCTTCAAAACTCTCAGCAGAACATGGTGTAGACAGTGACCCTGGAGGAGGCTCTACATTGCAGTAAATGCTGACATATGCTAACACTGTTTGGGTTGCCCCAAACCCTCCATCAGATGCCTGAAGACCTGATTTGGCTCTGATGCTGCAGGTCATTGAAGGATAACAAGTCCAACTTCTGGTCAAAGGAATAATGATTTGGAAACAGGAATATCTGACTCACCTGTAACCAGTCTGTCAGGAAGCCATTAGCCAACCCTTCCTCCTCTGTGCATCCTTTCTGGTGAGAGGCTGGGTATAGGGAAGACTGAGCTGGAGAAGAAGAAATGTCCCAAGAATCCAGGCTTACCCCCTGTTCTCACACTCACAAACCTGGAGGCTCCCTCACCTACTTGTGACTGACTGTATCCCCAACACACACACACACACACACACACACACACACACACACACACACACAGAGCTTTCGTAAGAAACCAGAGCACAGCCCTGCCTCACCCACAGCCAGAAGAGAGGGCCAAGCATCTTAATGCACTCAAGGAAGAGATTATCATTCCCATTTCACAGATGAAGAAACTGAAGTTCGAGGGATATCATTGTTATTTTATCAAGTTTATAGAAAGAATCAGAGGTACAATTCAAAAGCTTCTGCACATTCACCACCAAGGTGACATCTCCACAGACACTCAAATCACCACAAAGTCTCAAAGCCCTGAACCACATAATCAGGTACCAGAGACCTCAGGGCTCCTGAGTCTCCACTCCTACCTCACCTGCTCAGCCCCCTCCCCTGCATGTGCTCTGTGGTGCAGGGGCCTTAAACGCCTGGGCTGTGAGGATCCCACAGCCCACCACAAGTGGGGGACAGAACCATGGTTGCCATCCTGTGATTCAGACAGGAAGTTTTCCTGAACAACAGGGAGCAGAAGAACGAGGATGCTCCTCCTCTTTTCCCCACAGTGCACTCAGGACAGGGCTCTGGAATAAACGGGAAAGCACAAAGTCTTCACAACCAACTTCCCTCTCCAGGGTACTGAGGACGAATCTTTAGCCTGTCCACCATTTCCTCCTTCAAAATGCATCTGCCTCTGCCCACAATGGTGGCTACTTCTCCATCCACCTTAAAACCTCAGCTTCACTGAGTCTCAGGGCACATTCTTCCCATCTACGTGGTTGCTACAATCCCTCCTGTGTTTGTTTTGAGTGACTAAGGTTTGGGAGAATTTTTCATGCAGCAATAGATAATGAATACGTCCTCACTTTTAGTAGATGATCCTGCATCTCAAACCAGGGCTTGAACCTGTGTCCCCTGCATTGGCAGGTGGATTCTTAACGACTGTGCCACCACGGAAGTCCCTCAATGCGGTATTTTTGGTAGTGAAATAAATCTATCCTAAGAGCCGTTTTCTTTCCAGTTACCACCCAGTCTCTCTCCCTCGTCAGCCAAAGTTTTTTTCCACTTTATCTCATTTTCTCCCCTATAGCTCACTCAACACAGTACGTTCTGGTTTTCTGGTTTCTACCAACAACAATCCAAGGACAATGTCCTTGGTAGACTCCCTGGTGATATTCTTCTAGTAACACAGATGCAGACTGCAACTCTACTGATACTATTTCTTATCTATCAGATCAAGAAAAATCCTTTATTGAAAAGTCTGTCTGGAAAGGCACTCTCATACACAGCTGGGGTACAACTCCTACAGAAGGAAATTTGTCCCCATCAAGAAAAACTGCAAAATCTTTTACTTCTTTCTCCATCGATACCACTTCTAAGACTTTATCTCAAAGACACAGAGCTAGTAAAAGACACGTTTAAGACTCTTTAATGTGGCATTATTTATAACAGCAAATGACTAGAAATGACACAAATGACCATCAATAGGGAACTGGTGGAATAAACTATGGGCTATCCACATAATAAAGAATCATGCGACCATTAAAAAATAAGCATATCTCTAGGTATTCATAGAGATCATTTTCCCCAGTAAATATAAGGGGGGAAAATCAAGGTACAAAACACTGTATGGAATGTTTCCTTTCTATAAGAAGGGAAAGGCCAGGAGATATCACACACACACACACACACACACACACACACGCACACACACACACCCCTACCCGCTTATACAGGTATATGCAAAAGACATGCTGAGAGGATAAAACAAACGTATGTAAATGGTAACCAATAAGGGAAGAAGAATAACTGAGGAGACAGGAATTGAATCTAGACTTCCCTGAACACGTTTTTTTATATGTTTTTGACTTTGGAACTATATTTGAAAAATACAACTGCAATCCTCAAAACTGAAAACAAATAACTAAATGAGCCTAACTGCACATCAGCTTGGAAACAGGATTACAACACAGTTTGAAAAAGAATGCTTTCACCTGACTTTCAAACAAAGCACATTGCTAATTCAGCCAGTTTCCTACTGACGGACGTGTGAGTTGTTTCTCATCTTTTGCTTCTGCAAGTAATACTCCCATGAATAAACTCGTGTGTATATGTTGTTTTGTACTTTGGGAGGTCTATGTTCAGAGTATCTTTCCAGAAGTGAGACTGCCAGGTAAGAACAGCAAAATTTCTGAGTGTAATTTGTTATATATACTGAGGGAAAATATCATTCATTAAATACATTAATGTTATTAGGAACCTATATTTTTAATATAACATATAAGGGATTAATATAAAATCAAAGAAGAAAAAAACCACTGTGAAGTTACATTTCAATTAGAAATATCATCTTAAATTCATGATTAAAAATATATATAGGGCTTCCCTGGTGGCGCAGTGGTTGAGAGTCCGCCTGCCGATGCAGGGGACACGGGTTCATGCCCCGATCAGGGAAGATCCCACATGCCGCGGAGCGGCTAGACCCGTGAGCCATGGCCGCTGAGCCTGCGTGTCCGGAGCCTGTGCTCCGCAACAAGAGAGGCCACAGCAGTGAGAGGCCTGCGTACCGCAAAAAAAAAAAAAAAAAAAAAAAAAAAAAAAAAATATATATATATATATATATATTTCCTAGCTATATCCAGTGGAGAGGTCCTAGAAGCAATGATACTTCATCTGCCCCCACCCTCACCCCATTTAAGGGACCAGCTTGCACGCCCTCCATCCCACTCTGGGAGCGAGCAAGGGAACTGATTACTTGTTTTCTCTCCCTTGAGTCCCAATAAAGCCTTGCCTCAATTCCTCGTCTGACCTCTTACCGATTTCTATTGATTAAAGAGTCCAAGGGCCCTGGTCGGCAACAGAACCTGTCGTTATAAGTTGCACATAATACTCACCTGGTCACATAGAAAACCACAGAACAGCGAGCACAGGTAGAACTTGAGGCTATTTTCAAAACAAGCTTGAGCTCCAGAGATGAGTTGCTTGTCTGGGGAAAAAAAAAAAAAAGTACAAATATTGCTTTTGAGGCTTTTCATAGCGAGTGATACAGTTATTGGATAGAAAGACCCCCTCCCCCCATTCACCTTTTGTGTGTGTATGTACTGATTTAACGGTTGACCATGGCTGGGTTTTCCTGAATCCTAGCCAGCCATTCGCTCCCCAAGTGGAGAAGACAGCGTCACATTGTGTGCATTTGACTTGCTCAACTCACTTGGCTGCAGAGATTTTATGGCGACTCCGGACACTTTAAACATAGCTTGTCACTCTGGGACCCTATACGTGACTCCGCTGAATTGCAAACAATTTCCACAGTTCATTCAGGACTTTGGAGCATTTAAGGCTCTTGAGCTGGGTTTCCCAACCTGGGCGCTGCTGACAATTGGGGCTGGAAAATTCCTTGTCGTGGGGGCCGTCCTGTGCACTGTGGGAGGTTGAACATCATCCCTGGCCACCACGCCCTCTCTCCTTCCCAGTTTGCGACAACCCAAAGCATCTCCAGACATGGCTCAAAGTACCCTGGGGTAGGGATGGGGCGCAGAATGGCCCATAGGTGAGGGCGATGCGGGGGACTCTCTGAGGAGGTGGCAGCGCGTCCTGAGCTGGTTGAAAACAACAGCTTCTCCAACCTGAGGGAATGACCTGAGGCCCCAGGGGAGGTACGGGGGCTCCGGAGCCGGTGACCGGGGGCTGCGCGCGGCCCACGCCCCCTCCCCGAACTCCTATCAGAGCCCTCTGCCCGGCCGCCCGCCGCTCACGAAGTCCTGCCCGCCATTCGGGCTTTGGCTAGGACATCCCGACAACAGGAGACCAGCTGCCCTCGTCGAGACTCCAAGCTCCCACCCCCGCGCCGGCCCAGCCCCTGGCCCCTACCCCGACGCCACCGCACTTCCGCTTCCGGTCCCGGCTCTTGCTGAGTGTGCCGGCGGGGGCGGCTCCTGCGCGTCCCAGTCTCTGGACGAGGCCTTTTAGTTTGCTTAGTTTGTACAAGGTTGGGCTGTGGGCTGGGTCAGCTGTGGGGTGGGATCCACCTGGGAGTGACTGTGCCGAAGAGGGACGCCGTGGGCGGGGACCAGGCTGTGGGTGGCCCCCGGCCCGATGGGCGTGGCTCTCCAGGGGCGGAGCTGGGAGCGGGTGGCAGGTTTCCGAGACGAATGTGTGGCAAGGATAAGGCTAGGGTGGAGTGTGGGATGGGATGGGGCTCTTTTCTACATGGAAAGTAGAAGGAGGGAAACTTACACCGTGCAAACACTGATTTAAAAAAAAGCCAAGTGTCTATACGAATGTCAAATAAAATGGTTTACCGATCAAAGAAAATTACTAGTGACTAAGAGGGATGATGTACCGTGAAAAAAGGGTCAATCCATCAAGAAGACGGTAATTGCAACAGAACGTCAGTATACATGTATTAAAAACTAATATTACTGAAAGGAGAAATAGACAAATCCAAACTTCCACACCCCCTCTCAACATCTCCCTCCACAATTGATAGTATTATTAGAGAAAGCAAGAATAGACAAGTACCGAACAATGCCATCACACAACAGTATCAACTGACTTTTTTTTGTTTGTTTGATGTGGACCATTTTTAAAGTCTTTACTGAATTTATTACAATGTTGCTTCTGTTTTATGTTTTGGTTTTTTGGCTGCGAGGCATGTGGGATCTTAGCTCCCCGACCAGGGATGGAACCCACACCCCCTGCACTGGAAGGCGAAGTCTTAATCACTGGACTGCCAGGGAAGTCCCTCAATTGACTTTTGTAAGCCACTCAGTTGACGTTTGTAGGACACGTCACCCAACATCACACATTCTATTCAAGCACCCATGGAGTATTCACTAAGATAGATCATATTCTGGGTCATGAAATAAACTTCAACAAATTTAGAAGAATTGAAATCATACAGAGTATGTTCTCTGACCATATCTCAAATTAATTTTGTCTGGAAAATCACCAAACAATTGGAAATCTACACATTTGTAAATAATCCATGGTTCAGATAGGAACTCTCAAAGGAAATAAAAATAAATAGAACCAAGTGAAAATGAAGATACATGTCAAGATTGGTGAGATGCAGCTAAAACAGTGACAAGAGAAAGATTTACAATACTAAATATGTATATTAGAAAACAAGAAATGTCTCAAATCAGTCATCGAAACTCCCACCTCAAAGGAAAAGAACACTATAAACACAAAGTAAGCCAAAGAACAAAAATCAATGACCTCGAAAACAAATACAATTTATATGGACATGAAAAGGATCACGAATATCCAAGGTGTTCTTAAAGAAGAAGTAACGTGGAGAATGTATACTGCCGGATATCGACTTAGCATAAAACTACAATAGTTTAGAGTGTGTGGCTTGTGTGCAAAGATAAAAAAGATGGAACAGAACATAGAGTCTGCAAAAACACATGCTGATAAATGGAACTCTGGCTTATGTCAAAGATGCCCCTGCAGAGAAGTAGACAGAGGACAGTCTTTTAGTCAGTGGTGCTCCATAACTAGATATTTATATTAAAAAAAGAAGCATAACTCCTATTTCACAATATGCATAAAAAATCAATTTGCAGTGGATTTAAGATCTAAAGGTAGAAGGTAAAACACAAAACCTTAGAAGATGTCCAATATCTCCATTGTGGGAGGCAAAATATAAAAAAAAAAAAAATTTAACAGGAAATCAAAAGAACTAACCATGAAAGAAAAGCACCAAACATTTATTTTAATTTTTCCACAATATTTTTAATTTAATAAATTAAAAGGCAAAGACTAACTGTATCTCACAATCTTAACAGGTTTGGTGGAAACCTCCCTGGCGGTGGCTGGATTAGAAACATCAAGAGACCCAGCTTTCTTCTCCTTCTGGGATCCCTATTATGTGTAGATAGGCATGCTTTATATTACCCATAGTTCTCTTATATTGCTTTCATTTAAAAAAAATGTAGCTTTCTGTCTGCTGTTTTGATTGGATGAAAGGGGGTTGGGGAAGGGAAGGATTGGGAGTTTGGGATTAGCAGACACAAACTGTTATATGTAAGATGGATAAACAACAAGGTCCTACTGTACAGCACAGGGAACTATATTCAATATCCTGTGATAAACTGTAATGGAAAAGACTATGAAAAAGAATATATATACTGTATGTATAACTGACTCATTTTGCTGTACAGCAGAAATTAACACAACATTGTAAATCAACTTAAATTGAATAAAATTTTAAAAAAGAGAGAGAGACCCAGTTTTGCCTGTCTCTGCAGGCCTGGTCTATGGCGGGCTCAGTTTTGCCATGGTCAGAGTTTCCAATTTCCCAGAAGTACCAAACATTTAAAGGTTAATAAAATAAAGAGGCTACAATATAGGAGTTCCAGGGAGACGTATGTGAGATAGGAATAATACAGATAAATTCGAGAAATAAAAACACTCAGAAAGTAGAGTCTTAAAGGCACAGCTGTCAGCTGGACAGTGAAGTAAACACTGCACAGTGAAGTAAAATGAGGATTAAAAAGAAAAACTGTTGAATTTGGCTTAATAGAAATTTTCGACATCCTTGACAGCACGGATTGGGTGGTGTAGTTGGAACAGACCTGATTTCAGTGGGTTGAGAAAAGAATGGGGCGTGGGAGAGAGGAATATTTGAACAGTAACAATCCTTGCAAATGTTTGCCTTGAAGATTAGCAGAGAAATGGGAAAACAGCTATGGAGGAAGACTTTGGGTTTAGGAAGGACAGATTTTATTTTATTTTTTATTTTTTGGCAGGGGGTCCCAAGGAGGATGAGTCCAGGGAAGTGTTTATTATTATTATCATCATTATTGTTCTATTATTGCATTAAATTATGAGACCCAAGGTATGTGGCATTAGAAATACACTGGATTGAGAGAAACCTATAAATAAACAAATAACAACTAAACAACATAATAAGGCGTCTGTACTTAAAAATCACCATGGGGGCTTCCCTGGCGCAGTGGTTATTTTTATTAATTAATTTTATTTTAAAATTTTTTATTAATTTATTTTATTTTATTTATTTTTTAAAACATCTTTATTGGGGTATAATTGCTTTACAATGGTGTGTTAGTTTCTGCTTTATAACAAATGAATCAGTTATACATATACATATGTTCGCATATCTCTTCCCTCTTGCATCTCCCTCCCTCCCACCCTCCCTATCCCACCCCTCCAGGCGGTCACAAAGCACCGAGCTGATCTCCCTGTGCTATGCGGCTGCTTCCCACTAGCTATCTACCTTACGTTTGGTAGTGTATATATGTCCATGCCTCTCTCTCGGTTTGTCACAGCTTACCCTTCCCCCTCCCCATATCCTCAAGTCCGTTCTCTAGTAGGTCTGTGTCTTTATTCCTGTCTTACCCTAGGTTCTTCATGACATTTTTTCTTAAATTCCATATATACATGTTAGCATACGGTATTTGTCTTTCTCTTTCTGACTTACTTCACTCTGTATGACAGACTCTAGGTCTATCCACCTCATTACAAATAGCTTAATTTCGTTTCTTTTTCTGGCTGAGTAATATTCCATTGTATATATGTGCCACATCTTCTTTATCCGTTCATCCGATGATGGGCACTTAGGTTGTTTCCATCTCCGGGCTATTGTAAATAGAGTTGCAATGAACATTTTGGTACATGACTCTTTTTGAATTATGGTTTTCTCAGGGTATATGCCCAGTAGTGGGATTGCTGGGTCATATGGTAGTTCTATTTGTAGTTTTTTCAGGAACCTCCATACTGTTCTCCATAGTGGCTGTACCAATTCACATTCCCACCAGCAGTGCAAGAGTGTTCCCTTTTCTCCACACCCTCTCCAGCGTTTATTGTTTCTAGATTTTTTGATGATGGCCATTCTGACTGGTGTGAGATGATATCTCATTGTAGTTTTGATTTGCATTTCTCTAATGATTAATTATGTTGAGCATTCTTTCATGTGTTTGTTGGCAGTCTGTATATCTTCTTTGGAGAAATGTCTATTTAGGTCTTCTGCCCATTTGTGGATTGGGTTGTTTGGTTTTTTGCTATTGAGCTGCATGAGCTGCTTGTAAAGTTTGGAAATTAATCCTTTGTCAGTTGCTTCATTTGCAAATATTTTCTCCCATTCTGAGGGTTGTCTTTTGGTCTTGTTTATGGTTTCCTTTGCTGTGCAAAAGCTTTGAAGTTTCATTAGGTCCCATTTGTTTATTTTTATTTCCATTTCTCTAGGAGGTGGGTCAAAAAGGATCTTGCTGTGATTTATGTCGTAGAGTGTTCTGCCTATGTTTTCCTCTAAGAGTTTGATAGTTTCTGGCCTTACATTTAGGTCTTTAATCCATTTTGAGCTTATTTTTGTGTATGCTGTTAGGGAGTGATCTAATCTCATACTTTTACATGCAGCTGTCCAGTTTTCCCAGCACCACTTATTGAAGAGGCTGTCCTTTCTCCACTGTACATTCCTGCTTCCTTTATCAAAGATAAGGTGACCATATGTGCGTGGGTTTATCTCTGGGCTTTCTATCCTGTTCCATTGATCTATCTTTCTGTTTTTGTGCCAGTACCATACTGTCTTGATTACTGTAGCTTTGTAGTATAGTCTGAAGTCAGGGAGCCTGATTCCTCCAGCACCGTTTTTCGTTCTCAAGATTGCTTTGGCTATTCGGGGTCTTTTGTGTTTCCATACAAATTGTGAAATTTTTTGTTCTAGTTCTGTGAAAAATGCCAGTGGCAGTTTGATAGGGATTGCATTGAATCTGTAGATTGCTTTGGGTAGTAGAGTCATTTTCACAATGTTGATTCTTCCAATCCAAGAACATGGTATATCTCTCCATCTATTTGTATCATCTTTAATTTCTTTCATCAGTGTCTTATAATTTTCTGCATACAGGTCTTTTGTCTCCTTAGGTAGGTTTATTCCTAGATAGTTTATTCTTTTTGTTGCAATGGTAAATGAGAATGTTTTCTTGATTTCACTTTCAGAGTTTTCATCATTAGTGTATAGGAATGCAAGAGATTTCTGTGCATTAATTTTGTATCCTTCAACTTTACCAAATTCATTGATTAGCTCTAGTAGTTTTCTGGTGGCATCTTTAGGATTCTCTATGTATAGTATCATGTCATCTGCCAACAGTGACAGATTTACTTCTTCTTTTCCTATTTGGATTCCTTTTATTTCCTTTTCTTCTCTGATTGCTGTGGCTAAAACTTCCAAAACTATGTTGAATAATAGTGGTGAGAGTGGGCAACCTTGTCTTGCTCCTGATCTTAGTGGAAATGGTTTCAGTTTTTCACCATTGAGAATGATGTTGGCTGTGGGTTTGTCATATATGGCCTTTTTTATGTTGAGATAAGTTCCCTCGACCTACTTTCTGGAGGGTTTTTATCATGAATGGGTGTTGAATTTTGTCGAAAGATTTTTCTGCATCTATGGAGATGATCATATGGTTTTTATTGTTCAATTTGTGAATATGGTGTATCACATTGATTGATTTGTGTATACTGAAGAATCCTTGCATTCCTGGGATAAACCCCATTTGATCATGGTGTAGGATCCTTTTAATGTGCTGTTGGATTCTGTTTGCTAGTTTTTTGTTGAGGATTTTTGCATCTATGTTCATCAGTGATATTGGCCTGTGGTTTTCTTTCTTTGTGACATCCTTGTCTGGTTTTGGTATCAGGGTGATGGTGGCCTCGTAGAATGAGTTTGGGAGTGTTCCTCCCTCTGCTATATTTTGGAAGAGTTTGAGAAGGGTAGGTGTTAGCTCTTCTCTAAATGTTTGATAGAATTTGCCTGTCAAGCATGTTGTCCTGACCTTTTGTTTGCTGGAAGAGTTAAAATCACAGTTTCGATTTCAGTGCTTGTGTTGATCTGTTTATAGTTTCTGTTTCTTCCTGGTTCAGTCTCAGAAGGTTTTACTTTTCTAAGAATTTGTCCATATCTTCCAGGCTGTCCATTTTATGGGCATATAGGTGTTTGTAGCAATCTCTCATGGTCCTTTGTATTTCTACAGTGTCAGTTGTTACTTCTCCTTTTTCATTTCTAATTCTATTTATTTGAATCTTCTCCCTTTTTTTCTTGATGAGTCTGGCTAATGGTTTATCAATTTTGTTTATCTTCTCAAAGAACCAGCTTTTAGTTTTATAGATCTTTGCTATAGTTTCCTTCATTTATTTCTGATCTGATATTTATGATTTCTTTCCTTCTGCTAACTTTGGTGTCTTTTTGTTCTTCTTTCTCTAATTGCTTCAGGTGTAAGGTTAGGTTGTTTATTTGAGTGGTTTCTTGTTCCTTGAGGTAGGATTGTACTGGTATAAACTTCCCTCTTAGAACTGCTTTTGCTGCATCCCATAGGTTTTGGGGCATCGTGTTTTCATTGTCATTTGTTTCTAGGTATTTTTCGATTTCCTCTTTGATTTCTTCAGTATTGGTTATTAAGTAGTGTATTGTTTAGCTTCCATGTGTTTGTATTTTTTACAGATTTTTTTTCCTGTAATTGATGTTCAGTCTCATAGTGTTGTGGTCGGAAAAGATACTTGATACGATTTCAATTTTCCTAAATTTATCAAGGCTTGATTTGTGACCCAAGATGTGATCTATCCTGGAGAATGTTCCATAAGCACGTGAGAAGAAAGTGTATTCTGTTGTTTTTGGATGGAATGTCCTATAAATATCAATTAAATCCATTTTGTTTAATGTATCTTTTAAAGCTTGTGTTTCCTTATTTTCATTTTGGATATCTGTCCATTGGTGAAAGTGGGGTGTTAAAAGTCCCCTACTATGATTGTGTTACTGTCGATTTCCCCTTTTATGGCTGTTAGCATTGTCCTTATGTATTGAGGTGCTCCTATATTGGGTGCATAAATATTTGTAATTGTTATATCTTCTTCTTGGATTGATCCCTTGATCATTATGTAGTGTCCTTCTTTGTCTCTTGTAATAGTCTTTATTTTAAAGTTTATTTTGTCTGATATAAGAATTGCTACTCCAGCTTTCTTTTGATTTCCATTTGCATGGAATATCTTTTTCCATCCCCTTACTTTCAGTCTGTATGTGTCCCTAGGTCTGAGGTGGGCTCTTGTAGGCAGCATATATGGGTCTTGTTTTTGTATGCATTCAACCAGTCTATGTGTTTTGGTTGGAGCATTTAATCCATTTACATTTAAGGTAATTATCAATATGTATGTTCCTATTACCATTTTCTTAATTGTTTTGGTTTGTTTTTGTAGGTCTTTTCCTTCTCTTATGTTTCCTGCCTAGAGAAGTTCCTTTAGAATTTGTTGTAAAGCTGGTTTGGTGGTGCTGAACTCCCTTAGCTTTTGCTTGTCCGTAAAGGTTTTAATTTCTCCGTTGAATCTGAATGAGATCCTTGCTAGATAGAGTAATCTTGGTTGTAGGTTTTTCCCTTTCATCACTTTAAATATGTCCTGCCACTCCCTTCTGGCTTGTAGAGTTTCTGCTGAAAGGTCAGCTGTTAACCGTATGGGGATTCCCCTATATGTTATTTGTTGTTCTTCCCTTGCTGCTTTTAATATTTATTCTTTGTATTTAATTTTTGATAGTATGATTAATATGTGTCTTGACATGTTTTTCCTTGCATTTATCCTGCATGGGACTCTCTGTGCTTCCTGGACTTATTAACTATTTCCTTTCCCATATTAGGGAAGTTTTAAACTATAATCTTTTCAAATATTTTCTCAGTCCCTTACTTTTTCTCTTCATCTTCTGGGACCCCTATAATTCAAATGTTGGTGTGTTTAATGTTGTCCCAGAGGTCTCTGAGATTGTCCTCAATTCTTTTCATTCTTTTTTCTTTATTCTGCTCTGCAGTAGTTATTTCCACTATTTTATCTTCCAGGTCACTTTTCCATTCTTCTGCCTCAGTTATTCTGCTATTGATTCCTTCTAGAGAATTTTTAATTTCATTTATTGTGTGTTCATCATTGTTTGTCTACTGTTCTTCTAAGTCCTTATTAAAACGTTCCTTGTATTTTCTCCATTCTATTTCCAAGATTTTGGATCATCTTTACTGTCATTACTCTGAATTCTTTTTCAGGTAGGCTACCTATTTCCTCTTCATTTGTTTGGTCTGGTGCGTTTTCACCTTGCTCCTTCATCTCCTGTGTGTTTCTCTGTCTTCTCGTTTTGCTTAACTTACTGTGTTTGGGGTCTCCTTTTCGCAGGCTGCAGGTTCGTAGTTCCCAGTGTTTTTGGTGTCTGCCCCCAGTGGCTAAGGTTGGTTCAGTGGCTTGTGTAGGCTTCCTGGTGGAGGGGACTAGTGCTTGTGTTCTGGTGGATGATGCTGGATCTTGTCTTTCAGATGGGCCGGACTGCATCTGGTGGTGTGTTTTGGGGTGTCTGTGACCTTATTATGATTTTAAGCAGCCTCTCTGCTAATGGGTGGGGTTGTGTTCCTGTTTTGTTAGTTGTTTGGCATGGGGCATCCAGCACTGGAGCTTGCTGGTCGTTGAGTGGAGCTGGGTCTTAGCATTGAGATGGAGAGCTTGGGAAAGCTTTCACCATTTGATATTTCGTGGGGCCAGGAGGTCTCTGGTGGACCAATGTCCTGAACTTGGCTCTCCCACCTCAGAGGCACAGGCCTGACACCTGGTCAGAGCACCAAGATCCTGTCAGCCACACAGCTCAGAAGAAAATGGAGAAAAAAAGAAAGAAGGAAAGAGAAAAAAAGAAATAAAATAAACTTATTAAAATAAAAAGTAGTTATTAAAAAATTAAGAAGTAATAAAAAAAAGAAGAGAGCAACCAAAACAAAAAACAAATCCACCAATGATAAGAAGCGCTAAAAACTATACTAAAAAAACAAAGGACAGACAGAACCCTAAGACAAATGGTAAAAGCAAAGCTATACAGACAAAATTACACACAGAAGCATACACATACACACTCACAGAAAGAGAAAAAGGAAAAAAATATATATATCCTTGTTCCCGAAGTCCACTGCCTCAATTTTGGGATGATTCGTTGTCTATTCATGTATTCCACAGATGCAGGTACATCAAGTTGATTGTGGAGGTTTAATCCGCTGCTCCTGAGGCTGCTGGGAGAGATTTCCCTTTCTCTTCTTTGTTCGCACAGTTCCTGGGGTTCAGCTTTGGATTTGGCCCCGCCTCTGCGTGTAGGTCGCCTGAGGGCATCTGTTCTTTGCTCAGACAGGACAGGGTTAAAGTAGCGGCTGATTAGGGGGCTCTGGCTCCCTCAGGCCGTGGGGAGGGAGGGGCACGGAGTGCGGGGCGAGCCTGCGGCGGCGTGACGTTGCACCTGCCTGAGGCGCGCCGTGCGTTCTCCCGGGGAAGTTGTCCCTGGATCCCAGGACCCTGGCAGTGGCGGGCTGCACAGGCTCCCGGGAGGGGAGGTGTGGAGAGTGACCTGTGCTTGCACACAGGCTTCTTGGTGGCGGCAGTAGCAGCCTTAGCGTCTCATGCCCGTCTCTGGGGCCCGCGCTGTTAGCCGCGGCTCGCGCCCGTCTCTGGAGCTCGTTTAGGCGGTGCTCCGAATCCCCTCTCCTTGTGCACCCCGAAACAATGGTCTCTTGCCTCTTCGGCAGGTCCAGACTTTTCCCCGACTCCCTCCCGTCTAGCCGTGGCGCACTAACACCCTTCAGGCTGTGTTCACGCCGCCAACCCCAGTCCTCTCCCTGCGCGCCGACGGAAGCCCGAGCCTCAGCTCCCAGCCCCGCCCCGGCGGGTGAGCAGACAAGCCTCTCGGGCTGGTGAGTGCTGGTCGGCACCGATCCTCTGTGCGGGAATCTCTCCGCTTTGCCTTCCACACCCCTGTTGCTGTGCTCTCCTCCGCGGCTCCGAAGCTGCCCCGCCTCCGCCACTCCCTGTCTCCGCCCGCAAAGGGGCTTCCTAGTGTGTTAAAACCTTTCCTCCTTCACAGCTCCCTCCCACTGGTGCAGGTCCCGTCCCTATCCTTTTGTCTCTGTTTTTTCTTTTTTCTTTTGCCCTACCCAGGTACGTGGGGAGTTTCTTGCCTTTTGGGAGGTCTGAGGTCTCCTGCCAGCGTTCAGTGGGTGTTCTATAGGAGTTGTTCCACATGTAGATGTATTTCTGATGTATCTGTGGGGAGGAAGGTGATCTCCGCGTCTTACTCCTCTGCCATCTTGAAGGTCTCAAAGGTATCACCTTTTAAGTGATACACTGCAATAAATGAGCAATTATAGCTTAAGATTCCAAACTTTCCCTCCGTAATCCAATCATGAGATTCTAGACACCATCATCAATCTAAAATGCAAACCTGATCAGTTACCTTACTTTTAAAAAGTCTTAAATATCTTTTAAAAAAACTTTTATCTTTACATTGGAGTATAGTTGATTAACAATGAGGTGTTAGTTTCAGGTGTACAGCAAAGTGATTCAGTTATACATATACATGTTTCTATTCTTTTTCAAATTCTTTTCCCATTTAGGTTGTTACCTAATATTTGAGCAGAGTTCCCTGTGCTATACAGTAAGTCCTTTTTGGTTATCCATTTTAAATATAGCAGGGTACTTTTAATCTTTCATTTATGTCTTCAGCAGATATTTACCCTGTTTTCCTATCATAATTATTAACATTGCCCTTTTCATTCCCCAATATATCCCAGTTGAGAGGGACAACTATTTGGTCTCCCTTTTATAGAGCACACACATTATGTGCAAACTCTGGGGTAAAATCTGTGATCCAGAAATAAACTAAAGAGACTCACTGCCCCTGTTGAAGTTAACCTTACTGAGAGGAAAGAGTTATAAAGAGCGCACAGAATTTATAACACGCTGTATAGAAATAACTTCTGTGATGAACCGCAAGGTTTTATCCAGCCAACAGCAGTAGAATTAGAACGACGTGGCCTACATAATTTTAAATTTGGTGGAACACACATTGAGGAAAGTAAACACGGATAGAGGAAACTGTTTTTTAACCCTTTTATTTAACCGAAGAAATTTAATATTATCATTCAAAATGTAGCCCCATCAGAATGAAGTGCAAGATATGTTATATCCTTTTCTTGTTTCTGAGCCTTGAAAGAGTATTTTAACATTACAGCCCATCTAGTTCAAAAGTTAAATTTGATCTGTATCTAGATTTTATAAGATTTCCAGTAGCAAGAAAGATTCACACAAAGTATTTTTTAATCCTCTTTTATGGATGTCTATTCTAGAGTTTGACTCATTTTTCTAGAGCAGTTTTAGCATTGTTTCATGACAGAATTACTATGTTTATATAATGTCTTGATGTACTTTACCAGATGAGGGTAACCCAGAGACTTTCCTGGCGGTCCGGTGCTTAAGACTCTGCCCTTCCACCGCAGGGGGCATGGGATCAGTCCCTGGCTGGGGAACTAAGACACCACATGCTATACAGTGCAGCCAAAAAAAAGAATGTGACTCTCCAAATAACTCAAAATTTTTTCCCACTCATATTTTCCATCCCTTCTGTCTTCCTAGTGAATTTTGGTGAACTTTGACTCCGAATATAGCTTAACGTGATGGAAGTTACAATTTTTTATTATCTATTTGCGATTAATTGTATCAAAAGGAATAATTTCCCCCCTCATTGTGAAACTGCTCTCTCTTTTCTTTAAAAATAAAGCTATAGGGCATCCCTGGTGGCGCAGTGGTTGAGAGTCTGCCTGCCGCAGTGGTTGAGAGCCATGGCCACTGAGCCTGCGCGTCCGGAGCCTGTGCTCCGCAACGGGAGAGGCCACAACAGTGAGAGGCCCGTGTACCGCAAAAAAAAAAAAAGAGAAAAAAAGAGAAAAAAGCTATATATTTTGTTTTTGTTAGAGTGAAATTAAGCATTTAAGTGATTATGAAGGTGTTGATTCCAGCAAAAGACCGGATTAAAACTGCAAGACAGTTCAAGAGTAAATATCCCAACAAAAGCACAGTGTGGACAATATTGAAAAACTCAGGACAGAGTAAAAAGAGAAGTGGGATGTGATTAAAAGGGGGAGCAGAGGGAATTTGATGAGAAATTGATATCACAATGAAAATATACACAAACATGTTCCAAACGGATGAAAGACGTCAACCCATACATGCAATTAACTCAACATTCTTTAAGCAAAGAAAATACATGGGAAACAATAATGAGCTACACTATGGTCTAAAAATCAGAGTGAATATCAAAGATTTTAGAAAATGCAAAGGCCAAATAAGCAAGAAAATTCTAATTGGGGATGTCTAAACATAAATAAGATATAGATCCACAGAGCACCATTTTTTTTTTCGGTATGCGAAAAAAACTAGTTTATAGAGAGAAAATGTAAAAATAAAAGAATTAAATTATAGTGAAATAAAGACAGTAAAGTGACTGTTTATGTCAGAGGGTAGGGAAGGAGTAAGATGGTTGAAATCATCTCGAAGTTACCAGTAATTAGGTGAAATGTAGATGTACAAAATATTGAGTTCTTTTCAATGATTCTGTGATATAGACTTCACAGACTTGTTAGTAAATATTTTGGACATTCTTTTATTGATAAACATTTATACAATCTGTAGTTTTCTCTATGAAAACATAAGTTGTGTGGAAATTTTAGCATATAGAAACGTCCATAACTATTTTTGTAGAAGGCATCCATACTGAGTGAAAAAGGAAACATTAAATTTTTGATAGAAAGTACAAACAGCACCCCCATTCACAAATGTATTAAATTTTTTCATATAGTATTTCATATTATTCAATAGTGTCTAATATTGTCAATAGCCCCAAACTCTTGTGTTTGTGTGGAGAGATTTGGGAATCTCTCCAATGCCTCTGATCTGAGATGGAGTGTGTCCTCTCGATTGGGTTGTCTCCTGATTGGGTTGTCCACTCTCTTCCCCTATAAAAGGGGTAATCAGAGGCAGAAGTCACTGAACTTTCCAGCAAGACACAGGCTGTCTGCATCTCAAGGGTGGGTCCAAAGACAGCTCTCGGAAGATGGGGGAACCTGAATGGACCAGTTTTCCAAGCCAGCCTCTTCTGGTGAGTGTGGAATCCATACTGATGGCAAGAGTGTACATTAGAATGCTTTTTTCTTCTGTAAAATCTAATTTAGCAGAATTTAGCTCTAAAAACAAGAAGGTATGTCATTGAAAGTTATTTCCCAGGTATTAATGTTTCTTAAGAAACAGTCAAGATTGTGTATATTTTTGTATATGAAGTTTTTTTGGATAATAGATGAAATGTGTGTGTGTGTGTGTGTGTGTGTGTGTGTTTTAACCAAAATCACTAGGTAGTGGAAGTAGTATTTGGCCCTAGAGTGTTTAAATCGTTCTCCTCTATGGACAATTATTTGCCCACAATGTGTTTGGTCTTTTTTTCTTCTTCTTCTTCTTTTTTTTTTTTTTTTTGCGGTACGCGGGCCTCTCACTGTTGTGGCCTCTCCTGTTGCGGAGCACAGGCTCCGGACGCGCAGGCCCAGTGGCCATGGCTCACGGGCCCAGCCGTTCCGCGGCATGTGGGATCTTCCCGGACCGGGGCACGAACCCGTGTCTACTGCATCGGCAGGCGGACTCTCAACCACTGCGCCACCAGGGAAGCCCCTTTTTTTCTTCTTTTTAAAAAAATTCTGTTCTCTGCTTCAAATAGGGCTCTCCAGTTTCTTTGTCATCCATCATTGTAGTTAATTTCTTTTTCCTACTCTCCCTTCTCACTTCTATTCCTCCCTATTCCGCTCCTTCCCTCTCTGTCTTTGTGTTGGCCTTGCTGTAGATCATAGCACCTAATTATACCTAACGCTATTACTAGACATTCCTTAGTCTATAACCCTTTTCTCTCACCAAGATTAAAATAATCTAGGACAATGACTTTGTTAAGTTAAATTCCGAGTAGTGTGTTTTAGTACACAACTTGGCATATAACAGCTGCTCTATAAATAGGCAGATCATTTTTCTATCAAACATTTTTCTATCAAGCATTTTTCTATCAAACATTTCATTACACTTTGAGTAATGAAAGGGGTAGTATTAATTATAATGTCAGGACAACAGGAATAAAGTGAGTTTTATGTTTTCCCTTTAAAAAAATATCTTCGAAGACAGAAGTGTGAGATTTAAAAGGAAAGGTGCACTGATTAGGTTCACAGTTTAAACAGATTATTGTGAGGAGACTTAGAATGGATCACAGAGAGAAAGGATTGAAATCTTTGATTGCAGTCCACCACAAAACAGACTAACTCATTTTATCATTGTAGTTGTGTGCATTTATTAGAAAAATTTGGAAAGTAGTTTTTGGAGTTTGCATAACTTCTCTTCAAAAAAGATATCTGAGCACCTTGGAAAGCCAAAGCACTAAATGACTATATCAGTGGAAACATTAAAATTCTTATTATCCTCTCTTCATTGAGTACCCAACTTAGTGAGAAAAGCAATCTCAAATAAGTAGATAATAGTCCACTTAAAATTTACACAGAGAAAATGTAAGATTAATTTTGATATGGGAACAGGATAGGTTATTCTGTGGCATTTTGTAGGTCAAATGAAAGGTGCTCAAGAATTATTCAAAAGTTGGGAATCTTCAGGTAGATTCAGGAGGGCAAATGGACGGCTAATTTGTATAAGAATGTGGGGTGGTAGGGCGTCCAGAATGCCATTCAGGGGCAAATGAGATATTACTTCCAACAAGTGAGTTTGTGGAGACATTGAGATAAGGATGAACTATTTGGGGAATTGGCTGGTTCAACTTGGGACCTGGTCACAGTGAGTTGAGTCATGGATATTATCACTGATCTGGTGGGTAGGCAGATGGATATTTGGGTCTTAGAGTTGAAGCCAGATCGGTGAATCTGTGAGCATTTCTAGTTCATTAATGCTATTTTTTTTTTTTTTTTTTTTTTTTTTTTGCGCTACGCGGGCCTCCCACTGTTGCGGAGCACAGGCTCCGGACGCGCAGGCTCAGCCGCTCCACGGCATGTGGGATCTTCCCAGACCGGGGCACGAACCCGTGTCCCCTGCATCGGCAGGCAGACTCTCAACCACTGCGCCACCAGGGAAACCCCATTAATGCTATTTGAAGGCAGGGGAATGGATGGGATTTCCTAGAAGAAGGCTTGGATATAGAACAGATGTGAGAGCAGGACCGACTTCTAAGAAGCATCAATTGTTGTGTTGAGATAGTAGAGAGAGGGTAGGAGGAGGGGAAGGATGGGAGTCAGGGAGTAAACATTGTTATTTACAGGGCTTCCCTGGTGGCGCAGTGGTTGAGAGTCCGCCTGCCGATGCAGAGGACACAGGTTCGTGCCCCGGTCCGGGAGGATCCCACGGGCCGCGGAGCGGCTGGGCCCGTGAGCCATGGCCGCTGAGCCTGCACGCCCGGAGCCTGTGCTCCTCAATGGGAGAGGCCACAACAGTGAGATGCCCGCGTACCGAAAAAAAAAAATGTTATTTACAGTGGAAAAAAGGAACTTTATGATGAGAATGTGACCTTTCTAAGTTATGTTATGAGCAGGAGAATATTTGAGTGAAGATGGGACTTGGGTTTGAAAGAAAAGTATCGGAGTGTTGAGAGGTACATGATCTCACTGAAGATGAGGCACTAAAGAACTATGAAAACTAGGTGATTGCATGTCTTAAAGCAAAGTAAAAAAGAGATATCAAAAAGTTTAATGTCTTGGTATTCAAAGAAACCTGTGATCTCTTTGTCCAGATAATGTTGGATTAGGGGGTACCAGCATGTGCGGAGTTGACAGTGACAGGGGTGGTAAGAGGAAAACATCCTCAAAGGAGGATGGAGGAGGGGAAAGTCTGGAATTGGTACTGGGCAATGACCTGGAGCTTTCTGTCCTTGACTCCTATCTGTTTGATGTCCCAGACTTCAGCTCTCAATGCGTGGTGCCGGTACTAGCAGCATCAGCGTCAGTTGGAATCACCTAGAAACGCAATTTCTTGTCCCCCACCCCAGACTGACTTGCATTGAGATCCGGAAATCTGAGTTCTAACAACCCTCTGAAAGACTGTGACGCAGAGTAAATTGAGATTCATTTCTCTAGGGAGACAGGAGAGTGGCTATCCAAACGAGCTGAGGACATTCTCCATGACTGGCAGTGGTTTCCTCCCCCACTTTATTCAAATGTTACATTTCGTTTTGTTTTCACAGGGGAAGCTCCAAAGAAATATGATGCCTGAGACGTTGGAGAAGAGAAGACAAGACCATTTAGCCAAGGCCAGGCAGAGACATCGTGACGGAACTGCACTTCCTATGAGGCTGACCAGCTGCATTTTCAAGAGGCAAGTCACAAAGATAACTTCTCATCCTGACAATGCAGTCAGGCGCCGTCGATGCGAGGGGACCTTGGAGAAGCCCCAGCAAGCCTGTGCATTCAGAAGACTGCAGGGGCTCCAGGTCTACAGCCCTGAAGGAGAACCTTTCAGCACGTTGGACAGCACAATTATTTTCAGAGTAATTGCCCTGCGTGGCGCAGGTGAATCCCTGGGCCGTGCTGGTGCCGGGTCTCTGCACACCAGCCCTGAAGCCATCACTGCCCAGTGTTCAGACGGGGCAGAGATGATCCCGGGATTGGATCTCTTCCTCCCACAGACCCTCTGCAGGCAACGAGTAACCTATGCAGATATTCGCCGACAGGCTCGGAAAGTGAAAAGAGCGAGGGAGAGACTGGGTATGGCCTTGAGGGCAGACAGGCTTGCCAGGGAGACAGAGAGAACCAGGAGCCCTGAGAACTAGGTGAAAAATGGACAAGACTGTGCTGAAGAAGCCGAGTGCTGAGGCCCCTGGGAAGTGGTTCACTGCATGACAGCCCTCCGTTCTACTTGCCTCTTTAAGTGTCAACCATGTTTCTGGACTGAGATGCTTTGTTAGATTAACATTGTACTCTATTAAACTCTCGTTAGACAAAAACGATAAGAGTAAACGTTTTTGTGAGTGAGAGATTGGGTTTCATGTGACAAGAAAAATGATTTTTCCTTACCTTTGTACACTTCAATCTCTGTCAGGATTTCTCTATTGAATTCTACAGAGGTAATGTAGTCTGGGGGGATTATTTAATGTTTTTTGTTATAATATTTTCTTACCTTGCTTACACCTAGGCAAAAAATGATACCTCCTGTAGAGATTATTTTTTATTACTAATGCTATAAAATTTTATTAAGCTTGCTTTTTACTTCTCATTTTAACATCTTTCTTTTGTCATTGTGTCAAATGCTAAATCAGACATGACTTTTTTTTTTAACATCTTTATTGGGGTATAATTGCTTTACAATGGTGTGTTAGTTTCTGCTGTACAACAAAGTGAATCAGCCCTACGCATACGTATATCCCCATATCCCCTCCCTGTTGCATCTCCCTCCCACCCTCCCTATCCCACCTCTCTAGGTGGACACAAAGCACCAAGCTGATCTCCCTGCGCTATGCGGCTGCTTCCCACTAGCTATCTATTTTACGTTTGGTAGTGTATATATGTCCATGCCACTCTCTCACTTTGTCTCAGCTTCCCCTTCCCCTTCCCCATATCCTCAAGTCCATTCTCTAGTAGGTCTGTGTCTTTATTCCCATCTTGCCCCTAGGTTCTTCATGAACAATTTTTTGTTTGTTTGTTTGTTTTAGATTCTATATATATGTGTTAGCATACGGTATTTGTTTTTCTCTTTCTGACTTACTTCACTCTGTATGACAGACTCTAGGTCCATCCACAAATAACTCAATTTCGTTTCTTTTTATGGCTGAGTAATATTCCATTGTATATATGTGCCACATCTTCTTTATCCATTCATCTGTCGATGGACACTTAGGTTGCTTCCATGTCCTGGCTGTTGTAAATAGACCTGCAATGAACATTTTGGTACATGACACCTTTTTTTTTTTTTTTTTTTTGCGTTACGCGGGCCTCTCACTGTTGTGGCCTCTCCCGTTGCGGAGCACAGGCTTCGGACATGCAGGTTCAGCGACCATGGCTCACGGGCCCAGCCACTCCGCGGCATGTGGGATCTTCCCGGACCGGGATACCAACCCGTGTCCCCTGAATCGGCAGGCGGACTCTCAACCACTGCGCCACCAGGGAAGCCCCATGACGCTTTTTGAATTATGGTTTTCTCAGGGTATATGCCCAGTAATGGGATTGCTGGGTCGTATGGTAGTTCTATTTTTAGTTTTTTAAGGAACCTCCATACTGTTCTCCATAGTGGCTGTATCAACTTACATTCCCACCAACAGTGCAAAGGGTTCCCTTTTCTCCACACCCTCTCCAGCATTTATTCTTTCTAGATTTTTTGATGATGGCCATTCTGACCAGCGTGAGATGATATCTCATTGCAGTTTTGATTTGCATTTCTCTAATGATTAATGATGTTGAGCATTCTTTCATGTGTTTTTTGGCAATCTGTATATATTCTTTGGAGAAATGTCTATTTAGGTCTTCTGCCCATTTTTGGATTGGATTGTTTGGTTTTTTGATATTAAGCTGCATGAGCTGCTTGTAAATTTTGGAGATTAACCCTTTGTCAGTTGTTTCATTTGCAAACATTTTTACATACTCTTTTTTTTTTTTTTACATACTCTTTTTAAATGTACTTTTTAAAGGTTCATTTTTTTTCCTAGAACTTGATTTTGAAAATATTATTGATGAGTTGGCTTCTAGTAAAACAAAGAAAGTAAAATTTCCATAAATTCTGGTTGTTATAAATAAGATATTTAAATTTAAAATAATATTTTACATCCTAATATCCTTACATTTCAACTTTTCAATTTTTTTCAACTACTTTAATGATCAGAGATGGGAAGGCACATTGTCACTGGTCAATAAATATTACTTGACTGGATGGATTTGTATTTTGCGGTGGAAGGACGCCATAAATTATTTGGATTGTAAGAAGACAATGTTATTGCACTTTATGGGATTTAAGAACTATGCAGGTTTTATCCTGTGTCTTTTCTCCCTCTAGTGGAGGCATATGAGACATGGGGGTGAAGAAATACACCAAGCTTGATGTTTATAGTAAGAAAAAATCCTAGTGTGGAGATCACAACTTTACCCACTTACTTTAGAAATATAGGATTCCTGAAGGTGACTGTATTTTAGACCAACACGTAACACTGTTGCAGAAACAGATAAAGCCTTGCACAGATCTTCTTCAGAAAGAACTTTAATTCAACCATTATAGATTTATAGGTCCTAATAACTAAGAGGAAATGGAGATCCAACCTTTCTCTTTGTCTATTTCAAGTTGTTGTAATCAAATGCAAAATGTTGACAACCCATTGGCTACTGTGTCAGATGGGGCAATTGTCACAAGTAATGTTTCATAGCAAACCACCCATGAAACTAAGTGTCTGAAAAAAATGAGGTTTCATTGTTGCTGCTGAGTCTGTGGGTTGGCTGGGGCAGTGTGCTGATCTTGGCTGGGCTCACTCATATGACCACAGTCAGCTACAAGCTGGCTAAGTGGCTGATTATGGAAAACCTCAGCTGGTATAATAGGACTACTAAACTCTCTTCCATATGTTTCTCACATATGTCCAGCAGTTTATCCTGGGCATATTCTCATGGCAGAGGCAGGTATGCCAAATCAAGTAAGATTAACCATGTAAAGGGAAAAAAGGATGGCACACTCACTTTTGAAACCTCTGAGTCACACTTGCTAATATTCCTTTGGCCAAAGCAAGTCTCAAAGCCAAGTCTGAGTCAGAGTGGGAAGGAGTTACAAAGTTGCAGGGAAGGGGTGTGGAGACATGGAGACCCGTCTTGAGGCCACTGATGCAATCAATCTACCTATATTGGCTAAATGTAAGAGCTGTGCTATCTCATTTCAATATCCCTTAGAACTGTCACCGCTGTACTGCACACTCTGGATAAGCCAAGCATTGAAGACCCACCCATCAAAAATGAACCCTCGTTTGTAAACATGTGTCAACCCCCTCCCAAGTTGTGGCTGCCACAAATGAAAAAAACCAAGCCTCTGACAACCAAGTTTAATGTTGCTATCAAATTTTCCAACACATGATTATTACTGAGCCAATTGAATCCTAAGTGGTAAGTTGATTCAAAGTAAATATTTAGTCTCTTCTCTGTGTCCCCAAGAATTCCTGAGGTCAAAGGAAGAGAAGGCAAGGGGCCAGGGATCTGGAAGAGGAGCTCTGTTATCAAGAGCTCAAAGCCCAGCTCAGCCACCTACAGCTGTGTAATGCTGAGAAAGGTACTTAAGCTCTCTGGGTCTCAGCTTAAAAAGGAGAGAATTCATTCATTCCCTCATTCATTCAACGTATTTATGGAGAACCTACTAAATACAATTCTCTGTACAGATGGAGTTCAGAGTTTGTTGGAGACACCCCCCCCCAAAAAAAAGGGAAATTATAGTACAGGGCTAGAAAGCATGAAGTTGTGCAAAAAGAATTAATAAACAGAAAGCTAAAGTAAATAGATTTGGGAGGTTAAAAAAGGGAGTTCTCAAGTCCTGTGTTGATAGCAGAGCCCAAGAAAAAGAAAGACTTCTCTTCTTTCCTGGCAAGGACTCAGCCAGTAAAAGCCTTGGACTCTTTGTTTACTATAGCCCTCTTAACTTCCTTTTCCTCTCTTTAAAAGAGTTCTCTTTCCCTTGCTGTACAGGAACTTGCATGTGGCTCACTACACGTTGCATATTGCAGACCCTGAATTGCAATTCTCGACTGATACCAAATAAACCCATTTTTGCTGGAGAAATATCTGGCAGTCTATTTGTTTCAGCTCAACAAAGCCTTAGGAGACACACAGAGATGATATCTAATCCTACTTCAAGAGATTCAAAGAATAATATAATATGGTAAATCAACTATACTTCACTTTTTTAAAAAAGAGAGATTCAAAGAATATTTCCTAGTGGAAGGGATGACTAAGCTGAGACTCAAAGAGAGGATAACAATGAATCAGATTTTGAGGAAAAATGTCATAGGAAGAGGGAATGGCAGGTGTAAAGTCCCAAAATAAATGTTTCCTTTCTGGCTTTAAAGACAAGCTGAGCTATCAGCATGGAAAACAGAAGAATATTCTAGAATATTCTAGAACATTCATGAGTACAACACAAATCCGCTGAGGATCTCATTAAAATGCAGGCTGTCTGTGCTCTAAAGCCCGCGAACCACAACTACTGAGCCCACACGCCACAACTACTGAAGCCCACGTGCCCTAGAGCCCACGTGCTGCAACTACTGAGTCCATGTGCTGCAACTACTGAAGCCCGCATGCCTAGAGCCCATGCTCCACAACAAGAGAAGCCACCGCAAAGAGAAGCCTGTGCACCACAACGAAAAGTAGCCCCCACTCACCGCAACAAGAGAAAGGCCGTGCACAGCAATGAAGACCCAACGCAGCCAAAAAGTACATAAATAAAACAAAATAAAAAAAAAAATGCAGGCTCTGGTTCAGCAGATCTGGGGTGGCACCTGATGTTCTACTTTTCTAACAAGGTGAGGCTGATTCTTCTGGTCCACAGACTACACTTTGATTAGGGAGCTATTAAAGTGGCCACAGAGGGGAGATCTACATGTTGAATTTTCACTTCCTTCTTTTTTTTTCAATTGAAGTATAGTTGACTTACAGTATTATGCTACTTTCAGGTGTAGAGCATGGTAATTTGATATTTTTATAGATTATACTCCATATAAAGTTATCATAAAATATTGACTATATTCACTCTGCTGAACCTTACATTTTTGTCACTTATTTATTTTACACCTAGAAGTTTGTACCTCTTAATTCCCTTTGACTGCTCCTACTTACCAACATAACTCTTTTAAGTGTTTCTGCCTATAAGTGTGTGTGCTTTATTTATCCCCTGAGGCTCTCCTTACAATTTTACTGACCATTTCTATAAAAGCAGGAGGGTTCTTTGTTGAAAGGGAAGGCAGTCAGTCAGAAGACACATCATTTATTGAGGGCTACTCTCTGTGTCAAGCATGTGATAGATGCTGGAGAAGCACTCTTGAAGCCACACATCAATGGACTTAGGACAAAACAAAATGGTAGCCAGAAGTTCTTGGTCCCGCCATTGCACTGCGATCTGTTATCTCTGCAAAACTCTGGAAAGTCAAAGAGTTGCAGAACACAGAAGATAAAATGGTAAGCTGGAACAGGAACTCTTGTTTCTCAGCAGGGCGTGAAGCCATGGGAAGACCATCCCACATATCCGTCCATGATCCGAATTTCCCAGAAAGTTCTGGTGCTGGCAAGATCCTGCATTTCCATATTAAGCCGAGAAGAAAAGATTTCAGAGAAGGCTCCTGCAGGCACCTGCTTTCCTGAAATGTTGTTTCATAGTGTATTTGAAAGCAAGAAAGGACTTTAACCCTGTGAGAGAAATTAGAATCAGAAACAGTGGCAGGATTAGTACAAATGTGGGTCCAGGGATCAGATCTATGTGGGCATGGGTCTTATAAATACAGACAGAGATAAATATGGCAATAAAAACTATAAGGATAAACATTTAAATGTTAACAGTGATTACGCCTAGTGTGGCAGGCACTGTTGGCAGACTCAAAAGCTATTCTCAACCTCTTTACTATTGATATTCCCATTCCAGAAGCTAGAAAGCAGAATACTTGTTTTTTCAAATTCCTTTGTAACTATGAGTAGTCATGTGATGCAGTTCTGACCAATTAGGTGAAAGGGAAATCTGCTAAGGGGCTTCTGGAAAAGCTTTTGTTTCCTGTTAAAGGGAGAAGGTTGAAAGGAGAGTTTACCACTCTGCCCCATCCCTCTCCTTCCTGCCTTGAACGTGGTCACAATGTCTGGAGCTATGGCAGCCATCTTGCAACCATGAAAATAATTGACAAAAAGTCAACATGCTGTCAGTGGAAAGGAAATCTAGGGAGAGCTTAGATCCTTAACAATACCACTAAGCAACAGAACCAATACCAGCAACACCTAACTCTGGACTTCTATTCTTGCAAGAAAAAGAATTTCATATTTATTTAAGCCACTGGATCTTAGTTACTTGTGCTTGGAATACATCAGTGAAAAAAAAATAAGACCTTCTAGTGGGGGATGGAAGACCATAAAAATTAAATGAGATGAATAAGGAAATTATAGTGTTAGAAAGTGGACAGCATGGAAAAGAAAATCAAGGCAAGGTGCGTGGAGGAAGCATGAACACCAGGGTAGGGGAATAGGAGGCTGCACAAAATACAGTTGTCAGAGGAAATTTCATTGATAAGAAATGACTGGAACAAAGATTTGAAGGATGTGAGGGAAGTGAGGGAGTTGTCCATGCAGGTATCAGGACAAAAACATTCAAGGCATTCAAGGCATTCAGTTCAAGGTTCCTAAGGAGGAAATGAGCCTGTCATGTTTGAAGAATCTTGAGCAGGCCAGTGAGGGTGGAGCAGAGTGAAGCGAGAGGTCAATTAATAGAAGACAAGGTCAAAAAGGAAAAGAGAGTCAGATTAGACAAGGCCTTGTGGGCCACCAGGAGGGCTTTGACTTTTACTCTAAGGTGGGAGCCATGGAGTGTTGTAGGCAGAGAAGGAATGTGACCTGACTCAGGGGTTCACGAGTGCCCTCTGGCTGCTGTAGGGAGAATAGACCAAAGGTAGGGCAGGGAAAAGGTAAGAGAGGCAGCAGAAGAACCCTTTTGTGGCTATTTCCATCATCCTGGCTAGAGACTTGGACTTGGACCACAGTGGAAGGAATGAAGGGAAAGAGAAGCGATCAGACTCTGGATCCATTTTGAGAAAAAGTCATCAGGATTTGCTGATGAATCAGAGATGGAAGAGAGTGAGAAGAAAAGCAGAGTCAAGGTTAACTTCACACCTTCACTCCCGAGCAATAGAAAAATAGAGGACCCTATGTGGAAATGAGAGGCAGGGGAATCAGAAGCTCATCTGGAACGTGTTACATCTGCGACATCTATCAGACATCTAAGTGGGGGCATTTGGAAGGTGGCAGGTCATATGAGTCTAGAATTCAGGAGAGGGGGCTAAACTGCAAATTATTTATAATTTGGGGGTCATTGCTAATAGATGGCGTTTGTAGCCATAAGATTGGATGAGATCCATTGTGTAGAGGAAAATGTGCGCTTCGAACAAAAATGATGCATTGTTAGAGGATACCCCTTTGGGTATTATCTGATCTATGGTGGAGCTATTTTACAATTCTGTAAATTTTAAATAACTGACGGTGATGGAAAATAATTTCATGGAAAAATCTGTTTTTCCTTTACTTGCACTCTCATTTCAATATTATTGAGATTATATATGTATTTAATTCACATATATTAATACATCAGTAATACACATATATGAATTTTAAATATATGATACTAATAATTATATATGTCTGTATATTTATAATTATATGTATGATTATATTATATAATATTAATAATTATATATAATGCCTTTATATTTATAATTATGTATAAAATACAATTATGTATAATTATGTATAATTTATAGATATTATATAGGAAATGTATATATAATATGTATATTATATAATATAAAATTTATATATTGTAATGTGAATAATTATATATAATGTCTGTATATTTACAATTATATGTATAATTATATAATATATAATTATATGTTCTATATATTACATATAATTATCAATGAGGAAACCAGGCAGATGTTATAATTGGTTCAAAAGAGAACACAAAGAACATACATATATATAAAGTAGTAATATTATGGATTATGTATACATTGTGAACACTGTGTACATTATATGTGTGCTATGTATTATGTGTACATTATATACATTGTACACATTATATGTATGGTGTAATACACACACACGTCTGTTCTTTGCGTTCTCTTGTGAACCAGTTATAACACCTGCCGCTTCCCTCACTGATTAATGAGCAGAATAAAATCCTTGACAGATGCTTATTTTATATCTGTGAGTCATGACTTTGTCTCTTTTAGTCTGCATAGCTACTGAGGGGCAGAGCTGGCATTTAAACCCAGGCAGTCTGGCTCCCAAACCCCCACCCTTGAACCCCAAACTTTATCAAATGAGTTAATACCCGTGTACGTGTTTAGTTCACAGTAGGTACTCAACATACGGTGCTGTCTAGTATTGCTAAGAAGCAGACTTTCTGTCTGACCAGAACCTGCGTACAACATGCAGACTCTCACCGTTTTGGAAGTGGAGGGAACGGATGACAGTACCATCCCTGAGGTCTCAGACTGGGGGCTGGGTTTGATCTTCCTGGTCATGCATCTTCTGTATTCTTCCCGTACCTGAAGGTGGAGACACATCACGGGGAGTTGAATCACTCTTAGATGCAGGGCCATGTGTGGGCAGAGGCATGAGCCCTGGAAGGAAGGGGACTGGGAAGGCGGCAGCTACCTACCTGGCGGTTGAGCAGACAATGAATGAGAAAGATGAAGGCTCCTTGCAGGCTGTTGATGATGGTGAACAAGTAAGCCATGATATTGGCCATGGGTCCAATCTGGAAAATGCCCAACACCCAGGAACACCCCAAGATGAAGATCTGAGCAAAGGCTTTGAATGTCAGTAACCTGGAGGGGAAGATTTGCAGAGGATAAGGTTCTAGGAGGTGGCTGTTGTCCTCATGGGCCACCACTCTCCCAGGTTTAGCCTGAGGCTGCCACCATGTGACCCGTCACCTGGGTGAGAATAAATGTGGAACAGAGGCTCCAAGCCTAGAGGTAGGAAAATCAAATCCTACAGACATTGAAAAGGCAATTGGCCTACAGATACACGTGGACACAAAGATGTGTGGACACATGTATTTAATGCAATATTGTCTGTAGTAATAAAAGGCTAGAAGGCACTATTTACAATAGACAAGACATGGAAACAACCTAAATGTCCATCAACAGGGAAAGAAGATGTGGTTTGTGTGTATATATATATATATATATATATATATATATCTCACATATATGTTGTATATATATGTATATATGTCTGTATATACGTGTACATTTCTATGTATATATATATATACACACACAAAGGAATATTTACTCAACCATTAAAAAGAATGAAATAATGCCATTTTTATCACACTAAGTATGATAAAGTATGTAAGTCAGAAAGAGAAAGACAAATACCATATGATATCACTTACATGTGGAATCTAAAATACGACACAGATGAACTTATCTACAAAACAGAAATAGAGTCACAGACATAGAGAACAGACATGTGGTTGCCAAAGCAGAGGGAGGGGGAGGGATGGATTTGGGGTTTGGGATTAGCAGATGCAAACTATTATATATAGAATGGATAAACAACAAGGTCCTACTGTATACCACAGGGAACTATATTCAATATCCTGTGATAAACCACAATGTAAAAGAATATGAAAAAAGAATATATATATAAAGCTAAGTCACTTTGCTGTACAGCAGAAATTAATACAACATTGTAAATCAACCGTACTTCAATAAAAAATTTTTTAAAGGCTAGAAGGACCTACCTGTCCAAGAATTTGGGACCCATCAAGTGAACCGTGAAGCCATCATATGAAATACTATGAAGCTTTCCTTTTTATTGGAGGCAAAACTCACATACCATAAGATTAACCAACTCAGTGGCATTGAGCTCAATGTACAAACATCATCGCCATCCAGTTCCAAAACATTTTTATCACCCCAAAAGTAAACTATGTACCTATCAAGGAGCCATTCCCTATTTACTTATCCCGCAACTAAAACAACCCAAATGTCCACCAACAGATGGATGGATGCACACAATGTGGTCCATCCATATACTGGAATATTATTCAGTCATAAAAAGTAATGAAGCACTGACGCTCGCTACAACGTGGATGAACGTTGAAAACGTGCTGCTCAGTGAGAGAAGCCAGACACAAAAGGCCACATAGTGTATGATTCAATTGATAAGAAATGTCCAGAATAGACAAATCTATAGAGATAAAGAGTAGATTATAAAAACTTTTTTTTTTTTTTTGCGGTACGCGGGCCTCTCACTGTTGTGGCGTCTCCCGTTGCGAAGCACAGGCTCCGGACGCGCAGGCTCAGCGGCCGTGGCTCACGGGCCCAGCCGCTTCGCGGCATGTGGGATCTTCCCAGACCGGGGCACGAACCCGTGTGCCCCGCATCGGCAGGCGGACTCTCAACCACTGCGCCACCAGGGAAGCCCCTTGTTAGTTGTTTTTAATCTTAAGTATTGATATGATGTAAGCTACATAATATGTGGAAAACACAAAGTGCAGAATAATACGTACAGTATCCTATCATTTATGTAATGGGTATATAAGTATAGAATATTCTGGAAGGAAGGTCAACTTAAGTGATAATGGCTGCTTAGGGTAGGAGGGATCTGGGGACCCAGGGGGTCAGGGGAGAGATAGAGAATGACTTTATATGTGTTCCCTTTTTCACTACTTAATTTTTCTTACCATTGTATGTATTAACTTTGTTTTAACTTTTTGCACTAACTTTTAAAAAATAACTTTAAAAAAATATTCAAGAGGAGTGAGGGATTGGACACTGACAGGAAAATAAGTAAAGGACGTTATCAGTTTACTGCTGATAAAAGCTAGACAATGTCTGGTTTGAGTAGGTTCTTAAAATGAACTTTAGTTGAATGATGAAGTTAAGAAAACAAATGGCCTATAAGAATATGAAAAAATCCCACATCTGTAAGATAAAATACGTATATATGAAACTAAAATAATGAGATTGTAAATTTCATATATTAATTCAGGAAAACAATAAAAATGATAAACACTAGTTTAGTGCAGGTAAACAAGCACTATTGCAAATGGAAACATTTTCTGGAAAACGATTTCCAATATATACTAACAGTGTTACAATGCAACCTACTCTGACTTGGGCAATTTCATGCCTATTATTGTATTTTTTTTGTATTTTATTTAATTTATATTTTTATACAGCAGATTCTTATTAGTTATCTATTTTATGCATATCAGTGTATGCATGTCAATCCCAATCTCCCAATTCATCCCACCACCATCCCCCCTCCCACTTTCCACCCTTGGTGTCCATATGTTTGTTCTCTACATCTGTGTCTCTATTTCTGCCTTGCAAACTGGTTCATCTGTACCATTTTTCTAGATTCCACATATATGCATTAATATACGATATTTGTTTTTCTCTTTCTGACTTACTTCACTCTGACAATCTCTAGATCCATCCACATCTCTACAAATTACCCAGTTTCATTCTTTTTTATGGCTGGGTAATATTCCATTGTATATATGTACCACATCTTCTTTATCCATTCATCTGTCGATGGACATTTAGGTTGTTTCCATGACCTGGCTATTGTAAATAGTGCTGCAATGAACATTGGGGTGCATGTGTCTTTTTGAATTATGGTCTTCTCTGGGTATATGTCCAGTAGTGGGATTGCTGGGTCGTATGGTACTTCTATTTTTAGTTTTGTAAGGGACCTCCATACTGTTCTCCATACTATTATTGTATTTAATAACAACAGATGTGTAAGAAGATTTGCCTACAAGGGTATTTCAAGATAGGATGGTTTATAATAGTAAAAAAAAAAAAGAAACAACTTAAATGTCCATAAATAAGGGATGATTTAAATAAATTGTGCTAGGTCTTTACACTGAAACACTATATATAAAAAAAAGATATTGTCAACAATTTCTAATTAAATAGAAAAATATTCATTACATGTTGTTAAGAGAAAAATGGTTATAAAAATAAAATAGTATGATTCTGGTTTTGTAAATATGTACATATAAGTATGCACAGTAGAAGAATTAGAGAATATATTAATAGTTCTAATACAGGAAACACTCACTCCTCCTAGGAACTGTACTAAATGCTTCATAAGCCACATGAAATGGGCAGTGTTAGCATCCCCGTTCTACAGATGAGGAAACTGAGTTTCAGAGAGGTTATGTAACTTGCCTAAGGTCACACAGCTTTTAAGTGGCAGTGCTGAGGTTTGAGACAGCCTGATCCAGACACTGTGCTATTCCATTTGGGGCACAGGACCAGGCTTACAAAAGGTACTCAGTGAACATTTGGGGAAAGAAGGAAAGGAGACTAGAAGAGGAGGGGAAAGGAAGGATGGACGGTACCTGGTGTCTTTGAGCTTGGAGACTTCAGTACTGACGCTAGAAATCTGCTGCCTCAGGATCCACAGTGTCCCAGTCAGGAGGATGGAATTGATCTACAGAGTCAAGCAGAAGGGATGGAGAGACTGGATATACAAAAGGATAATGGCCAGACCATCTATAAAAATAGAACTCTGACCCACAGTCTACAGTAACCACTGCAGGAAGCCACACAATAACTGACCCCAAATGACCAGGACTTGACTAATAATTGACAGCCTCCCTCATTTCTGCCCCTGCTTTCAATTTAGGGCCAAAAGGAGAAAGCCAGTACGTAACCCTAACCAATCACATAGAATGCCTTGCTTTCAGTTAGCCTACCCATAGGGTCCCCATGCCTACAGCCTCCAAGCAGGGCACACATGAAACCTTCCCTTTTTTCCTCTATAAAGCTTTCCCACTCATCTGCCTGGTTTTTAGTCCCTGACCAATGCAAGCGATTTGACAATGCAAGTGGTTGACTCCCATACCATAGCAATCTCCTAATAAACAGCCTTTGCTTGCTCTTGGATGATCTTGGTTTATTCCCACTGGATGCATCTGGGAAGTTAGTATCAAGACCAGTGCCCCATCATGGGTTGAATTGTGTCCCCCCCAACACAAAAAATAAGATATGTTGAAGCCCTAACCCCCAAGACCTCAGAATGCTACCTTATCTGGATATAGGGTCTTTACAGAGATGATCAAATTAAAATGAAGTCATTAGGGTGGGCCCTAATCCAATATGACTGGTGCCCTTATAAAAAGGGGAAATTTGGACATAGAGACAGACATGCACAGAGGGAAGACAATGTGAAGAGATACAGGGAGAAGACAGACACCTATGAGCCAAGGAATGCCTGAGACTACCAGAATTTGGAGAGTAGACGGGAACAGATTCTTCCCTAGAGCCTTCAGATGGAGCGTGGCCTGCTGACCCCTTGATTTCAGACTTCTAGCCTCCAGAACTGTGAGTCAATAAAATTCTGTTGTTCTAAGCTACCCAGTTTGTGATACTTTGTTATGGCAGCCCTAGGAAACTCACACATGGACCCCCAAAACCTGATAGAAGTAAGCAAAACCCCTCTGGAGGAGTAAAACCTCAAGAATTCCCAAGATTTAGATCAGTCAAATATGAACTCACAATTAACAATTACAAATGACTCAAAGAAACAAACCACCATGAGTGAGAGTCAGAAGACTCTCATCTTGCAGGACTGTAGAATCTAGATTGGAGGCAAGGAAGCAAGGAGATGGTACTCAACCTCCCCAGGCTTCCCAGAGAGTAGAAGGGTGGCTCCCAGGGAATGGGAAGATGTTGGTCTAAGGGTACAAAGTTTCAGTTATGCAAGGTAAGTTCTAGAGATGTAATGTACAACACGGTGACTTCTGTTAGCATACTGTATTATAAACTTGAAATTTGCTAGAAGGGTAGCTCTTAAGGGTTCTCACAACAAAGAAAGAAAAGGGGAAAAAATGGTAAGTATGTGAAGTGATGGATTTGTTAATTAGGTTGATTGTGGTGATCATTTCACAGTGTATACCTACGTCAAAACATCAAGTTGTACACCTTAAATATATATAGTTTTTGTTGATTAAACCTCCATAAAACTTTTTTTAAATCTCCATGGGGCTTCCCTGGTGGTGCAGTGGTTAAGAATCCGCCTGCAGGGGACACAGGAGCCCCGGTCCGGGAAAATCCCACATGCCACAGAGCAACTAAGCCCATGCTCCACAACTATAGAGCCTGTGCTCTACAGCCCGCGAGCCACAACTACTGAGCCCACGTGCCACAACTACTGAAGCCCGTGCATCTAGAGCCCATGCTCTGCAACATGAGAAGCCACTGCAATGAGAAGCCCGTGCACTGCAACGAAGAGTAGCCCCCGCTCGCCACAACTAAAGAAAGCCTGCGTGCAGCAACAAAGACCCAACACAGCAAAAAAATAAAAATAAAAAAACCTCCAGGTTTCCCTTTGCCTCTTTCCCACCATTTCCCTCTCCAACCCTCCCCCCGCCACCAACCAATTGCTCTTAATTTCTTCCTACCTTTTCTATTATTCAACATCTGTACTCAGAAGAGAGCAATAGACCCATTCTTACTGAAGCACAAAGGATTGATAAGATTGTGGTCCCTTCCAGGGGATTTGCACGCTGGCATTAAAAAAAAAATTACAAATCAAAGAAATTACACTCTAACTCGGAAATCTCAGGAATCATGGATCAGAATGGTGCACGCTTTTGAGGAATAAGTGACCAGAGCTTTGCAACATCCACTGGCACTTCTTGATCCCTTGGGTCTCCTTGATCCTCCTCCAAAACACACTGCAACAAGCAATCAGCTTACCACTATAATTGTGCACACTGGCCCCAGGAAACTCCAGATAAAGCCTGTCTCTGTATTCAGCCAGCAGCTATGGAGAAAAACAGGAGTCAGTGATTGTCTCAGAGTCCTGACCCTAAAATTACTCACACCCTGCCAGACGTACTAATGGGAGAGAATATTGGCAGATGAGACTGACATGAAAATTTTCATGATGGACCAGGTCACATTTCGGTTTTCCTCTTTCAGACCTTCTTCCTGGGTGAATGTTCCTGAAATATTCACTTAATGCCTTGTGTAGAGCTCATTTCTCAAGTCATAACCTCTGTAACCCCTTTATCCAGACCTCTCCACTAGTATACCTTGTCATTCAAATCTCAGCTCGAACATCACCTCCTCTGAAAAGCCACTACCCTGGTCCTTTCCTAACAGAGCTTGCTGCTTTTTTTGATAGCACCTATCATAAATTATCTTCTTCAGTTGTTTATATATTGTAAATTGTCCAATCTTCCCCTACTAGACTATGAGCTGCATGAGAATTTGGACTTTGAACGTTTTATTCATCTCTGAATACCGAGCACTCATTGCAAATCCTGGCATGGATGAGGCATTCCATAATTATTTGTTAATAGGAATGAAGCAATAAAGGGACGGAGGGAAGGAGGGAAGGGAGAAAAAGAAGGAAGAAAGGAAGAAAGGAGGGAGGGAGGGAGGGAGGGAAGAAAGGAGGGAGGGAGGGAGGGAAGGAAGGAAGGAAGGAAGGATGGAGGAAGGAAGGAAGGAAGGAAGGATGGACGGAAGGAAGGAAGGAAGGAAGGAAGGAAGGAAGGATGGAAGGAAGGAAGGAAGGGAGGAAGGGAAAGGAAGGAGGGAGGGAGAATTAATTGCCTTTTCCCATCATGCCTCTAGCAGATATTTGCTGTTTTCACCACCTGACAACTATTCTGCCATGTTTCGTAACAGCACCCCAATATTCCTTTAGCAGAAGTGTGCCTTCCAAGCAAGAGAAGGAAAATAATCAAGTTTGGCCAACCAGATGTTCTCTCCCTGGAATGTAAGTCACCAGTAGTAGAGTGATCAAAAGGCAAGAAAATGTTTGCATCGTGAGAAAATGCTGCCCATATCCTTTCAAGGATAACTACTTCAGTAAATACGGGCCAATTTCCTCATTAGCATCTGCATCTCTGCCTGAGGGCATCAGACTAAAAGCTTTAGAAAATTTGTTCCCCCAGGGAGCAACCCTCAACCAATGGCTGATGGGAGGTAGCTGGATAAATATGCCAGCTCCCTCATCTCGAGGGTGGGATAACTGTGGTATGTGCCCTACACGGTCCCCCAGAGGTACCTACTGGGATTGAGCCCCAGTTACCTACAGCAGGACCTGCTCAGGAATGCACCCTGTATTTCCTCCTTCTCTTCCCTGTCTCACTTCCCCACTCCCTAGTGCCTCCTGAGATCATTTCAAATCCTTGCCAATGCTACTCCTCTCTTCCAAAACTTTCTGTAGTTCCTACTACCTAGAAGGTATTCACCAAATTCCATGCCCCCTCCAATTTCCTCTTCTTCCAATCCAATCCATCTATTCTCCAAATACAGCTTGAGCTCTCCCTTAGGCAAGATTGGTCCTCACTTATGTGTACATTTCAGTAGAGCTTTCAAGGCTCATTCAAAATCTACCTCCTCCAGGAAGGCTTCCATGAACTTTCCAGCTCCCATATGCCCTCATCCCTCTCTGGTCTGTGTCAGGGCTTATACTACCCACACCAACATCAGGCACTTCATCATGGTGGCCTTGCATTGTCACCACTATCTCCTGACAAGATAGTCAGACCTCACAGACATAAAAAACAAACTTATGGTTTCCAAAGGGGAAAAAGGGGAAGGGATAAATTTGGAATTTGGGATTAACAGATACACACTACTATATATAAAATAGGTAAACAACAAGGACCTACTGCACAGCACAGGGAACTATATTCAATATCTTGTAATAACCTATAATGAATCTGAAAAAGAATATATGTATATATTCTTATGTATAACTGAATCACTTTGCTGTACAGCTGAATCATTGTAAATCAATTATACTTCAAAAAAAATAAATAGATGAATATTTTTTTAAAAGGCAGTCAGACCTGAACTCAACTTGGACACTTACTAGATATGTGACCCTGGGCAAATCCTGCAACTGTGCTGAGCCTCAGTTTCCTCTGTAGCTACCATTTATTAAGCTGTTACTTTAGTCACTGTTGGTCTTGGGGCCGCCATGTACCGTAGCACAGGTGGTGCACTGCACAAATCTAGAGGGCAGTATTAACACTGTAGTGTCATTGAATGGTGTTGCTGTACACAGTGGAAACATAGGAATTTTGTTGAGAAATACCAGAGATAATATATATTTGTAAAGCTTGCAGGGTTTAGATTATGAAGGGCACTCCTTTAACATGAATTCCATTCCCTCAGCCTTTATCTCATGACCTCGCCTGAAGTATAAGCCATCAGCAGGCAGGGAGGAAACCTAGATATTTAATCCCCCAAACACAGCTCAGCAAAGTGCCTATAGCACCAGGGTGATAAACAAGGGCCCTAGGATTGGAAAGACCCAGATTCAAGTCCTCACCCTGCCACTTTTTCACTGTGTGATAGTGAGAAATTCTTTTCACCCTTCTGAGGCTCACTTTCCTCATCTGTAAATTACAATAACAAGGGTCCATCCTAGGATGAAATGAAGTAACTCACTGAATTAGTCTCTACCCTATCCACATACTACTTGTCCTGTCACTTACCTAATTTTTCCCTCAAAATTGACTCGACTTTTTACTTATACAATGGAATCATGTCTATACAACGGAATCATGTCTGTGAAATCATGAGTTTGATATGCCAGTAATTTTTTTCTAATGCCCTACAAAATAAATACAAAAATATTGTTTAATCAGGGCTCACTAGCATACTACCTAAAATCTTCTCACATAGAATCATGTGATAAACCTACCTCACTTTAAAACAGTCCATGGCAATAATGATGGTGGTGAAAATAACATATATAATGCTTTACACTGTGCCCAACACGGTCTAAATGTTTTGCAGATAATAACTCACTTAACACTCACAACAACTATGATACAGGCATTGTCATTCGCTTGCATTTAATAGATAATGAAATGAAAGCATACAGAGTTTAAGTAACTTGCCCAAGGTAACACGGTGGTGGAGCCAGGATTCAGACCCAAGCAGGTTGGCTCCGGAGTCCACGAATTGAAACCTTGTGCCATCAAGTTCATTGTTTACATCACCACCATCCACGGTTACTATAGTGCAAACAATGGCTCCTGGATTTGTGCAGTGCACAACCTGTGCTACTGTATATGGCAGCCCTGAGACCAACAGCACATAAAGTTAATAATTTTCAGGGAGAGAGAAGGTTGTCACTTACCGATTATACATCCCATAACCTTGTGGTTGTATGATGGCAGAGACAGCCACCACCAGCGCCGGGAGCCCATAGCCAAAGGCACAGATATACCTCATCTTGATGTTTCGAGAGCTGAAGTAATTCACCACTTTCAGGTTCCTGGCCATAAGGAAGAGCATCACAGCCTCCACCAGCATCCAGAAGAAGCAAGCGAGGAAAAGGTAGTGCAGAAAGCCCGCGATGATGGCACAGCCCCTCTGCAGGGAAGAATCAGGCACGTTCAGGGTCCCCTACTCCAGAGAGCAGGTTCAGAGGAAGAGGGCAAAGGAGAAGCTACTTTGATTGGAGATCCCCAAACATGGCCCCTTCATTCATTCCACAAGTACTTATTCTTCACCAAGGTGGCTCCATCCTTTTGGTAGGGTAACCAATCATCCAGCTTTGCCTGGTTTTCTCAGGACATATAACTTTCAGTGCTAAAACTGGGAGAGTTTGGGGGGAAACAGATATATGATCACCCTTCTTTAGGGGATGGTTGAAGATATGGGGGAGGGGAAAGGGTCCACAAACTACAGCCATGGGTCGGCTGCCTGTTTTGTAAAGAACGTTTCATTGACATACAGCCACCCCCATTTATGTATTCTCTATGGCTGTTTTCACACGAAAACAGCAGAGCTGAATAGTCACAGCAGAGACCATAGTATCTGCAAAGACAAAGATGTTTATATCTGCCTCTTTACAGGAAAAGTTTGCCCACCCCTGGTCACGTGATAAGAGTGAGGCTCACTACTAGTCTTTAGTTCTCAAGGGATCTGGAAGGCGAAACATCCCGCAGTGAGAGGGGTAGTTCTGCATCAAGAATGATCACCCCACCTGAAATGTCAGTAGCGCTCCCTTTGGAAAAACCCCGAGAGCCTACTGTTTCTGGCACAGTTACTGGGGGTAAATTGGCTAAAGTTCTTGTTCTCACGGAGCACACAGTCTCCTGGGGGAGGTAGATACGCAATCAGTAAAATAACCCCAAAAATCAATATGGTTTCAAATAGGTGCTGAGAAAGGAAGCAAAATAGAGTGATAAGGAGTAGAACTTCTCAGCTGTGGATGCAACTAGAGATTATCATACTAAGTGAAGTAAGTCAGAAAGAGACAGGCAAATACCATATGACATCACTTGTATGTGGAATCTAAAATATGGCGCAAATGAACCTACCTACGAAACAGAAACAGAATCACAGACATAGAGAACAGACTGGTGGTTGCCAAGGGGGAAGACGGGAGGGAGAGGGATGGACTGGGAGTTTGGGGGTGGTAGATACAAACTATTAAAGATAGAATGGATAAACAACAAGGTCCTGCTGTATAGCATAGGGAACTATATTGAATATACTGTGATAAACCATCATGGAAAAGACTATAAAAAAGAATGTTTATATGTGTATAACTGAGCCACTTTGCAGTACAGCAGAAATTGGCACAACACTGTAAATCAACTATATTTCAATAAAAAAAAAAGAATTTCTCCACTGTAGCATTAATGATATTTGTAACACTACTGCCAGATTATTTTCTGCTGGGGGAAGGGGGGCGGATGTCCTGTGCATTGGAAGGTGTTTAGCAGCATCCCTGGCCTCCACCCATTAGCTGCCAGCAGCATCCCCTCCCAGTGGTGACAACTAACAACGTCTCCAGATATTGCCAAGTGTCCCCTGAGTGAGGATGGAATCATCCCAGGTGAGCACTAATGGCTTAAAGAGTAGTAGGAGGGACCACTACAATATATAACATGATCAGGGACATGATTTTAAACTGAGACCTATCACAAGATGGAGTCAACTAGGTGAGAAGCTGGGGAACGAGTATTGAAAGAGGGCACAGCACATGCAAAGGTCCTGAGGTGGGAAGTAGCATAGAGGGAGTTGGGTAAAGGATGAGCAGGGGCAGATTCGGAGATGATGGGGCTGGATGGGGACACAGCTTGAAGGATATGAGACCTGATTGTCGGTCTTGTCCACACCGGTGAGGAAGAGAATCTTGGCCAAGAAGAGGCACACGCAGAGGTGCAGGTGGAGGTAGGTGTTGTGGTTTCGGATGGTACGACACAACAGGAAGGTGATGATGGCCACGGTGAGACACACCAAAGAGATGACCATACCCACGTGGCTAATGATGTACAAAGTGAACTCCATCTGTCAGGAAAGAGATAACTGTTGGTCTCAGAGAAGGACCAACATACCCCCCAGGCAGGAAAATGAATTATCCAGTCTCCTGGCTTGGATATATAGAGCTTGGAGGCCTTTTCTCCCTCTGACACTCAGCGTGAACAAGATATTGTTCATCGTCATCCTTTGGCATCCATCAGCACCCATTCTCACCCCTGTCCTATGCCCTGTTCTGCGAGGGCAGGACGTTTACAAATGACATTTCCCATGATCTCTTGGGGGTTAAGATCCTGAATGTCATTTAGGTTCTCCAGTGAGACGTATGCATGAAGGTTTTGAAAGGCAGGATGGAGGCAGATACCAGCCTTCTGCAGACAGGAGTGAGCTGTGGCTGGACTCCACCTTCCGACTATCCGATCTTTAATCTTTAATTTCCTGGATGTGGGGTGAAATGACAGCTGCAATTTTTGACCTCTGCATTATGGCTGCAGAGGGGTGATCTTGAAGCCAAAAATCCAAAGGGCAGCCCCCTGACTTCAAGTCCTCCATCCCTTCCTGTGATTCTGTGAGCATCCAAGTCCCTGTATTAAATACTTTTCTGCTTGAAATACCTTGAGTGGTTCCTGTTTCCTGCGCTGAACCAGGACTGATAATAGGTGTTCAGAGATGCCCCAACTTCTGGGAGTAGAAATGACAAGCTGAGTCCTTCTCTATGCCATAATTTGTAATTAATTTTAAGTTTATTTGGGTGCTTTCTGTGTGTTAAAGATATGCCAGGCACCATCTCATGAGCTCTTCTCTGTGATATTGTGATGTAGCAGTTAAGAGAACTGACTACAGTTTTAGCTGTTTGAGCTTGGGCGAGATACTTAACTGCTTTGTGTCTCAGTTTCCTCATCTGTTAAAAAGAGGATACTAACAGTAACTACCTTATGGAATTGTTCTAGGAGGATTCAGTGAAAATACTTGAAGTACTCACAACAGTGCAGGAAACATGTATGATAGAAGCGTTAATTTTCATCATGCTTTTTTCTTTTTTTTTTTAATGAGATGATGCTTTTTAGTTTTGGTTTTTGGCTGAACTTTGTGGGATCTTAGTTCCCTGACCAGAGATTTGAACCCAGGCCGTGGTAGTGAAAATGCCAAGTCCTAACCAGTGGACCGCCTGGGAGCTCTGACATCATCATTTTTTACTTGTTCTCATTTATTTATTTATTTAGGCCGCATTGGGTCTTTGCTGCTGCATGTGGGCTTTCTCTAGTTGCGGTGAGTGGGGGCTACTCTTTGTGGCAGTGCGCAGGCTTCTCATTGCGGTGGCTTCTCTTGTTGCAGAGCATGGGCTCCAGGCACGCGGGTTTCAGTAGTTATGGCACACGGGCTCTAGAGCACAGGCTCAGTAGTTGTGGCACACGGGCTTAGTTGCTCCGTGGCATGTGGGATCTTCCTGGACCAGGGCTCAAACCAGTGCCGCCTACATCGGCAGGCGGATTCTTAACCACTCCGGCACCAGGGAAGTCCTTCTTGTTCTCAGTTTTAAGGTGAAAGAACTGGGCTCAGCTCAGAGAGGTTGAGTGACTTCTCCATGGAAACACAGCTAGGAAGTGACAGAGATGGGGCTTGAAACTAGACTAGTCTTGCTCTGGATCGAATACTCTTAAGTTCTAAGCCTTACATTCCTCTAAATAGCATTTAGGACCTCCCTGACAAGGAATAGAACCTCCCACCTGGTAATATAGACAAGGATACTCACCACAGCACTAACGTCTATTCTCTCTATCGAATCTAACCCCTCACCAAGGCTTATTTCAGATTCCATCTCCTCCCTGATCTATCCCCAGTGCTCACTGACACAACACCCAGTTCCTACAGTACAAATTCTTACACCATGTACAGGCAGACCTCAGAGATATTGGAGGTTCAATTCCGGACTACCACAATAAAGCAAATATTGGCAATAGAGTGAGTCACATGAATTATTATCCCCAGTGCTTATAAAAGTTATGTTTACACTACAGCCTATTCTACTAAGTGTACAATAGCATATGTCGAAAAAATGTACATACCTTAATTAAAAAATATTTTACTGCTAAAAAATGCTACCATCATATGAGCCTTCGGTGAGTCTTAATCTTTTTGCTGGTGGAAGGTTTGAAATATTGTGAGAATTACCAAAATATGATGCAGAGCGTGAAGTGAGCAAATGCTGCTGGAAAAATGGCGCCAGTAGACTTGCTCAATGCACACAGGGTTGCCAAAAACCTTCAGTTTGTTAAAAAAAAAAAAAAACAAGTGTCTGCCAAGTGCAATACAACGAGGTATGCCTGTAGATGATTCTGTAGAAAGAGACTTCTGGACTCAGACCATCCTGGGTTCAAATCACAATTCCACTAATTACTGGCTTCATGACTAGACTGGCTGCTGAGCTCCGGTCTCCCATCCTGCAAAATGGGTCTAAAAACACTTAAAACAAAGGGTCCAGGGCTTCCCTGGTGGTACAGTGATTAAGAATCCACCTGCCAATGCAGGGGACACGGGTTTGAGCTCTGGTCCAGGAAGGTCCCACAGGCTGCAGAGCAACTAAGCCCGTGTGCCACAACTACTGAGCCTGCGCTCTAGAGCCCCCGAGCCACAACTACTGAGCCCAGACGCCTAGAGTCCGTGCTCCGCCACAAGAGAAGCCACCACAATGAGAAGCCCACGCGCCACAACGAAGAGTAGCCCCCATTCGCCACAACTAGAGGAAGCCCACGCGCAGCAATGAAGACCCAATGCAGCCAAAATTAAATAAATAAAAATTTAAAAATATAAAAAAGGAAAAAATAAATAAAGCGCCCAGCCCATAGGAGGTGCTCAGTAAGTGGGGTCCGTGATTGTCATCGTGCCTGCACCTGTTTAGGGTCATTTATCGTTTTATATATGAGTGTCATGGCTTCCCAACCAGACCATGAATTCTCTAAGGGCAGAAGTATGGCACACACCCCTTCTATCCCCCATAACCCCTTCCCACAACACCCAATGCCATGAGAGGCATACCATGGATGTTTAGTCAATGTTTTCCCACTGGATCTGGGGAGCTAGAGTACAGAGCATCAGTACTGACCGTGAGCTCCCCAGCAGCCATGATGATGGCCAAGTTCACCATTCGATTACAGCTGCAGCCAGTGTGCGTCTCAGAAGCTTCAAGGATTGCACAGCCAGACGGTGTCCATCTACCTCCTTCAACATCTGTGCTCCAGGAAACGCAGATGGGACTCTCAAAATTCCGCTTTGGCTGAAAATTCAAAGGCTTTGGTTACCTGAGAATCCCTCTATTCAGGAATCCATTGAGGATTCAACTTGATCAACCTCAAGAAGGTGTGGGTATGTTCTGTAGGGAAGGGAGAAAAATGCTGATATTTCAATGTGCAGTAATGAAAAGAAATGTCTTGGGTGCCAGACCTGTCTCTACCACTAACTTGGTCATAGCTAATGTAAATGCCCGTGTAAATGTTCCTGCATCAACATGACTTAATATAACCTAAACCTTGCCCATTGATGAATGGGGAAATGCCACATAGAAATAGGAGAGCTCATTTTTCTAGTGGTGGATTTTGGGAAGTGGCTTGAGTTATCAGAAATTGTGGACACTTGCTGCTTTAATGGGTCCCCATCAAAAATGAGAGTTAAGCTCACTTGAGGATGGGGAATTCTCAGAATGCAGATGGGGGTCCAATGGAAACCTCTTCACAAACCTCAATGTTCTCCAGGGTGTAGATGACTGGTTTAGAGAACCCATCTTTCTTCTCTCCTGTTATGATGCCCCCAACAATGCGAGAATTCAACTTCAACTTCCTCTTGGAGTTGGCCAAGGGGATCTGAGGGTCTTGGAAGAAGCGCTCATCCAAAACGGACTCCATACCCGCAAAGGAGACAAAAGCCACCCCGTTGATCCCTGCAGTTTCCCCCAAAAGCAAAAAAAAAAGGGGGGGGGAATCATTTGCTCAGTAGTTATTATAGATGACCCAACCCATCCACACACATACACACTTTCATATCCCATGCATCTCTGCACCACTGGCTTGCTCTGAGAATTGAAACACCAGTGGACTTCCAGGTAGGTGAGCCTCACCTACCAGAGGCTCTGGTACCAAAGGTACCATAACCTTTAAAAAAAAAAAAATCTGGAGGTGCTATCACCTGGAAAAAATCTTGGCTACATTTAAAAGTAAATTTGAATTTGTGTTTTTAAGGGACAATTCAACTCAGCAGTGGGAAATAAGTTCCCCTCCCACATTTATGGTTATTCTTGTTCAGTCTCTTTGGTGGGCTTCCGCTTTCAATGTTGGTGGTCTCCAGGGATGTGTCCTAGCCTGTTCCTTGTGCCCTCCAGAGAGCATATAGATCAGGGAGTGATGAACAGTGACCTACAAGCTAATCTGGCCATTGCCTGTTTTTTGTAAATAAAAGTTTCATTGCAACACAGCCTCACCCATTCATTTACATACTGCTTATGAATGCTTTTGCACTATGACGGTAGAGCTGAATCATTGAGACAGATTGTATTGTCCTCAAAGCCTAAAATATTTACTAACCATGCTCTACGGGAAAGGTTTGCCAATCCCTGATACAGATTAGCACTGTCTGCCAGAAATATCATATAAACCACATATGCAATTTTACATTTTCCAGTAGCCACATTTCAGAACAGTAAAAAAAAAAAAAAAAAAGGTCATTTTAATTATATATTAACTCAATACCTACCAAATATTACCATTTCAACATGTAGTCAATATAAAAAATATTAATAAGATAGTTTACATCCTTCATCTTTGGCACCAAGACTTTGAAATCCAGTATGTATGTCACCTTCACAGCCTAACCACACTCGAAGTGCTCAATAATAAAACATGACCAATGGCTGCTGGATTGGACAGGAAATGGCTTGACACTCCTGTACTGTGAGATTATTTTTTTTATTAATATTTTATTGGAGTATAGTGGATTTACAATATTGTGTTCGTTTCTGCTGTACAGCAAAGTGAACCAAACATACATATACACATATCCACTCTCTTTTAGACTCCATTCCCAGAGATAATTTATTTAATGTCTGACTTCCCTAGCAGATGGAAAACTCCCTGAGGGCATGGGCTATTTCTACCTCTACCATCATTTCTTTTTTTTTTTTTTGGACATGGCTTGCGGCATGTGGGATCTTAGTTCCCCAACCAGGGATTGAACCTGTGCCCCCTGCATTGGGAGTGTGGAGTCTTAACCACTGGACCGTCAGGGAAGTCCCCCTCTACCGTCATTAATTCCCTCACTTCTTGGCACAGGTCTTGGCACCTAGGAGGTGATCAATAAATATTTGCTAAAGAAATTAAAATTAAAAACAAAATAAATACATGCACCCCAATGTTCACTGCAGCACTGTCTACAATAGCCAAGACATGGAAGCAACCTAAATGTCCAACGACAGATGAATGGATAAAGAAGATGCGGTGCACATATACAATGGAATATTACTCAGCCATAAAAAAGAATGAAATAATGCCATTTGCAGCAACATGGATGGACCTGGAGATTATCATACTAAGTGAAGTAAGTCAGAAAGAGAAAGACAAATATCATATGATATGCCTTATAGGCAGAATCTAAAAAACAATGATACAAATGCACTTATTTACAAAACAGAAACAGACTCACAGACTTAGAGAACGAATTTATGGTTATCGGGGTGGGGGGAAGGGTGGAGAGGGATAGATTGGGAGTTTGGGATTGACATGAACACACTGCTATATTTAGAATAGATAACCAACAAGGGACTGCTAGAAAAAAAATTTTTGTTTTAAAAGGTAATAAATAAATATTTGCTGCTTGAATGCATAATAACCACCCTCTCTGATTCTCAGGAGTGGGTCTGTACCTGTGGGTTCAGATTCTTCGACTGTGGAGCACCAAATCTTCATCTCATCCCCTTTCGCTTTCAAATTAAAGGCCTCATTCTCTTCAGTGCATCCTTTGTTGATAATTTTGCTCTCAATGTCTAAAAGGGAGAAAGGGAGAATTTACAGGAGGTCACCCAGAAAGTGGGTCTTGAATTTGGTTTCCGGCCAAGAAAGGGACGCATCCCTGGTTGCAAGAGAAGGAAAGGACAGACAGAACGATTGGTCATGGGAAAGATCCTGAGGCCCTTGATGAATGACAGGAGGATGGTAGCACCAAATAAATGAGAAACCCAATTGTAACTCTAGGAGTGAGCGCTCACATCCTTAGGGGATGCGTCAGGGAAAGATGGGCTTGAAGTCAGCAATGATGGAAAGCAGCAGAGTCATGGCCCTCTGACTACTCCAAATTTAGACAGGTTTTCCAAAGCCAAAGGAAATTGAAAGAGTCTGGAGCATGTCCAGCATAGTGGACAAGAAGGGTTCAGGTTCCACAGTCACTAACTAGGAGGCCTGGCTCCGCCGCTCACCAGCTGTGTAAACTTGACCCGTGACTTAACACAATGCCAGGCACTCGATAAATGGGAGATGTTGTTACGATAATTGGACTTGCTTTGCTGTACGTTCAGAGGTTTGAAACAGCTGGGGAAATGGTAAATGGGAAAGCCATGCAGAATCACATGGCCAAAGTCACCCGTCTAAATCAGCCCCCAGGTGTGACCTTGACACGAAGGCTATGTCCTACCTAAGTGGTCCGTCTGAATCGTCTGACTGACATTCGCTGAGGGTTTCAGAAGAGCTGCCAAAGTGGTGCTTTCCACGCTCTCCAGTAAGACTGTGGCCAGGGTAGATGTCTTCTCTTTGGTGAAGTTGGACCACATGGATGTTTGTTCAATCACAGAGGCAAAGCTCTCAGCCGTACTCTGAAAGGAAAGGTGTGTTTGCTCTCTCTCGCGTGCGCGCTCTCTCTCTCTCTTTCTCTTATCAGTGAAACAGCAGCTGTCCCCTCTCTCATCAAGAGAACGGGTTGACAGTCTAGGATAATGAAGAATGTAAAAGGACATTCACTCAGCCTCCTTTTCCTGATTCAAGAAGCCCCACTGGGAATGCAAATTTGTATCGCCTTCATGGTGTGCAGTAAGTCAGCACTTGTCATGGCATACGTTGCACATATACTTTTGACTCAGCAATTTCCCTTCCAGGAATCCCTCCTGCAAGAAATACTTAAAAATTGTGCAAGGATCTTGGCTAATCACGTGAATTTCAGTGTGGTTTGTGATAGCAAGAATTCGGAAAGCCTGAATGTCCAACTGATTGGTTAAATAAAAGATGATAGAGTCAAATCATGGGATAGTACACAGCTGTTAACAAAAGAATGACTTGTATCTATGTATATTAACAAGCAGAAAGGTCCACGAGCTACGATTAAGTAAAGCAAATTACAGAATCACATGTTATATTATCTCCTTTCGTTTAAAAAGAACAAGTACTTTAATTTAAAATTTTATATTTATGGTATTTATGTTTCTGGCACTAATTGAGATTTTAAAATAAATATAATTAATACTTATTATGAGCCAAGTATTAAGTGCCTTATGTATACTAATTGATTTAATTTTATGAAGATACTTATGTGATAGAAGCTATTATTATTTCCATTTTGGATGAGAAAACAAAGATACATATCTAGTAGGTGGCAGAAGCAAGATTTGAACTTTGGCAGTCTGGTATCAGAGGTGGAATCCTTAATCACTGCTCTAAACCACTCACAGTAGGTACTCAACGTGTGCTTCAATGTGTGTGTGTGCGTGTGTGTGTGTGTGTGTGTGTTATACAATCATTCACAAAGTAAAAAAAGATATGGAAAACTATGCATCTAAATGTTAACATTGGTTATGCCTATGGAATAGAGTTAAGGAAAGACTAGCAATACTAATATTAATATTAATGCTGATACTGTGCCCTTGATTATTGATTATTGTTAATAAACTGACTATAAAAATGTAATCCCAACAAAAAAATATGAAGAGAATTCACAAGTTCACAACCTAATAAATGGAGGGAAGAAATTAGTTGAATCCAATCCGACGGTGAAGGAAATTAACTAAAATCTTAGCAGGGAAACCAATTTCTATGTATCCAAATTTGATGATAAGAAGATGAAAAGAATTTCAATAAAAACTGGATCAGAGTGAAACTTGAGAGATGTTTGTCTGGGAAAAACAGGATGCACTGAGTTTTGTAACCATATCCCAAATGAAAGGCATGAGTTTGGGGTCCCTCCCCACCGACAGAGCAAAAAATCTCAGCTAGAATCATCCTGAAAAACTGTGGTTCTCAATTCTGTGGCTGCTGAAATCTCATCAAAATCCCCTTTGACATTAAATCTCTTCTTCTTAGCTAGGAAGTTTATTTTATATCCTCAGGAAAGAAAAAAAAATAGCAAGCAAGCTAAAATACTTTTGTGTTAATTTTAGAAGGTTTTGTAATCTTTGGCATAATTTGGAAATCTATTGTTTAAAGGGCTGGAAAACTTTGACACCTTAAAGGAGACCAATTAACCGCATGATTTCATGGCAAAAAGCAATTAGATGTGGTTCTAATATGAACAATTTAAGAGAACATGGCTGTTGATACACCATATTACACATTTTTTTAAAACTCTGAATTATTATATTTACGCATGTGACTGAGTGGATTTATGAATCCCTTAAGGGCATAGTGACCTTGCCTTTTAGGTTTGTAAATCTTCCTCATTAAGTACTTAAAATCTGGGGAGAAATGAGGATATTTGTAAACATGGTAGAAAATGTTTGAGGGAATTTAAATAAATTTGTTGAAAGGGTTCATTGTTTATCCAAATTTCATCTGAAAACCCTATGAATAAGTGTACACTTCATGAATAAATATGTTATACTAATAAATTAATTTAAAATTCACCAGAATACAAATGAAAGTGTTCTTCTTATTTTCATACAGATTTATAAATGACGTAACAACATCCATAAGTTGCAACTTAAAGTCTTAAGATAAACTATTTTTTTAAATCTGCAATTGTAATGACCTAGTCATCCCACTCCTAGGTATTTACCCTAGAAAAATGAAAATTCAGGTACACACACACACACACACACACACAGATAAATGTTTACAGTAGGTCTATTGATAATCGCCAAAAGCTGGGGTGGGGGGCTTCCCTGGTGGCGCAGTGGTTGAGAGTCCGCCTGCCGATGCAGGGGACACGGGTTCGTGCCCCGGTCCGGGGGGATCCCACGTGCCGCGGAGCGGCTGGGCCCGTGAGCCATGGCCGCTGAGCCTGCGCGTCCGGAGCCTGTGCTCCGCAACGGGAGAGGCCGCAACAGTGAGAGGCCCGCGTACCGCAAAAAAAAAAAAAAAAAAAAAAAAGCTGGGGTGGGGATGGAGGAATGAAGAGATCTTGAGCCAAAAAGTTTTTTAAAAATTAAGTTAAAAAAAAAGAGGAAGCCCAGTGGCATTGGTGGGGGTGGGGGGAGGAGAGGAGGGTCAGGGGAGAGGGATGGAACTGTTCTGTTGTCCGACTGTGGTGATAGTTACACAAACCTACTCAGGTAATAAAACTCACAAAACTGTACAGAAAAGGGCAATATTCCTGCATGTTAATTTTTCAGACCTGACAACTGGAGTAGATTAAACGTTAACTCACAACCCATTCATGATAAAGAGGATTTTGTGCACCCGAAGTGTGCCCCCAATATGTTCGAAACTCGAAACATGATTATGAAGACTTCACTGTTACCTTCAGAGAGACGACGGTGGTTTGGTTTTTACAGACGTCATCCAGGATGCCGAGGGTGGCTTTCATCAGTGCACAAAAGGAAACCTGCATCCCAGAGGGAAGAGCATTTGTGAGCGTCGATCAAGTATGCAATGTACAGACTGGGCCATTGAGCCCACCACGTGGGATGGTCCTGGATTCCTGAGGTGTCACAAGTCTCTAGAATTCTCAGGGAGATGAAAACTCACCTTTTGATCAGAATTGGAATCATAGCATCTTTCTCTTCCATAAATAAGAAGAGAAAACATCAACCAACAGCAAAACTATTGAGTGGGGTGGAAAAGACCAGTGGTCCAAGTGGAATATAATTCAGCCATGAAAAGGACTGAAGCACTGACACAGCTACAACACTGACGGACCTTGAAAGCACGAGGCTCAGTGAGAGAAGCCAGACACAGAATGCTACATAGTGTGTGATTCCATTTATAGGAAATATCCGGAATAGGTAAATCAATGGAGATAGAAATTAGATTACTGTGTATCGGGGGCTGACGCCAGGGGGGAATACAGAGTAACTGTCAATGGGTACACAGGATTTCTTCTGGGGGTGATGAAAACGTTTTGGAGATAGAGGTGGTGGTTGCACACCATGGTGAGTGTACTAAATGTCTCTGAATTGTACACTTTAAAATGGTGATTTTATGTGCATTTCACAATTTAAAAAAAAACAACAGTGAACCAAAGTGTATGGGAATTCCAAAGCTAATTTACAAACTCGTATTTAATACAGTGACATCAATACCTGAAGATGCTTCTGGAGCCTTTACTTACTAGAACGACTTCATTAGAGAACCAAGACATCCAAATTCCTCTGCCTGGCCTGGAGGCTGCGTTATCACCCATCCCATATCACACAGATACACCTTCACTAATAGTGAGACTCCAATACCATTTCTTCTTTTAGTAAACGAATCCCCAAGTTTTAGATAGACAAATGTCCTTCCCGTCCAGCTGTCCTTGAAGCTATGTGTAAGCAAAAGTGATACTGGGTCATACTCTTAAAGGGAAGGACTGTGCCTTTCACTTCCCCTTCTCTTCTGCCCACCAGCTGGAATGCAGACGTGATGTCAGGAGCTGGAGCAGCTATTTTGGACTAAAATGAGGGAGACTTGTGTTGCTGATGGTAGAGTATTATGAAGCCATCATGTCAGCTCTCAGCAGCTTATACTCAGACTGTTACAAAGAGAGGAATAAATTTATACCTGGTCTAGGCCACCGTATTTTTTGACTTTGTTAAAGCTGCACGGCGACCTTCTACCTAAGTGCCTTCTGGGAAAACTTCAAGAACTAGGAACCTTCAAAAATACTTACATATTCAGGCTCCACTGCTGCTCCCACTTGGCATAGCTGGGCCCACTCATTGTTGGGTATCACATCTTCTTTACACTTGAAGGGAACCCCTGAGAAGAAAAAACAAAAACAACCAAATCAAACGTAACCACAGCAAGATATGATTAAAAGGCAAGTCTGATTTCTTCACCCCCTGCTTGAAATCCATCCATTGTCATATTATACAACAGTGGAAATGAACAAACTACAGCTACATGCTACGTCAGCAACTCTGAGAAGCATGACGGTAGGTGAAAAAAGCAAATCAGAAAAGACTATACATAATACGATACCATCGTTATAAAGCTCCAAAGCAAACCAAACTAAGGAAGGAATGTTTAGAGGGGGAATATTTTAAGTAGGGGAATTACAAAGTTCCATGTGGTTCCCTCTGGGGAGGAGTCAGGGGTACGGAGTAGGGAAGACACATGTAGGAAACTCAATGGCATTGATGATGTTCTAGTTCTTATGTTGCCAAGGGCCTCAGATATACTCATTTTATTATTATACTTCATTGCCTCCATATAAGTTATCTATACTTTTAATATATCAAATAATCCATAATTTTTAAAAAATGTAAACCTTTCAAACTTCTCCATGGATCGATGCTTCAAAAATACTTTATCAAATGAGTGATTAATGAATGAGTAAATGAACAGAAAAAGAGAGAATATGTGGACGAGGTACAAAAAGAAGAGGGTACAGAGGTTGGGAAAAGTGAGGATTCTACAACCAAAGCAAGACACAGATTCCACTGCCAAGACATGCAAGGAGATTATTACTTTTGCAACTGAAGTTGCCATATTTCCAGGAGACTTCTGGATTGGGATGAAAGCCCACCATGCAGCCACAGCTGTAGGAGCCCAGGGTATTGGTGCAGACAGAATTTGGACCACAGGGTGATGGATCCTGGAGGCATTCGTCAATATCTGCGAAGAACTCAAGAATATCAAACAACGCAGAGGAGTAAGGAGATACTTCTTTCCAGGGATGTCCAGCAAACCCTCCACTCACCTATGCAGTCCACTTTTGGGTCTATGGAGTTGAGCTGTCCGTTGCTTGGTGCAAAACCAAGGTGGCAGGTACAGAAGTAGCTCCCGGGGGTGTTGGTGCATGTCGCATTGAAAAGGCACTTATCAAGGCACTCATCAATATCTGTGGAGTAGAGAATGGGCATTAGCAGAGTGGGCCACCAAGCCAACAAAAATCATGCTTCGCCTTCCAAAGCAGAGACTGGTCGCTAAAACGTGGCATCCCAACCAGGAACTACATTTCCCAGAACACTCCGCATCTAGATGGGATCATGTGACTAGCTTTCACTTATGGGAACGTGACATATGTCACTTCTGGGCCAAGGTGGTTAAGAAGTGGGTGTGCCTTTTCTCTCTTTCCCCACCCCTGGCTGGAACCAGGAATTCTAATGCCCTAAGGGATAGAAGAACCAAGAGATACAAGGAGACTGGACACCTGTGGAGGAAAGCTGCCCTTTGGCCAAGTATATCCATATTGGATTCATTTGAGAGTAAGAAATTTCTATTATGTTGAACTAGTGGTTCTCAACTGAGGGAGATTTGCCCCTCTGGGGACCTTGGGCAATGTCTGGAGACATTTTTGTTGGTCGCTGGGATCCAATGGATCGAGGCAAAAGATCCTATAATGCACAGGACAGTCCCCCAGAACAAAGAGCTATCCAGCCCCAAAAGTCAATAGTACCAAAGTTGAGGAACCCTGACCTAACTAATCTCCCTCAGAGGGTTTCTGAACCAGCTGCCATGCTCTGAGCAAGCCCAAGCAGCCATGAGGAAAAGTTCATAAGGAAAACTGAAGGGCCAACTGAGCTTCCAGCCAGAGACCAGTACCAACTACCAGCCATGTAAGCAAGGTCGTTTAGCACCTGCTAACCATCCTACTGCCCCAGAAACTCCATACGGTCAACCCACAGAATCACGGGCAAGAACAATTGATTGTTGATATAAGCCACTACATTTCAGGGTAGTTTGACCTCCGCTGAGAAGTCCCCAAAATAGCTGGAAGAGTTACCTGTACACTTGAAAGCCTCAGGTTTGTCAGGGCTCCACAAATCAGGTGAAAAGAACCCTGGCAGGCAGGAGCAACTGTATTTTCCCAGGATGTTGGTGCAGACGGAACTGGGACCACAAAGTGTGGAGTTCCTGGAACATTCATCCACATCTAAGCAGAAAATCAAAAGGATGAAGGAGGCTGAGGCTACAGCAGCAGTTCATAGCCCTACCACTGACCTAAAGCCAATGGGTTTCCCCAGCTCCTCCGGGCTCACCTTCTTAAACACATTTGCATCACTATGAAAAGGAAACATTTAGAGGCGTGTGTATGACCCATGCAAATCTTCTGATGAGGCTCCCCACAGCTCAGGATAGAATCCATACTCCTCATTAGAACATATAAGACCCTAAGAGTCTGTTCCCAGCTGAGCTCATCCTTTCCTTCTAATCCCTTCATAATTCATGACCTGGATTCATCGATTACCTGTAGGTGCACAAAGGCTCATTCTCTCTCACCTGTGTTCCCTCAGCCTCAAACCCGTTGATGAATCTCAATTCCTCTCCAAGAAATCACTATATCAGAGTGGAGGGGTAAAGAGCATGGACATCTTGAGTTCAAAGCCTGGCTCTGCCCCCTTATAATCTGTGTGTTACTGGGTGCTATGGAGTGAATTATGTCACCTCCCCCCAAATTCATATGTTGAAGCCCTACCCCCCAGTGGGATGGCATTTGGATGTGGAAAATAATTAGGTTTAGATGAGGTCATGAAGGTGGGATCCTCATGAGGGAGAAGGAGAAGAAACACAAGCGCTCTCTCTGCCATGGGAGAACACAGCGAGACGGCAGTCGTGTACAAGCCAGGAAGAGAGCTGTTTCCAGAACCCTACCATGCTGACACCTTGATCCTGGACTTCCAGCCTCCAAAACTGTGAGATAATAAGCCCCCCAGTCTCTGGTACTTTGTTATGGCAGCCTGAGCTGACTAATACACTGGACAAGAGAATTCATCTCCGTGTCTCCTTTTCCTCATCTGTGAAATGAAAGTAATCATAGAACCCACCCCATAGTGTTGTTCAGAGGATTACATAAGATGATACATTATCTTTAAACACTCAGAACAGAACCTGGGACAGAGCAAGTACTAGGTTAAGTATTTGTTAACTAAAATAAAAAGTTAATGGCAAACGTGTTGAGCTTTCTTTGTGGCAGGCAATGAGGAAGATCCTTTACATGCATCTACTCAACAACGCTCCCAGCAGCCCTGTGAGGTGCAAACTAATATTTCCATTTTTCAGAGGAGGAAACTGAGGCTTCAGAATTGTGCAAAGTCACATAGGTTGTGAAAGGCACAACCGGGATTTAAATTCAGGTTCTGTCTGGCTCTGGAATTTTTACATGACAGCTTTCCAGGCTGTCTTGAGTCTCAGAGACTGGAAATTTGGTGATTAAATTGATATGTGTCCTGCACAAGCCCACCCTGAGTTACCAGCAGGTGTAGCCTCATTCAGAGGCAGCAGATCATGGTAGCTGAGGTATGAAGTCATGCTAGGCATAGTTCTACCATGACTCTCTTATTTCCTTTCTATTTGACCTTGGGAGAGGTGATTCCACCACAAGGGAGCCTCAGTTTCCTCATCTATAATATGGGTATAAAATGCCACTGATAGCATCAGGTTGTTGGGACGACTGAATGAACACATATATAGAAGAGTTTAGTGCCTTGGCTGGGATCCTGCCTTTAGGACTGTGTACCTGCTGTTTCCCCCTCCTGGAACACCCTTCCCCAGAAAACCCGTATCTCACTCCCTTCAGGTCTTTTCTCAAATATCAACTTCTCAGCATGGCCTTTCCCTACCACGCTATTAAAACTACAACTTCACCCTCGAGTATTCCCTACCCACCTCTCCTGCCTTCTTTGTCTTCATCTCTAACTATCCCTGACACACAATATGTCCATGAACGTATTTTGTTTGTTCCCTATCTCTCCCCACACTGGATGATAAGTTCCATGACAACAAGTATTTTTGCCTGCATTACACACTGCTGCATCCTCCATCCCTAGAATAGTGCTTGGCATGTAGTAGGTGTTCAGGAAGTGTTTGTTGAATGAATGCATGAATGATTATTGACTTCAGCTTTGCAGATGAGGGCTTTGAATTCAGCTGAGACCCACCTCAAATCCTTCCCCACCACTGGTGTCTTTGCAAACAGATTGGACTTGATTCCCCAAGAGACCCATGAACCTACCTTCACAAATCTCTCCCAGGTCCTGGAAACTCATCTTTCCCCTGCTGGATTCAAATCCTGGGTTGCAGGCACAAGAGTAGCTTCCAAGACTATTGTGGCAAGTTGAATGCTCTGGGCAAGTTCTGGGATCAGCACATTCGTCCACATCTGGTGAGTGGAAATGGAAACCCCAGTCAAGGCAGAAGAAGCAGTGAGGACAGGAGACTGCAATCAGGAGATTCACTCCACCTGTTCTCCACCTGATGCTCCCCAATGCCCAGACTTTCCCCTTCTCTCTAACATCCTTGCATCTAAGCATGGTCTTGAGAATAATGCTGGCCAACCGTATGCAAGCAAAATGGTGGCAAATAGTTTCAAGTCACAATGATCATAGATTGCAGAAATGGCTGTCATCCTTTACTCCTCCCTGTGTCCACAACTTGGGATGAGGTTTGTGCTGTACCATGCGACATTGCCACTCCTCTCTTTAAGATGTGGAGTTTGTTTCCCCAGCCCTTGACTGTAGCTGGCTCTATGACTTGCATTGGTCAATAAATATGGCAGAAGCTACGTGGTGCCAGTTCCAAACTTAGACCTCAAAAAACTTACTTGCTTCTGCTCACACTTTGGACCCCTTCCTCCATCTGAACAAACCCCAGGTTAATTTTTAAAAAAAATACAAAGTGCAAGAGAGTTGGATCATCCCAGATGAGCCCCAGATATGTGAGACCCACAGCTGTCCACAAACACATGAACAAGCCCAGTGGAGACCCAAAGAACTGACCAGCAGAGCCCAACCTAAACTGCCAACATGTGGAATCCAGAACTAAACAAATGGTGGTTGTTTTAACCACCAACTTCTGGGGTGATCTGTTACTCAGCAATAGCTAACTGCTACAAATAGATCAGAAAAGTCAGAGATGACTTCAAATATCTCTAAATCCAAGTCAAGGGGGTATGTTGAGGGCTTGATCACTCCATGCCTTGCTTGATAGAGTCACCCTCCCTTTAAATAAATAATAGTGCTGCAGCAGACTCAGGAAGATGGAGCCCTTGTCTCTTGGAGAGAATAATCTGGCTGCAGTGCAGAGGATAGATTCAAGGGATCAACACTAGAAAAAGGGAGAGACTAGTGAGGAGGCTGTTGCAATATTGATGAAACCTAAACCAAGGATGGAAAAGAGTGAAGAGATTCAAGACATATTTCGCAGGCATTTTGCCCAATGACATGATGACTGATTTAATATGGAAGGGGAGGGAGGATCAAGAGTAACTCTCAGGTCTTCATTCAAATACCTTTCAGGGAAAAGTTTTGAAGTTTGGGTCTGAGCTCTCCCCAGGACAGAGTTTATCTCAGTGCTACTGACACTTCAGACCAGATCATTCTTGGCTGTGGGGAGGCTGTTCTGTGCATTGGAGGATGGTTAGCAGGGTCTCTGGTCTCTACCCACCAGTTGACAGTAACACAAACCACCCGCCTCCACCACCAGTTGTGACAACCAAAAATGTCTCCAGACATTGTCAATATCTCCCCCCCACAGGGTGGTCAGTGAATCACTCTAAGGATCGAGCTCCCCCCCACCGTTACTCTCAAGTACTGCCTGACCCACTGCTTAACTCACAGTAGACCCTCAAAGGGAGTTCAAATTCAGGTTCTTCTACTTAATAGCTGTGTATTCTTAGACAAATGACTTTACCTCTCTGAGCCTCGACTGGATTATTTCTAAAATGAGGATCATAATCCCTACCACATAGGATCACTATATGAAGTTCTTAATTAATCGAGTAGGTAAAGAAGATCAGGTTCTCTATACCTTCACAGATGGAGTTTTTAGAGGTGTATCCAACTTGGCAGCTGCACCTGTAGCTTCCCAAAGAGTTGATACACTCAGAGTGCTCTGGGCAGACCCCACTGTTGAGGCATTCATTAATGTCTGAGGAGCAGTGGAGGACATCGGGGAGACAAAAGATTAGGTGTCTATGGTTAGAAACACAGGTACCCAACTCAGTAGGAGCTGTCCACCAAAGACCCGTGCCTGAGAGCCTGAGTGCATTACCTGCACAGGCGAAATGACCTGACTTTCCTGGGTTCCAGTTATTTCCAGTGGGAGAAGAGAAACCACGCGAACAATTGCACTTATACCTCCCTGGCAGGTTTCTGCAGACTGAGTTAGGACCACATGGTGGCTGGCTTTGAGAACATTCATCTATATCTGGAGAGAAGAAGAGTCAGAGTGTTACAAATTTTCTTCATCTTGTGAAACAGTTTGTATTTTCCAAAGTTGGTTGAAACAATGTCTTCCATCCCATATGCCCTTAATTCAAAGCCCTTTCATTGGTATTCCTTCCGTCAAGCCCTGGGGTCTATATTTCCTCCCCTTGAATCTGACCACGCTTGTGACTATGGTGGTGGTGACACTAGGTCCTAAATATACCATGCAAGTCATAAAAATGTCACACACTTCCACCTTGCTCTCTTGAGAAGCTGGTGCTCGACTCAGCCGCCACACTGTGAGGAAGCTCAACCAGCCATGAGAAAGCAGCCCACGTGGAGAAGAACTAAGACCTCCAGCCCACAGCCCTGGCAGAGCAGCCAGCCAACAGCCAGCACAAGCTTGCCAGCCTTCTGAGTGAGCCCCCTGCAAACTGGATCCTCCAGCCCCAAGTTGAGCCGACTCAACTAACAATGTGTAGAACAAAGTCAAGTCATCCTCAGCAAACTCAGTCCAAATGGAAGATTCATTCATGAGCAAAATAAATGATTGCTGGTGTTTTAATACACAAAGTTTGCTGCTCCCCAGCAATAGATAACCAGAACAGTTTCCACACTCACCTCTAGGAATTTACTCATTGAAGCACCCATAGAATTGTGCAGTCATGGTACCATGGGGTGGTCCTCCCCTAATCTCCTTCAGACCTACTCTGTCAAGTCACCCTAAATAAACACTTACGATGCACTTGTTGTGCAAACAGAACTTAAAGGCAAGTTCCCTATAGCTCCCTCCCAGCAAACTGTGCCTCTCCTAGAGAGAAATCTGTACCTGCCACTATATATCAAGATAAGATCACAGGAATGTTCATTCCAGCTTTAAGTCATGAAACATTAGAAAGACCTAGTGTCCATCAATTGCAGGCTGATTAGGTCTGGAGTTGACATAAAGAATAAGGTAGCATGGTCCTTCATTTGATAAATATCTATCAAATATTCACAATGTGTTAGATAACACAGGTCAAAGACATAGAGCGGACAAGATCCTTGCTGTAGTATCCACCATTATGTAGATGGGGAATGTTGCCCTCACCCCTTATTTAAAAACAAGGGACCAACAAGACTACTGTGCTTACTGAATAACCCATGAACTGTAGCCTAAAGATTTTGAAAAGTATGTTTGTACAGATGACCAATGAAAAGGTGCTCAACATCACTAATTATTTGAGATATGCAAACCAAAACTACAATGAGGTATCACCTCACACCAGTCAGAATGGCCATCATTAAAAAGTCTACAAATAATAAAGGCTGGAGAGGGTGTGGAGAAAAGGGAACTCTCCTACATTGTTGGTGGGAATGTAAATCGCGGCTGCCACTATGGAGAGCAGTACGGCAGTTCCTCTTAAAAACTAAAAATAAAGTTACCATATGATCCAGCAATTCCACTCCTGGGCATATATCTGGACAAAACCATAATTTGAAAAGATACATGCACCCCAATATTCGTAGCAGCACTATTCGCAATAGCCAAGACATGGAAGCAACCAAAATGTCCATAAACAGATGAATGGATAAAGAAGATGTGGTCCATATGTACAATGGAATATTACTCAGCCATGACAATGAATGAAATAATGCCCTTTGCAGCAATGTGGATGTACCTAGAGATTATCATACTATGTGAAGTCAGACAGAGAAAGACAAATACCGTATGATACCACCTGTATGTGGAATCTAAAATATGACACAAATGAATTTATTTGCAAGCCAGAAATAGACTCCCAGACATAGAGAACAGACTTGTCATTGCCAAGCGAGTGGAGGGGAGGACGGAATGTGAGTTTGGGATTAGTAGATGCGAAGTATCGCACATAGGATGGATAAACAACAAGGTCCTACCGTACAGCACAGGGAACTATATTCAGTATCTTATAATAAACCATAATGGAAAAGAATCTGAAAATATACACACACACACACACACACACAGACACACATATACATATATATATATATATATAACTGAATCATTTTGCTGTACAGCAGAAACTAACACAACATTGTAAATCAACTATACTTCAATAAAAAATAATTTTTTAAAAAAGTGTGTTTGGGAACATATGTATATGTATAGCTGATTCACTTTGTTATAAAGCAGAAACTAACACACCATTGTAAAGCAATTATACCCCAATAAAGATGTTTAAAAAAAAATTAAATTAAATTAAAAAAAAAAGTGTGTTTGGGGTTCCCTGGGAACTATAATAATACAAATCAGTTATCTTGTTCAGAGCTCAGCAAATGATTTACAACCCATAAGTCAAATCCAGCCTGCTCCCTGTTTGTGTAAATAAAGTTTTATTAGAACACAGCCCCACTCACTTATTTATGTATCATCTATGGCTGCCTTTGCACTACCCCTGGAGTCAAGAGAGAGCATTCAGCCAGCAACCTCCAAAATATTTACTATCTGGCCCCTTACAGAAAAAGTTTGCAGACCCCTGCAAACGATGTCAGAGACATAGTCGGACCTTTACAGTCAAGAGGAGAGTTTGGGTCTAAATATAAGGAGTACATGTGCCTAACACACGGCATACACTACTGCATATAATCACAAATATCCTTTAATGTAGGTACTCTTATACTCCCATTTTACAGATGGAAATAGTGAGGCTTAGAGAGATTAAAGACAATTTCCCAACGCTTCACAACTGGACTGTGGCAAATAGGTAAGTGGTTGAGAGATCGCTGTTACACTCAAAAAGACCTGGGTTTGAATTCCAGTTTGACTGATCCTAAAGAAGTCGTTTCAGTTCTCCAAGCCTCGGTCTTCTCATCTGTACGGTGGAGATCATCACAACGACTACACTTGACGTAATGTGAAAATGCACATAAAGCCCCTCTCACAGGGCCTGGCACTCAATACATGCAGAAAATCTTGTGATTTGCATGGAGAGGCAACCAGAAGGAAATCAGTGGTTATTTCCAGATATTGACAAACAGCATAATTTTGTTTCTTTTTATGCTAACACTTGTCTCTAGTCATTGGAGGTTTTTGTGACTAGGAACAGTAAGAAAGAAAGAGAGGGGGAGGGGGAGGGAGGGAGGGAGGAAGGAAGGAAGGAAGGAAGGGATTAAGAAAAAAAGAAAGAAAAAGAAAGAAAGAAAGGAAGGAAGGAAGGAAGGGAGAGACAAGGAGGGAAGGAGGGAGGAAATAACGCTTGGGAAAAAAGAAAAAGTACCTACATCTGCTGCCCAACCAGCTTCCACCTGATTTTCCAACTAAATGCTAGCGGATTTTGAGGGGGCATGAACTCACCTTTGCATTCCACTTGTGGGTCCCTGAACTTCGTCTGTCCATTGCTGGACAGGAAGCCTTTTTTGCAAGTACAGTAGTAACTTGTTGAAGTGTTGGTGCAGGTTGCGTACGCCGGACACATGGTGGTGTCAGCACACCCATTCCTATCTAGGCAATGGAGAAGAAAGGATTTGGGTTAGAGCACCGAGTGGGGCTGCAAGGGAAGCCAGCGCAAGAGAAGGAAGGTGAATGTTATGGGTTGAATTGGGTCCCCCCTCCCCAAAATGTTGAAGTTATTGAAGTCCTAAACGCTGGTCCCAGAGAATGTGACCCTATTTGGAAATAGAGTCTTTGTAAATGTAATGAAGACCTAAATTACGATGAGATTATACTGGAGCAGGGTGGTCCTTTAACCTGATAGGATTGGTGTCCTTCTAAGAACAAGAGGCGAGGCACAGAGACAGGGAGAACAGCACGTGATGATGGAGGCAGAGATCAGAAGGGTGCATCTACAAGCCAAGGACCGCCAAGCATGACCAGCAACGCCAGAAGCTAGGAGAGCTTGGAATAGATTCCCCCCTACAGCCTTGAGAGAAAGCACCTTGATTTCAGACCTCTGGCCTCCAGAACTGTGAGAGGATACATTTCTGTTGTTTTGAGCCACCTGGTTTATGGTAATTTCAGCAGCCCTGGGAAACTGATACAGCCACCAAGGGAGCTCAGTGAAGGACCTTATAGACCCCAGACCCTTGCTGCTCCAAGTGTGGTCCACAGACCAGTAACATCTGCCTCATCTGGGATCCCCAAGAGATCTTGGGAAATCAGATGCTGATTCGGATCTCGGGATGGACTTAAGATTCTGCATTGTTAACAAGTCCCTGAATGAGCATCAGTGCTCTAGACAGAAGAGTTATGAGCGAACATTACAGCCCTGCAACTGATTTTATTGCAGCCCCTGCTGACATCCTTTTTTTTTTTTTTTTTTGCGGTACGCTGGCCTCTCACTGCTGTGGCCTCTCCCGTTGCGGAGCACAGGCTCCGGACGCGCAGGCTCAGCGGCCACGGCTCACGGGCCCAGCCGCTCCACGGCATGTGGGATCCTCCCGGACCGGGGCGCGAACCCGAGTGCCCTGCATCAGCAGGCGGACTCTCAATCCCTGCGCCACCAGGGAAACCCACCTGCTGACATCTTGATTTTAGCCCAGTAGGACCCATTTCGGACTTCTGACCTCCAGAGCCGTAAGATAATGTTTTTGTTATTTTAATCCACCAAGTCTATGAGAATTTGTTACAGCAGCCACAGAAAACGAATCCAGTTCCGATTATACAGCTGTGGAAAACTGAGGGTCAGATATGTTCAGTGACTTGCCCAAGGACACACAGCTGGTGAGAGGTGGCAGCAGATCTGTCAAAATCCAAAGTGCGTGGTTTTCACTACTGCCGGGCAAGAAGAGGTGGGTCTGGCTGGAAATGGAATAAATCTTCAGGCAATTTCTAAGACAATTCTATGCAAAAACTTTTTCAATTGGTTGTTTCAAGTCTTTTGTCTTGATGGACTGTAAGCTCCCAGAAGGCAGGGGTTTGTGTCTGTCTCATTCGGTGGGTGCTCGGTAATGAAGACCTCACTGAGAAGGTAACATTTGAGCAAAGACCTAAGGGAGCTGAGTGAGTGAGCTATGAAACTATTTAAGGCAGAGGAAACAGCAAGTGCAAAGGTCCTGTGGCAGGACCATGCCTAGTGATGTCATGGAATTACAAGATGGGTGTGGTTGGAGCAGAGTGGATGATAGGTGCATGGGAGGAGGTGATATGACAAAATCACGTAGGATCTGCTGGACCATTGTAAGGTTTCAGCTTTTTATCAGAGACAGATGGGAGCCATGGGAGAGTTTGAGCAGAGGAGGAATACAGCATCACTTGGGTTTTAACATGATCCTTCTGGCCACTGGTTGGGGGATGAACTGTATCGGAGCAGAGGTAGGATGACCAGGTAGGAGGCAACTGCACTTGTCCAGGTGAGCGATGATGGTGGATACAGCCCAGGTGAGAACAGTGGCGCACCTAAGATTCTGAATTTATTCAGACGGTCATGCTAATGGGATTTGCTGATGGATTGGATGTGGGATGTAATAGAAAGAGAGAAATCAACAGAAGTGCCCCCATCAATTAGTCAGATTTATAAAGTGCTGCAAAAACAAAAGGGACAGATTTTCATTACTAAGGTCTTGAGAGCCAGAGTCTTTGCTACCTGCACACTGCCTTATTTATCCCTTCCCTGCACTATGCCTCAGGTTGTATCTCTCTTCTCATTTCCAGCTTCCTCTTTCATCTGCAAAGGCAACATTTCTTTTTGCAGATTTACTGTGTGTTACCACTTGTGATCTCTCAACTCTGAGTTTCCCATTACTTTCTTTCTTCCTCTAGCTCAATCTCTCAGGACTCAAATCCACCCCAAACCAGAATAGCAACACGGTCCTGTGTGACCGGCCACCTGCTAGCTTCTCTGGCTCATCTTCTACCTGGTCACACCACCCACACTCACCTCTGCTCAGTTCTCCAAATTCTTTCTGGCCTGCAGATCTTGAAACGTGCCAGAATCATGTGAGCCAATTCCTTACAATAAATATTTACATATACTTATATGTAGCTATCCATTCTATTGATTCTGTTTCGCTGGATAACCCTGACAAATACAAACACCTACTATATGCCAGGCAATATTCTAAGCCCTGTGGATTCAGCAGAGGAACAAGACATACAAAATTCCCCACCTTCACGGAGATGATAATCTGATGAGACATACAATGTCAGAACTAGGGTAGTCACTGAGAAGGTAACTCATGAGCTGAAGCATACAGAAGGTGAGGGAGGGAGCCATGTATATATAGGGAGCAAAAGATTCCAGGCAGAAGGAACGGCACATGCAAAGGCCCTGGGGCAGGACAGTGCCTGGTGTGTTGCAGGACCAGCAAAGAAACCCAGGTGGCTGGAGCAGAGTGAGCGAGGGGGAGAGAGAGGGAGGAGGGGAGGGCAGGGAGGAGACAGGGCAGGTCGTGCAGGACTTTGTGGGCAGCAGGGAGGACTCAGACTTTTGCCCTGAGGGAGGAGGGAGCCCTGGAGGGCTGTGGGCAGAGGTGGGGCAGGACCTGACTCAAGGGCTCACAGGCACCCTCTGGACATTCTTAGAAGGGCAAGGAAACAGGAGACCGGGGAAGAAGCCACTTCAACAATCCAACCGAGACATGCACATGTTCCTCAACCGTGAGCACAACTTAATAGATGGTCACTTAATTGACGAACATAGAAAATGAGACTCAAGGAGGCAAAGAGACTTTTAAAAATATAACTAGAACTACCATTTCCTAGGTGTCTTCCACCTGCCCAGCCCCTTCCTTAGATGTTGTGCAGTCCTCACGATAATGCTTTGAGGAGAGATGACCAAGCCATCCTGGTTTTCCCAGGACTTTCCTGGTGTTGGCACTCAAAGTCCAGCATCCTGGGAAACACCCCTTCCCTCCGGTCTGGGTCAAGCCAGGATAGTGGGTCACCCTACTTCAAGGTAAACGTTAGGACTCCTTTCTACAGATGTGGAAAGGGAGGCCCAAGAGAGTTTGTAAAACCGTTCCCAGGTCACACCACGAGTCAGGATGCAAGAGGAGAGCCAAGCAGAGTGGACGGGTGTTAAGAGCGAGACCTGTGCATCATCCTGGCCGTGCTCCACCACTGGCTACCAGCTTTGGCGCAGCTGTAGCCGAGCCAAGTAAGAACCAGGTAATTTGTGATGCTCAGAGGAGGAGACAGAGGAGGAAGGGGGGAAGGAAGAGGGAGGGGAGGAAGAAGATGAGGGAGAGGGAGTGGAAAGGGGGAGGGGTTGTCATTAATCAGGTGACAAGGGAACTATATTCAATTTCTTGTAATAACCTATAATGGAAAAGAATCTGAAAAAGAATACATATACACGTGTGCGTGTGTGTGTGTGTGTGTGTGTGTATGTGTGTAAAACAGAATCACTTTGCTGGATACCTGAAACTAACACAACATTGAATGTTAACTATACTTCAATTTTTTAAAACAGTTTAAAAAAAAAAGGGGGTGGGGGGAATTCTCTGGCAGTCCAGTGGTTAGGACTCTGTGCTTCCACTGCAGGGGGCATGGGTTTAATCCCTGGTGGGGGAATTCAGATTCCGCATGCTGCGCGGTGAGGCCAAAAGAAAAAAAAAAAAAAAAATATGGGTGGGGGGATAGCAGCGGCTCTCGGCCCTACCCCCATCCAAGTTACCTGATTGGCATCGCATCCCCGCCACTGTCTCGCTGGCCTAGAAGTACGGCCTGACAGGTGCAGAAGTGTAACGGTCTCTGAGCAGGTGAACCTCTGTGATGTAATTCACACTCCAGAGCTCCTCCTGGGGTCAGGCTGTGGCTGAAACTCTCCTGAAACACCTTCTGAGTGGCTAGTTCTTCCCCTGTCCAATCCTGCTTCCCTCCCTCCCCTACAAGTGTCTCCTGAGAGTCCTTCCTTACTAAATTACTCACACAAGAACCCTCACCTCAGACTCTGCTTCTATAGAAATTAACCAAAAGCAGGTGGTGGGCTTCCCTGGTGGCGCAATGGTTGAGAGTCCGCCTGCCGATGCAGGGGACACGGGTTCGTGCCCCGGTCCGGGAGGATCCCACGTGACGCGGAGCGGCTGGGCTCGTGAGCCATGGCCCCTGGGCCTGGGCGTCCGGAGCCTGTGCTCCGCGACGGGAGAGGCCACAGCAGTGAGAGGCCCCCACACAGCAAAAAAAAAAAAAAAGAAAGAAAAGAAAAGCAGGTGGTGATCCTTATTTTTGTTTCTTTGGGTTTTAAAAAAAATTTTTTTATTGAGGTATAGTTGATTTACAACGTTGTATTAGTTTCGGGTGTACAGCAAAGTGATTCAGTTCATATACATATTCTTTTTCAGATTCTTTTCCATTATAGGTTATTCCAAGATATTGAATATAGTTCCCTGTGCTATACAGTAGGTCCTTGTTGCTTATCTATTTTATATATAGTGCTGTGCATCTGTTGTTTCATTTGTCTTTACCTTTTTTTAAGAAGGTAATAATTACTTATAGTAAAAAAATTCAAACAATGCAGAAGTATATAAAATTAGAAGTGGGGCTTCCCTGGTGGCGCAGTGGTTGGGAGTCCGCCTGCCGATGCAGGGGACACGGGTTCGTGCCCCGGTCCGGGAGGATCCCACGTGCCGCGGAGCGGCTGGGCCCGTGAGCCATGGCCGTTGAGCCTGCACGTCCGGAGCCTGTGCTCCGCAACGGGAGGGGCCACAACAGTGAGAGGCCCGTGTGCCGCAAAAAAATAAAAAATAAAAAATAAAAAAAAAGAAAAAAAAAAAAAATTAGAAGTGAAGATTTCCCTGTGCCCCATCGTTATACTCAGGGGTCACCACTAGGTTAGGTCCTATTCACAAGCTCAGTCATGTAAATATAACATCAAATATAATTGAATTTATAAGTTCACACAATTTTCTGAACACAAATGGTATCACTTAACATACAGTCCACTGTGCTGTCCAACACAGTAGCTACTAATCATATATGGCTGTTTACACTGAAATCTATTAAAATTAAATAAAATGAAGCATTGATTCTTCAGTTGCACTAGCCTTGTTTAAGTTCTCAGTAGCTCCATTGACTGGTGACTACTGTAGATCTAGAACATATTCATTGTCATAGAAATTTCTTTTGGACAGCTCTATTCTACTATTACTTTCTTTTTCATGTAACCAAGAGCAGCAAAATTTGCCAAGGGTTGAAGTTGAGCAATGGGCACGTGGGAGTTTGTTATACTATTTTTCCTACCTTTGAATGTTTAAATACTTCTATAGTTAAAAAAATTAAGAAAATAATGTTTGGGGCAATTTTCCAAGTCAGTTCACATGACCAAACTTAAGCTTTTTATCAGCCGTATAGCATTCCATTATATCCATGGGCTCTAACTGTGCCAGAGATAGCTAGGTAGCCCAAGATCAAACAAAAACTTCACACTCTCCTTTCCGTGGTGTAGAATTGACAGTAGGAGGCAACTACCCTGCCATGGACTACATTTCCCAGCTCACCTTGCATCCAGGTATGGTCACATGACCATGAACGGCCGTTGACGTGTGTCACTGCAGAGCCTGAGTTTTAATAATGTGGCTTCGCCACCGTCTGCAGAGTCTCTGAGATACTAGTATGGCTGAGCCACGAAACAGAAAGCATCTGGGTCCCCGAATCACTACATGTAGGAAAACCACCCACCAGCCAGAAATATCCTCATTGGGCTCTTAAACAAACAAGAATGAAATTTCTTTTTCTTAAGCCACTGACAGTTTGGGGTTTATTTGTTACAGTAGCTTGAGCTGGTCTCACAAATGCAACAATTTATCCAGCCAGTCCCCTGGTGTAAGCATACGTTTAGTTTATTCCAAGTTGTTACCATGTTTTTTTTCCCCAGCTGACAAAACACCCCATTCAGAGGCCACACTTCACTGCTGCAAGATGCCATAAGCTATCCCTACGCCAACACCCACACACCATCTCAGGAGGAACGAGGGTAGGGTGAGGAGGTTTGAAAGATTAACTCTTCGTACCATAAAGGCTGAGTTTCCCAAATAAGGCTGGGCCAGGAAACTGAGACACTGAGAACACAGAGCTGGCCATGTTTCTCCTCCTGGATCCAGCAGGAGCTTGTGTGGAAGATCAGAATACCGAACAAAACATCTAAAAATGCACTTTTTTTTCCCGCGTTGAGTTGTAGTTTAAATAAATCCCATCCCCATCCCCACTGCCCCATCATTCATGAAGCTCTTCTCACACATGCCAAGTAGTATACAACGTTACCTCTTTGGTTTTAAGCTTCACAACATCCCTGTGACATAGGAACCCTCGTTACCTGTATCTCGCAGCTGAGGAAACTGAAGATCAAAGAGGTCGTGTGACCTGCCTGAGGTCACACAGCAAGTTTAAGGCACAAGAGAAAAAGCTTGGGTGGGAACCAGGAGACCTGGATGTTATCCCTTGCTCAGCCACGGACTAGTCTGTGGCAAGTGTCCAGCTGTGTCTCAGCCTACTGGGTCAGAAGATTCTCCTCCCCGCCACACTGGGCATATAGATTCCCCAACTTACGTCTTGCCGTTGATTCCAGTGAGGGTAATGTGAACATTCCCCAGGTGTATATACCACAACACCCTGTGAAGAAAGAAAAGAAAAACACCATGACCCATCAAGAAGCTCTTTGGACTCAACCTGAAAAACTACTCTTGACGTAGCCTCATAGAAGTGGGTTTCATGAGCTTAGATGAAAGCCCCAAGCGAATGACAAGCATACATTATTTTATATAACATTCACAGCCACCATTCCTGCTTTTCTGCACTTCATTTTCGTTTTTCATTTTGTTTGTATTATCTTCATTTTTTTTTTTCATTTACAAAGAGTTCCAGATGATTTTCAAAAACATACATTGAGGAAATTCCCTGGAGGTCCAGTGGTTAGGACTCTGCACTTCCACTGCAGGTAACATGGGTTCGATCCCTCATCGGGGAACTAAGATCCCGCAAGCCATGCAGCACGGCCAAAAAGAAAAAAAAAAAGAAAGAACCTACTGTATAGCCCAGGGAACTCTACTCAATATTTTGTAATGGCCTATATTGGAAAAGAATCTACAAAAGAGTGGATATATGTATATGTATAACAGATTCACTTTGCTGTACACCTGAAATTAACACTACATTATAAATCAGTTATACCCCAATAAAAATTAGAAGGACAAAAAAATCCCCATACATTGAAACATGCATTCTCAAAAGAAATGATATCTGCCCCCAAGAGCAAAACTTGGTTCTTGGAGAGAGACGAAAAAATCTTACTCTTCATGTATAAGACACATACAGATATACATATAATATATAAATAAGTATATAGTATATCTGTAGTATTAAATTTTAATGGGAGGGTAAGACAATTTTTTTAACATCTAAAAGGCAGTGCAGCCCCCCGCAACATTCAGCTCCTCTCCATCATCACATCATATCATCATCACCACCATCATCAATGTCAACATCACCACTCTTTGCTTATTAAGGGCAGAATAGAGTACTAATGGCCAGCACCAGTGCTGACACCCCAAAGAAACAAGTCTGCATCTTAGCATTTGAGGTCCACAAATTACCTGCTCCTTCTAATGAAACCCGCCAGTCGACAAGTCCCACGGACCCAAACTCCCAACTTTCTTCTTTTCACTAACTGAAATTCTCTCGCTCTTTACTTATTTTAAAGGCAACAGTACATCGTGTTTAAGCATACCAGCACTAGGGTCAAAATGCTTGCGCTTAAAACTCTGGCTTCACCAATTACAGACTACGTGGCCTTGGGAAAGTTACCTAATCTCTTCGTGACCACATTTTCTCCTCAGTGAAATAAGGCAAACGGGTCCAATGTACAACACAGAGAAAACCCACACTTGTTGCTTAGATAAGGTCTCCCATTCTTAGAGTTGAACCAAAGACCAAAACTCACGAGACCCGTGAAGGAAACCATGGCATGAAAGATAAGCAAGACCCAGAAAAACTGAGAGCTGAAGAAAAGAAAATGGCTCCATCTCATGGTTCAGGCCTTAGCACAAACATCACTTCTGCAGAAATACCTTCCCCTGACTTCCCTCTTCTACGTAAGCCCCAGTCACACACTATGACGATTTCCTTCAGAGCGCTGGCCACTCCCTGAAATGCTTTTGTTTATTTGCTATTTGGAGCGGCATAGTTTAGAGATGTACAGACTCTGGATCCGGGATGCCTGTTTTTAAATCCTAGCTCTACCCCTTACTAGCTAAATGGTCTTGGGCAAGTTATTTAATCTCTTTTGCCTCATTTTTCTCCTCTGTAAGATGGGACTATTTTATTGGAATTGGGGTAGAGTTGCTTTACAATGCTGTGTTAGTTTCTGCCGTACAGCGAAGTGAATCAGCTATGTGTATACATAGATCCCCTCTCTTTTGGATTTCCTTCCCATTGAGGGTGCCACAGAGCATCGAGTAGAGTTCCCTGTGCTATGCAGAAGGTTCTCATTAGTTATCTATTTTATACACAGTAGTGTATATCTGTCAATCCCAATCTCTGTATTCATCCCACCCCCGCCCTTTCCACCCCTTGGTGTCCATATGTTTGTTCTCTACATCTGTGTCTCTATTTCTGCTTGCAAATAGGTTCATCTGTACCACTTTTCTAGATTCCACATACACGCGCAAATATACGATATTTGTTTTTCTCTTTCTGACTTACTTCACTCTGTATGACAGTCTCTAGGTCCATCCACGTCTCTACAAATGACCCAATTTTGAAAATAAAAACAAAAATAAACAAACGGGACCTAATGAAACTTAAAAGCTTTTGCACAGCAAAGGACACCATAAACAAGACAAAAAGGCAACCCTCAGAATCAGAGAAAATATTTGCAAATGAAGAAGCTGACAAGGGATTAATCTCCAAAATACACAAACAGCTCATACAGCTCAATATCAAAAAAGCAAACAACCCAATCAAAACATGGGTGGAAGACCTAAATAGACATTTCTCCAAAGAAGACATACAGATGGCCAAGAAGCACATGAAAAGATGCTCAACATCGCTAATTACTAGAGAAATGCAAATCAAAAGTACAATGAGGTATCACCTCACACCGGTCAGAATGGCCATCATCAAAAAAGCTACAAACAATAAATACTGGAGAGGGTGTGGAGAAAAAGGTGGGAATGCACTGTTGCACTGTTGGTGGGAATGTAAGTGGGTACTGCCACTATGGAGAACAGTATGGAGGTTCCTTAAAAAACTAAAAATGGAACTACCATAGGACCCAGCCATCCCACTAGCCTGAGAAAATGGGACTATTAATGACCCAATATCAGAGGCATTTAGCGAAGACTGAATGCATTCTCTATTTGAGGAACTTAGAACCGTGCTACTTGGGAGGTTGCTATCACCGTTAGTGGCTTTCTTTCTTCCTATCTCCTCCCACCGGTATGTCAGCCTCACAAGGGCAGAAACCTTGTCTGTTTGTTCACCGCTCTCTTCTCAGTGCCTAAAACAGCACCCAGCATACCGTGGGTGCTCAGGAAATACATGTCAACTGAATGACTATAACGAAACTCTTCCTTGACAGATCAATTCCCTGAACCGACTGATTTTGGTCAAAGGCTCCCCAGCGAAGATGTTTGCAGTGTCCAGCCTAGAATTATGATCTCTTGGCTGGACAGTTGAGGCCCTCCCTTTTCCTTACCGTCTATTTCCAGTGCAGGCTCTCCCCAGACCCCCTATTCAAGCTCATACTCACCCCAAAAGAGGAGAAAACTGAAGCTCCACATCGTGCAGGTTCTGTCATTCAATGAAGAGTACTTTCTCGCTGTTCCCACGGTTTTCAGTAACAGAGGGTGTGGGGAGAGGGGAAGGGCAGAGCCAGAATTGCTCAATGCAGCCGAGGCGTCATGGCCCCTTTTGCTGAGTTGCCTCCACTCATAAAGGAGAGTCTGACAAACCTCTAATCCTCTCCTTTCTCCACATTGAAGAGAAGTTTGTCTGGCTGATGGGTCCCTGTGTGGGTCTATCTCCCTCTCTCTCTCTCTACTTCCTTCCTACTCACTTTTTTCTTCCCCCAGCAACATCTATCTCCTGTCTCTCATCACCTTATTTTATCGCACGCAATAATAAATAAGCTTCCACTACCCAATGAAGCAAGCCCCAAACTCAAAGGTCTCCTCCCAGCCTGCCCCCATACAAGCCATCATCAGAGCCCTCAGGTACCAGGCACTGTGCTAAACACGTTTCCAATAAAATTTAGTTTCACAGTCATGTCAACATCATATACTAGGGATTCCTACCCCCACCTATTTCACCAAAAAAGTACAATTAAAACGGAAACCAAGGTTGAGAGAGGAGATGCGACTTGTCCAAGATTACCCGGACCCGAGCTTTGAATCCGGAACCCTCTGGCTCCAAAGTCTAGAGCTTTCACCATTTCATTTGCCTTTAGCTCCCCGCAATATCTGATCACTGGACAGTGACACACCCCATTCCCAGCACTGCCCCCAAACCAACCCAACACACACACACACACGTGCCATCTCATAAACACGGTGATCTAGGAATGTCTTAGTTAGGGTCCCCCAGTTGCAGATGCTCAGACAAGGATTCTCGTGAAGGTAGTTCATCAGGGAGGTGACCCCAAAAAACTCCACCTGGGGATGGGGGAAGTAAGAGAGGGAAGGAAAGAGCCTGCAGTGAATTTTATCAGGCAAGTTACCCAATAAGAAACTGAAACTTAACGTGGCTGGGGACCTCTGGAAGGTAACCTAGAGCACACTCTTCAGAGTTATCCCAGCTGTCAGGGGAGGGAGTTGGGGTATTTATCCACCAGCTACTGTCAGTCACTGATTGAGGCTTGTGTCAACCCAAGACCTGGCCTCCAAGCAGATAGAATGGGCTCCAGTTCATAACCCTGTTGATAACAAAATGCAGTGGCTGGCACATGTCAGTCTAGTGTGCCTTAAGGGTTGAAGGTCATAGGTGTGGACGGGCACCAAGAACACCTGCTCCAAGCCAAAACTTAGGTGCAAAGACCAGTCCCACGTTCTTGGGAAGAAGAGCCCCACTTGCTTTTATATTCTCCTTTTTTGCTCTGTGCAAGGCAAAATATACACCTTGGAGTGATGATCGCTGAAACAGATCCATCAGTGGTTCCATCTGTTCATCAGGAGACCCTACCCAATGAGGCTGCAATTACGAGCCAGCACAGAAATACAGTAGAGTTCACCAAGAAGGGAGATAAATGGAGCAATGTTAAGAGAAGCTCTGGAGGATAAAAACACTCTAGCACCAGATCGCCAGGGGTCCAAATCTTGTCTCCACTGCTTGCTAGTTATGTGTGGTCCTGGGCAAGTTCTTTTTTAAATTTTTTTTAACGTCTTTATTGGAGTATAATTGCTTTATAATCGTGTGTTAGTTTCTGCTTTATAACAAAGTGAATCAGTTATACATATACATATGTTCCCATATCTCTTCCCTCTCGCGTCTCCCTCCCTCCCAGCCTCCCTATCCCACCCCTCTAGGTGGTCACAAAGCACTGAGCTGATCTCCCTGTGCTATGCAGCTGCTTCCCACTAGCTATCTGTTTTACGTTTGGTAGTGTATATACGTCCATGCCACATTGTCACAGCTTACCCTTCCCCCTCCCCATATCCTCAAGTCCATTCTCTAGTAGGATAAAGAAGATGTGGCACATATATACAATGGAATATTACTCAGCCATAAAAAGAAACGAAATTGAGTTATTTGTAGTGAGGTGGATGGACCTAGAGTCTGTCATACAGAGTGAAGAAAGTCAGAGAGAGAAAAAGAAATACCGTATGCTAACACATATATATGGAATCTAAGAAAAAAAAAGTCATAAAGAACCTAGGGGCAAGATGGGAATAAAGACACAGACCTACTCTTTTTTTATTTTTTATTGAAATATAGTTGATTTACAATGTTGTGCTATTTTCAGGTGTACAGCAAAGTGATTCAGATATATATATACATATATATATTTTTTTTCATTTTTTTACATTCTGTTCCATTATAGGTTATTGCAAGATATTGAGTATAGTTCCCTGTACTATACAGTAGGTCCTTGTTGTTTATTTAGTTTATATAGAGTAATGTGTATCTGTTAACTCCAAACTCCTAATTTATCCTTCCCCTCCCTTTCCCCTTTGGTAACTATAAGTTTGTTTTCTATGTCTGTGAGTCAATTTCTGTTTTGTCAATAAGTTCATTTGTATCACTTATTTAGATTCCACATATCAGTGATATCATATGATATTTGCCTTTCTCTGGCTTACTTCACTTAGTATGATAATCTCTAAGTCCATCCATGTTGCTGCAAATGGCATTATTTCCTTCTTTTTTATGGCTGCGTAATATTCCGTTGTATAAATATATCACATCTTCTTTAGCCATTCACCTGTTGATGAACATTTAGGTTGCTTCCGTGTCTTGGTTATTGTAAACAGTGCTGTTGTGAACATTGTGGGTGCATGTATCTTTTCAAAGTATGTTTTTCTCTGGATATACGCCCAGGAGTAGGATTGCTAGATCATATGGTAAGTCTACTTTTAGTTTTTTAAGGAACCTCTGTACAGTTCTCCATAGTGACTGCACCAATTTATATTCCCACCAACAGTGTAGGAGGGTTCCCTTTTCTCCACACCTTCTTCAGCAATTAATTTCTCTATGCCTCAACATGCCATCTGTAAAATGGGCTTGATAAGCAGGACATATTTCATGGGGTTGAGGCGAGCATCAGAGGAATGGCTGTATGTGACAGATCCTGACACACAGGAAAATCTCCAAGGCTTGGCTATTACTCAAATTCTTTGATAGTCCTTCCTTCAAGAGGGGGAAACCTAATTCTTCTCTCCTTGAGTATGAGCTGGACTTAGTGGCTTGTTTTTAAGGAACAGAGAAAGGAAGATGTGACCTTGTGTGGGATCTGAGACATCTGAGGTTGTAAGCATCATGGTGGTTTTCCCCTCCCTCTTTCTTTCCAGGATCATTCACTGAAAGGACATCAGTTACCATGTTGTGAGGACACTCAAGCAGTGCCATGGAGAAGCCCACATGAGGGGGAACTCAGATTCCAGCCAACAGCTTGACTGTGACCTCCTGAGAAGACCCTGATCGAGCTCCACCCAGCTAAACCACCCCCAGATTCCCAACCCTCAGAAACTGTAAGAAAATTAAAAATGTGTTGTTTTAAGCTGTTACATTTGGAGAGTGATTTGTTACGCAGCAGGAGATAACTGATACACTTAGAAGCAATTGTCCCTGTCAGTTAAAAAAAAAAAAAAAAAAAAAGAATCATCATAACATCATAGGGTTTGAGGTTTAATGTAATAAAGCCATAAAATCCAGCCTGGCAAAAATTATACTCAATATTATCAGTTATTATTGACATTGTGTCAATAATAAGTGGTCACAGCTACTGATCGGAGGCATGGTGCCGGCAGTGACTCAGTTAGAAGAGTCAGCAAGTCCATTTCAGGCAGGACCTTCCATTGAACATGAAAGCGTTTAGACCGTCTCCGCAGGGCAATAAAAGAGATTTTAGCGAGGAAATAACGGTCACATTGGTATTTTACAACACTTGTGTTGTGTAGTATGGGTGTCAGACAGGATGTGGTCACGGGTGGGGAGATGGAGAGAAGAAAGGTGTGATGACCTGGAGGAGGGCAAGGGCTGTGGAGACGAAGAGGAATTTAGGAGGCAGGAACAGCAGAATGGGGGGATGTCTGGATGTAGGTGGGGAGTCTGGGACCGAAGGAGGAATTGACCTTTGGAGGTAAGGTTTTTCAACCAAGTCCAGATTCCTCAGGGGGCCTGGGGGCGAGACGAGGTTGTGGATGAGTTTCCTGATGCTCCCAAAACAAATCGCCGTAAACATAGTGGCTTGAAACAACACAAATTTATTACATTACAGGTCTGGAGGTCAGCGTCCCAAATGAGTCTTAGCGGGGCTGAAATCAAGATGTCAGCAGGGTTGCGATCCTTCTGGAGGCTCTAAGGGAGACTCTATTCCTTGTCTTTTCCAGCTTCTGGAGACAGCCGACATCCCTGGGCTCAAAGCCCCTTCCTCCATCTTCAAAGCCAGCAATGCAGTATCTCCAAAATCCCTCTCTCTCTTTCTCTCTCCCTCTCTCTCTCTCTCACACACACACATTCACTCCATGGATGGATGGATAGATAGGCGGATGGATAGATAGGCAGATGGATAGATGGATAGATAGATAGATAGATAGATAGATAGATGGTAGATAGATAGATGATAGATAGATAGGCGATAGATAGATAGATAGATGATAGATTTGTCTCATTCCCTCTGTCTGCAGTCTCTCTCCCTCTCTCTCTCCGTCTCCTTCTCTCTCTGACCCTCCTTCCACCCCCCTTTAAAAGGATTTTGGGATTACATTAGACCTACTCAGATCACCCAGAATATTCTCCTGTCTCAAGACCCTTAACTTCATCACACCCGCAAAGTCCCTTTTGTGGTAGAAGGTCATATATTCACAGCCTCCAGGGACTAGGATGTGGCCAGCCTGGTGGGGGTTGGGGGGAGTCTCATTATTCTACCGACCGCAGATGGGGTCTGGGATCCTGGTGAGTGATTGGGGATGCAAGCTGCCAGTCACCCTTCAAACGCTAAAGAAGTGACCGAGGCTATGAAATCTGGACGGCAGAGATCCTCCAGGGATGAGGGCAGGTGTAGGGGGTGAAGAAAGGGAAGGAAATGCACAATTCTAGTAAAGTGGCTTGTGGAAGATGAACTATTGTGACTTTCCCAGCAAAGGGGAAATTGAGGGACACTCAAGACTACAGAAGTCAGTCTGGAGGAGCCCCAGAGACGTCACTCATCTGTACTTCCTTTTTCTTTATTGGAGTGTAGTTGTTTTACAATGTTGTGTTAGTTTCTGCCGTACAGCAAAGTGAATCAATCATGCGTATACATATAGCCCCTCTTTTTCAGATTTCCTTCCCATTTAGGTCACCACAGAGCATTGAGTAGAATTCCCTGTGCTCTACAGTAGGTTCTCATTAGTTATCTATGTTATACATAGTAGTGTATATATGTCAATCTCAATCTCCCAATTCATCCCACCCCCCTTCCTCCCTTGGTAACCATAAGTTTGTTCTCTACATCTGTGACTCTATTTCTGCTTTGCAAAGAAGTTCATCTGTACCATTTTTCAAGATTCCATATATAAGCGATCTTATACAATATTTGCTTTTCTCTTTCTGACTTACGTCACTCTGTATGACAGTCTCTAGGTCCATCCACATCTCTGAAAATGGCAGCACTATTTCGTTCCTTTTTATGGCTGAGTAGTATTTCATTATATATATATGTACCACATCTTCTTTATCCAATACTCATCTTCACTCTTAATGAGGGTGTCGGAGGGAGGGTGGCTCCAGGGCAGCCCTACCCAACTTGACGTGTTCCTCCTGTACTCTAAAACCCCCCATGGCTCCCTAGTACCCTCAGGATGAAGTGCAGGCTCATTAATACAGCACTCAAGACCTTGCCTAATATACCATAATTCAAAAACAAATATGCACCCCAATGTTCATAGCAGCACTATTTACAATAGACAGGACATGGAAACAGCTTAAATGTCCATCGACAGAGGAATGGAATACTACCCAGCCATAGAAAAGGATGAAATAATGCCATTTGCAGCAACATGGATGGACCTATCACTCAGATTGTCATCCTGAGTGAAATAAGTCAGACAGAGAAAGAAAAATATCATATGATATTGCTTATACGTGGAATCTAAAAAAAAACGGTACAAATGAACTTACAAAACAGAAATGGAGACACAGATGTGGAAAACAAACTTATCATTACTGGGGGGGGGGGTAAAGTGAGGGAGGGATAAATTGGGAGATTGGGATTGACATATACACACCACTATATATAAAATAGATAACTAATAAGGACTTACTGTATAGCACAGGGAACTCTACTCAATACTCTGTAATGGCCCATATGGGAGAAGGATTTTTAAAAGAGCAGATATATGTATACTTATAGCTGATTCACTTTGCTGTACAGCAGAAACTAGCACACGTTGTAAATCCACTATACTCCAATAAAAATTTTTAAAAAATAAAAACCACAATGCAAATACAAAAAAAAAAAAGACTCTGCCTAGTCTTATATCGGTCCCCCTCTGACTTCATTGTTTCCTTCTCCCTCCAAAGCCCCCGTCATCCTAAACTAACCAAAGTCTCCTGTAGTGGACACTGTCGATGGCATGTCCAGCCACCCTTGAAGCTGGACACCCATCCGCCAGCTGCTGTGGGTGTCGCCTGCTAACGGCTCACAGCTTCCTGTTCTCCAGAGAACTGCTCTCCAGTTCAATGCCTGCACAAACCCTCAGAACCAGCCCACGGCCAATAACCGATGGTCATGGAGGTCAAAACCTCACTCCAAAGTGAGGTCAAGGGCTTCCCTGGTGGCACAGTGGTTGAGAGTCCGCCTGCCGATGCAGGGGACACGGGTTCGTACCCTGGTCCGGGAAGATCCCACATGCCGCGGAGCGGCTGGGCCCGTGAGCCATGGCCGCTGAGCCTGCACGTCCGGAGCCTGTGCTCCGCAACGGGAGAGGCCACAGCGGTGAGAGGCCCGCGTACCGCAAAAAACAAAAAAAAGCAAAGTGAGGTCAGCTGGGTGGTGTTATTCAGGCTCCAGGGATGCCCGTGGGGTCAGGCAGAGGCTGGGCTCCAGCTAGGACTACCTCCGTGCTCAACTCTTTCTTCTAGTCTACCCTGTTCCCCTCACTTGTCCTCTGCTAAATGCCCTCCCTCAATCAACCCTGAAACAAGAATCCTCATGGCAGAGTCAGCTTCCAGGAGGGCCTAAGAATCCCTCCCAGCCATTAAACATTAAGCTGTCGCCTGACCCCAGGTCTGACATGGGTACTCACCCCATATCCTATGCATCTTTCCCATGTAAATATCATCTCCTCCTGTGGGGAGTGGGGGAAGGAGCTTTCCAATATAAATACCACCTCCTCCAGGGAGCCTTCCCATGTAAATTTCACCTCCTCCAGAAAGTCCTCCCTGCCCTCCACTTCAGGATTAGCACAGACCTCCTCTGTGCTCCCCGAATCCCAACACTCAGTATGATCTATGCTTGTTTGAATGTCTGTTTCTCTCCAAAGACTGGGCGCATCCCCTGGGGTAGGGAAGGAATTCCGTTGGCTGTTGTATCCCAGAAATTTAAGAAACAAATGAGAAGGAAGAAAGAAAGAGGAGCTGATGAATCTCCTGACCCTCCCCTGGTCCCAGAAAGATGACCAGAGATTTGAGGGCGTGGGAGCTGGACAAAAGGAACAGGAGTCCTAGGAGGGATGCAGTTGATGAAGGACAGAGCCACAGCTTCCTTAGAAGGGTTCATAGTTATGCGGGCTCCTCAGACCCCTGCCAAGCAGGGGTGGTTTGTTGACAATCCCCGAGAACCACACCCGGTTCAATGACTCCTTAGGATGACTTACAGAACTCAGCCTATAGCCATCGTCACAGCGAGATACAAAGAAAATCAACAAGAGGAAAGAGTTGAGGTCCAGAGGAAATTAGGTGCCAGCTTCCAGGGTTGCCTAGGGCCAGGAGTGGAGGGAGGGAAGGATTACAAAAGGGCTCGAGAAAACTTAGGGATATGATGGAAACGTTCTGTACCTTGACTGTGGCAGAAGTTATCAAAATGCATCCAATTTTACACTTGTGAAAGGAAGCAGTTTGTTGTACATAAATCACCCCCTCAATAAATTTGGTAAGATGGGCTCCAGAGTAAAGAGTACCCAGACCCAGCGTTCCACCAGATCATTTTGGTGTGCATGGCGCGTGAAGGAACCCAATTGTTATATTTCACATACTGTGTATAAAGGGACCAAATTATTTTATGTTATGTAAAGGGATCAGAAGACATGGGTTTAGAGTTTCTCCGGTGAAGTGTGGTCTCTTTTTCATTTAAACATTTGTTTAACTAGAAAGCCGATGTTATTTCACAATGATGAATACACATGACCTTAGCAAGTTTAGGAACGATCTAAATCTATACTTCCTTTAAAACTAAAATGAAACAACAAAAACTAGCACAGTTCCTGTTTCCTAACTGCACCCTGACAGGTAAGAAATGTTTCTTGGAAATCCTTCCACATCAATAGTTAGAGCCTGGGTACACCCTTGAACCTACATAGTGAATGTGTAATGATTTGCATTTCCATCTCCCCGTGGGTACATCACTGGTGTTTGCAAGCATTGCTGTACACCTACTCTCCCTCTGCAAAATATCTGCAGAAACTCAGTTCCCTGAATGGTTTTCTAGTTATCATTCCATCTCACAGCTAGAGGAACTGTAACTAGACTTCGTGTGGACAGAACCAGAAGAAGATGTGCATAGACAGAGCTATGAGAGAAAAATAATACATCATCATATTTGCTCCCTAAACCTAGGGGCCCCCCAGCACAAAGTGCAAGCAAGTAGGAGCCAGTATTTGAGGAAGCAGCTCTCCAACAATGTAAGAAGAAAGTGGCCCTCGAGGTCTGAGCCTCTGAAAGGAAGGAAGATTCTGGAAGGAGAGGAACTTCAGGAGACAGCCCAAACAAGAAATATTCTAAACTCATGTTCCATGAGCTTAGAATATGCTGGCAGATAGAACTAGTTTCAGTGTATTCGTTTGCTGGGGCTACCCTAACAAAATACCACAGTCTAGGTGTTGTGGGCTTACACAACAAATATATATTCTCTCATGGTATAGAGGCTGGAAGTCCACAGTCAAGGTGTTGGCAGGGCTGGTTCCCTCTGAGGCCTCTCTCGTTGGCTTGTAGATGACCGTCTTCTCCCTGTGTCCTCATGTGGTCATCCCTCTGTGTGTGTCTGCATCCTAATCTCCTCTTCTCTTAAGGACACAGTCCTATTGGATCAGGGTCCATCCTCATGAATTCATTTAATGTAATCACCTCTGTAAAGACCCTCATCTCCAAGTACAGTCACATTCTGAGGTCCTGGGCGTGAGGACTTCAACATATACACTTTGGTGGGGGGACACAGTTCAACCCATCACACTCACATTCCAGCTCCAACCACTTAGCATGTGACCTTAAAACGTGATAGCCTCTTTGACCCTCCCTTTTCTTATCTACTAAAAAAATATGTCTACTCCCGGAAGCAACCTAAATGTCCATCGACAGAGGAGTGGATAAAGAAGATGTGGTACATATATACAATGGAATATTACTCAGCCATAAAAAAGAATGAAATCATGCCATTTGCAGCAACATGGATGGACCTAGAGATTATACTAAGTGAAGTAAGTCAGAAAGAGAAAGACAAATACCATATGATATCACTTATATGGAGACTCTAAAAAAATTGATACAAATGAACTTATTTACAAAACAGAAATAGACTCACAGACATAGAAAACAAATTTATGGTTACCATAGAGGAAAGGGGAGGGAGAGATAAGTTAGGAGTTTGGGATTAACAGATACATACTACTATACATAAAATAGATAAACAACAAGGTCTTACTGTAGAGCTCAGGAAACTATATTCAATATCTTGTAATAACCTATAATGGAAAAGAATCTGAAAAAGAATACAGATGTAGAGATAGATAACTGAATCACTTTGCTGTACACCTGAAACATTATAAATCAACTATACTTCAATTAAAAATTAATTAGTTTAAAAAATATATATGTCTACTTCAAAAGTTATCATCGGGACTAAATGAAGTAACACATCAAAAGCATTTAGAGTAACAAGTACACAGTCAACAAACATCAACTATATCATCACTATTACAACACATTACATACATACATATCCATATCCATGTATATTATTATTACAGGATATGATGGTGGGGCTCCGTCTCGGTCAGGCTGCAGTTCCCAAACGTGGGAGAACATAACAATAAAATGCAATAAAAGAGTTTTATTATATCATCCAAGCAGAGCTGGCAAAATAGATGGCTAAAAGCCAGGTTTGTGATCCCTTAGCTCAAGGGTCAGCAACTTTTTCTGTAAAGGTCCAAGCAGCAAATATTTTCTACTTTGGAAGCCTTTGGGTCTCTGTTGCCACTTTGTCATCTTACTGTGAAAGCAGCCGTAGATGGCATGTAAATGAGTGTGGCTGTGTGCCAATAAAACTTTCCCTGTGGATTCTGAAATTCAAATTCCGTATACTTTTCACTTGTCATGAAGTATTGTTTTTCTTTTGATTTTCTTCAACCATTTATTTTTCTTTTTTCTTTTTGGCCGTACCACGCGGCTTGCAGGATCTTACTTCACCTACCAGGGATCGAAACTGCGCCCCCTGCAGTAAAAGCCTAACCGCTGGACCGCCAGGAAATTCCCTCTTCAACCATTTACGAGTGGTAAAAACCACTCGTAGAAGCACTACTCCCAATAGCCAAAAGGTGGAAACAGCCCAAATGTCTGTCAACAGATGAGTGGACATACAAAATATGGTATATCTACCTGTTACCCAACCAAACTTGGGTCCAAGCTACGGTGTGAATATATTATGCATATTTACCACAATAAAAAAAATATAAATTTTTATAAACCTTCAATAGCTTCCTGTGGTAACCACTGAAGTTCTGCAAGAAGTCTTTGTGAGAATTAGAGAAAAATGCCCCCCTTTGACACCTGCAGCTTAACTCAGGATGAGTTTCAGTATCCCCTTATTCCCCTAACCAAGCACTTTTCTACCGGATGCAAGTATATACAGAAACACTGGCTTCCCATTAAGGTTAGAAAAAAATCCCAAGTTTTCACCACGGTTTGTCCCTGTCAACCTCTTACTTCTCTCTTTTCTCTATTTCAGGCCACTTTGACCCTATTACTAGTTCTTGATTTCACCAAGCTCATTCCTCATACCTCCATAAAGAGGTTTAAAAAAAAAAGGAGAAGAAAAAGAAGAAGGAAATTTGTCCCATGTCTGACTTCATTGCCTGAAATTCCACTCTTAGAGAGTCATTCCTTTGGCTAAAAGCATTTCCCTTCCAGAAAATACAGGGTCCTGACTCGACAGCCTCCTCAGAGGCTTTTCACGTGCCATTTCCTCTGCTTGAGGTACAAGTTTTTCCTTCCCGCCTCTCCATTCACTCAGGGTCTCAGTTCAAATGTCAGAGATGCTTCCGTGACTGCCTGATCAATAATAACCACCCGGGCTTCCCTGGTGGCGCGGTGGTTGAGAGTCTGCCTGCCGATGCAGGGGACGCGGGTTCTTGCCCCGGTCTGGGAAGATCCCGCATGCCGCAGAGCGGCTGGGCCCGTGAGCCATGGCCGCTGAGCCTGCGTGTCCGGAGCCTGTGCTCCGCAACAGGAGAGGCCACAACAGTGAGAGGCCCAAGTACCGCAAAAAAATAAATAAATAAAAATAATAACCACCCACCACCGTCAAGATACTCTCTACCCTGCTACTCTACATACTTTTTCTCCATGAAGCTAATCTCTAAGTAAACTCAAGATGAGGCCGCATCTTTGCTCAGCTTTTTCTCCTGCCCCTTCCTGCTTCCAGAGGTCAGTGCGTCCAGGGGAAAGAAGGGAGATGCAAATTATATAGGGCCCTGTGGGTCATCCTAAAGGTTCAGCCTGGTGCCTGGACTCTATGATATTGGTTGTGCTTTTGCAGAATGGATTGGAAATTGGGGAGATATTACTGGAGACAAAGAAAGTGATGATGCTTTAAATGACTTTAAATCAGCCATAGCAGGTGTAAAATACCATGCCAACATCCACTGATTAAATCCCCTTACTCCATGGCTCCCTACCTCCTGCAGTTTAAATCTCAAACTTGTAAGCCTGGCCTGGAGCCTGCTCTTCCAGCCTGGTTGGGGAACAGTCTAAGCAGAAAGCTTAAAGTCGGAGAAGGCAACAAGGGGGCAGCACACAGCTTCAAACTGGTGAAGTGAGGACACAGTGGGGAAAGATTTCACGGGACCTGAGCCCCTCCTGCCCCGTCTCAAACAGCGTGCTGGGTCCCCGAGGAGAGGATTTCGTCAACAGTCCCCATGAAATGTAATGGGGTCCCAACATGAAAATCCACCGCAGGAGTAAACTTTGGGAGGTGATGGATATGTTGATGACCTTGATGGTGGTGACGGTTTCGCAGGTGGATAAGTATCCCCAAACTCATCGCGATGTATACACTCAACGTGTATAATTTTTCATGTCAATCATACCTCAGTAAACTGGGTTTTTAAAGAAAGAAAGAAAATTTGCCCTGTGCCTGATTTCATTGGCATTCTACCATTAGAGAGTCATTTCTTTGGCTTAACTTTATCTTCCAGGAGATACAGGGTACTAACTGAGCCCTGGAAGGGATTAAAGAGGAAGAGTCTTTGGACCACAGTAAAAGGCTCTGGGTAGAGCCCACTCCACCTACAATAGGTGCCTTCTCAACAGTATAAACACATGCTTACCCTTCAAAGACCCAGATCCAACCTCTCCTCCCAAGAAATTCATCCCTCTAGGCTCCTCCGACTCTGTGTTTCTCCCTCTTGCCCCACCCACATGAGGCTGTGAGTGTTTGTATCCAACAAGACTCTGAAATGAGACCTCTATGGATCCCTTCCCTGTGCTTTTGGGTGAATGAATCGGGGGTTGGGGGAGCGTACCCCTGGGCAGTGTGATGATGCTGCAAAGCCAAAAGCATCAGGGGCCCTTTCTGGTGCCCAAACCTAGGCCCATATAGACAGGTTTGTGAACAAGCACACACACCACACACACACACACACACACACACACACACACACACACCCCTACCTTTCTCTGGTCTCTCCTCCCTGCCCTAAGCAGAGATCCAGGTATCAGCCAAAGAGGTTGGGGCACTACTGCTAGTGTCCACCAGGGGGCAAGCTTGGCTTAACTTTGTTGCTATCTGCCTTTGTAATGCCCTCGTGTGTGTGTGTGTGTGTGTGTGTGTGTGTGTGTGTGTGTGTGTGTGTGTGTCTTTGTGATGTTTATAAATGTTTGATCCAATGGGTATCTGTCCGATTTCACCTGTGGATGCCTTCATTGGAGTTAGTAAAGTCCCAGGGCAGGGTGTATGAGTGAATATGTTTGAGGTGTGTAATCTGTCAGTCTGTCTTCCTATTTCAGGTACCATCTGTTATGTGTTTGGGGTGTGTTTCCGTTCCCGGCTGAATAGATATATGTCTCCGTATCTATAGCTTTATACGTGCACCTGTGAATTGCAGGTTGAAAGGAGGTGTCAGTATTTTTACATCTGTGTATGTGTTTCTGTTCATATTTCAGTCTGTTTTGGTGTTTGGGGAGGGGAGTATTTGGGTCTGGGGTCTGTCGGCCTGTCGCAGTGCGGGGGAGTATTTCTGTGTCTGTGCATCTCTGGAGCTGTCTGCTTGCTGCTGTGGATGTGGGTAGATCCTTTTTGTCTGTCTGTCTGTCTGTCTATGACCACCTGTGAGTCTTCTTGCCAGTTTCTATTTACTGTATTTGTCCGTCTGTGTGTATTTGGGGGGCTGTGTTTCTTCATGACAGTCTGTGCATATGCTTGGCCTGGTATGTGGGTGTATCTTCACAAGGGGCTTTGTATCCATCATGTGTGTTATGGGTTAAATCGCACTCCCCCCCACCGAAAAAAACCAAATTCACATGTTGGAGTCCTAACCCCCAGAACCTCAGAATGTGACCTTTTTTAGAAATAGGGTCTTGGCAGATGTGATGAGTTAATTTGAGGCCATGCTGGAGTAAGGTGGACCCTTCATCTGGTATAACTGGTGTCCTTATAGGAGGGAAAAATTTGTTTTGTTTTGTTGTGGCTTCGCAGCCCTCGGCCCTGAAAGCGTGGAGTCCTAACCGATGGACAGCCAGGGAATTCCCTAGGAGGGAGAAATTTGGGCACAGACAAACGCATACAGGGAGGACACCATGTAAACACTGGAGTTTTGCTACCACAGGCTAAGAAAACTCCCAGGAGGTGAGAGACAGAGACGCCTGAAATAGATTTCTTTCTGGCGTCTTCAGAGGGAGCACAGCCCCACTGAAAACACATTGATCTTGGACTTCCAGTCTCCAGAACTGTGAGACAATACATTTCTATTGTTTAATTAAGCCACTCAGTTTGTGGTACTTTGTTACAGCAGACTGAGCGAGCTAATACAGTGTGTGTGTGTGTGTGTGTGTGTGTGTGTGTGACAGCCGGATGTAACTGACAGCCAGCACTAGAGAACTTCCGAGTTAAGGCATCACGGGATTGCCCTGTGTTCTTTTCCTTTCTCTGCCAGTATATTCGGGTGACAGCTCTTCCCTGGATCCAAAGTCTCCAACCATCAGCAGGCCACTCCAGGGCACACCTGAGGCCCCTCCTCCACCAGCCAGCAAGAGGTGGCCTCCTCCAGCAGAGGTCTGCCTGGTCCCCCTGGGGGCACATAAGGAAGCAGGTCCAACCACTTCTCCAGACCCTCACTCTCTCCCTCCCCCTCTAAGCAGAGTTAATGCTCATTTCCACATTCCCCGAGATTCCTCCCATTTTTCTTTCTTTTTAAATTGAAGTATAACTGATTTACAATATTGTTCGTTTCAGGTGTACAGCAAAGTGATTCAGTTATACATATATATATATACTTTTCCATTATGGTTTATTACAGGATATTGAATATAGTTCCCTGTGCTCTACAGTAGGACTTCATTGATTATCTATTTTATATAAAGTAGTTTGTATCTGTTAATCCCATACTCCCAAATCATCCCCGCCACCCATGCTTTCCCGTTTGGCAACCATAAGTTTGTCTTCTATGTCTGTGAGTCTGTTTCTGTTTTGTGAATAAATTCATCTGTATAATTTTTTAGATTCCACATATAAGTGATATCATACAGTATATGCCTTTTTTCTGACTTACTTCACTTAGTATGATAATCTCCAGGTCCATTCATGTTGCTACAAATGGCTTTATTTTATTTTTTATGGCTGAGTAGGATTCCATTGTGTGTGTGTGTGTGATATACACACACACACATCTTCTTTATCCATTCATCTGTTGATGGTGCATCCCAATTCTTAGGACACCAGTCACATTTGATTAGGGTCCATCCTAAAGACCTTGACCTCATTTTAACTCAATTACCTCTTTAAAGAACCCATCTCCAGGACTTCCCTGGTGGCGCAGTGGTTGAGAGTCCGCCCGCCGATGCAGGGGACGCGGGTTCGTGCCCCGTTCCGGGAAGATCCCACATGCCGCGGAGCGGCTGGGCCCGTGAGCCATGGCCGCTGAGCCTGCGCGTCCGGAGCCTGTGCTCCGCAACGGGAGAGGCTGCGATAGTGAGAGGCCCACGTAACGCAAAAAAAAAAAAAGAACCCATCTCCAGATACAGTCACATTCTGAGGTCCTGGGAAGGTTAGGACTTCAACATACAAATTTGTGGGGACACAGTCAACCCATAAGTGCCAGTGTCACAAAAGTGAGTGAGGGGACTTCCCTGGTGGTCCAGTGGTTAAGAATTCCCCCTTCCAATGCAGGGGACGTGAGTTTGATCCTTAGTTGGGGAACTAAGATTCCACATGCCATGGAGCAACTAAGCCGCGCGCCACAACTAGAGAGAACTTCACGCGCCACAACAAAATCTCCTGCATTCCGCAACAAAGATCCCGTGTGCTGCAACTAAGACCCAACACCGCCAAATAAATAAATGAAGTGAGTAAATGAATGAATGAATGATAGAACGGGCTCCCTGGCAGGTTCTGGTTTTGTTCCAAGTATTCACTGCCTCTCCCTGGAAGAGGAGTAAACCTTTCTGCCCTACTGACGCTACTCTGGGCCATACGACTTGCTCTGGCCAATGAAATGTCTTCTTGTCATCCCCAAGAAGAAACATTAGGAACAACTGAGTGGTCCTGCCATCTCTCTTTTCCTTCTGCCACAATCCTGACACATCCCAAGGCTGGAGGTCTCCAACAGTGTGATTCCTGCAGCACCTTCTCCTTCCAGAAACTTCTTCTTCAGCAGAGTTGAGGCCAATGTGTGAAGGAGCTGTTTGTGAGATGTTGGGATGGGGAGCCATTTGTTACAGCAGCAATACTCAGCTCAAGGTGACTGATACAGGTCGTGTTGTGCTGGGGCTTAAAGACCCAACCAAAGACCCCCCCAAGACCAGGGTTAGAACTCAAGTTCAGCCTGGGGCTGGAGGACAGTGATTCAAGACCTCCAAGAAAAAGTCCATGACCTCAACCTCATTGACACCACTGAATTAGACAACCCAGGTAACCACCTTAGGTAAATTCATGGCGTGGCTCAGGAGGAAGTTGTGGGGGAGGGCAGAAGCCCCTCCCCATAATTCCTGACCCTTGGAACTCCGTTCCCTCTCCAATACCCTGTTTCCAGTTTCACAGCCCTTCAAACACGGAGCACACGTCACACCAGCACACTCTGGAGTCTGGATCCTGCACCTGGCCTGGTGTGCACAGGTGCTGTCTGAGCACTGGCTTACCTGGGGTTGCGGAGAGAACCAAGGAAATGATTAGGTCCCCACCAGCTACTGGAACAATGGTTAAGAAGGTGAAGAAGGCGGCTTTACACTTAGACATAAACTAACTATGCTCTCAAACAGGTGATTTATCTTTCTCTGGTTCAGAAAGGTGAAGTCACTTTTCCAACATGTGACAGCTAACTTTGTAAGGGCAGAGCTGACCTTAGAATCCTCCTGGAACCTTGGCCAAGATGCTCAACTGCCCACGAAGCTGGTTGTGAGATTATATTAGATAACGTCTGTGAAGAGCTTACTATCGTGGTACCAGGCAACGTTGAATGTTCAACATGGGGGCTGCCTCCATCATCAGGGGGGTGGAGTAATATTCACAAGTATTAACTATTTTCCATCAAATTAATATATTGCCCATGGGCTCTCCTCAGCCTTGGCCACCATTATTTTTTTTCCTCCTAAGAGTTATTCCTGCAGGAGATTTACCAAAGAAGCACCTTCCTGGCTTTTGAACTTCAAAAGCCTAATTAAAGATGCTTATTCTTGGGTTTTGAGCCCCCACCATCTAAGCCCTCAAGGGGTCTAGATAAAAGTCTGGCCAAAGTGGTTGCCAGGGGACAGTGGGAGAGGGAAACGGGAACTCATCGCTCAATGGGGACGGTTTCCCTTTTGCAAGATGACAATTTCTGGAGATTGATTGCACGACAGTATAACATTCATCCCATTACTGAACTGTACAGGTAAAACAGGTTAGGATGGTAAATTTGATGTTATGTGTGTTCTGCCACCATTTTTTAAAATAATAAATTCTATTTAGTAAAAAGAAAGTCTGGCTATAGATGCAGAAAAGCATTCAGGCTGAGTCAATTTTTTCTGCAACAAAATAGATCATGGTTTCCCAGCGTGGACGGGAGGAGTTGGGTGGGAAGGACAGTTAAACTCAGAGACAGGTCCAGAGATGCATCCCTATATCTCATTAGCCCAACCCCAGTCTAAACAGCTTCAGGATCAAGTGAAATCTGAGACATCGTCCTCCCCCAAAAATGCAGATATATGCAAATCCTGGATTTTCTTTCAGAGGATTCAAAGCTCCTCAGGGATCCACAGACCACTGGTAGGATCCATGTGCCTTTGATCAATGGGTTCAAGATGTCTAAAAGATAGCCCCAAATTACAGGGCACGGAACAGAAGCAAAAACACTGGAAAGGCATTTGGATTCTCCATGGAATGGTCATTAATCAGATTAAGCAGAGCTAAGTCTTGAAGTCTGACAAAAATAGGGGCTCTGCCATTCTGTGATACCAGACGAAGACTAAAGTCTCCCTGGAGCCCCCTGGACCCCAGGATAGAGCAGGCTCTACGGAGTTTCCCCACACCCTGCATATGGCAGCATCCATTGAGTAGGGATGGCTGCCAAGGACTGTGCAGACCCTATCGGCATCCCACCCGTAGCGCCCCAGTACTGACAAGGTCCCTACAGGTCAGTGGCTCCAAATATGCCTGTGGTTCTCTGGCCACCAGAGAATGTACTGCCTATATAAGAGCAGCTCTCAAGCCATGACGAATGGAAGTTGGTGGATAAATACCCCAGCTCCCTTGCCTGTCAACTCCAAGGCTTGTTCTATACTGACTTCCAGAGGTCCTGAATAAAGAGGAGCCCCCACTGCCCAAAGCTGTCACCTCATCCATGCTCCCTGTGTCTCCCTCCCCTTCCCATCTCTCTTGCCTTGCTCCATCCCAGCTGCTTCCTTGGATCACCTCCCAGATAGATTTTGCACCCCCAAATCCTTGTCTCAGGCTCTGCTTCTGGAGCAGCTCAACCTAAGATAGTGACTGTATAATTTATCATCCAAACCAGGACACTTTGGAGAATGAAAAGGATCGTGGCTAATAACTACACTAGGGCAATAGCCAGGACTGTCCCGGGGAAACCAGGATGTAGAGTCATTCCCCTCAGCATTTAAGGGGAAACAGCCAGATGCGCTGCATGGGCCAAGAGGGATGTGGAAAATGCAGAGGCACCAAAGACGAAACAGAAGCAATTACGTCTCAGCAGGAGGCAGTGATGGAAGATAACCACCAAGAACCAGCAGTCTTTGCAACACTCCAGTGCCAAAGCCCCTGGAGTTGAAACATGACCTTGGAGAGAATTGACTCAGGAGACCCAGATTCAACTGAGATGAAGGTTTTTACCACTTAGCAGAACTGGAGAGGCTCCAAATAGTAATTATGTCCTATTACAGAAAAAAAAAATGAGAGTTCCATTTTTGTGATCTGGAATCTGTGAGCATAAAATTCTTTCCTGCCACGTGGGGGTCCCATTTCCTATTTCAGGTTTTCTTTTAAATGGCAGAGAAAGGTGATGGAGCCGGAAAGCAGGAATTAGTGAGGGGGCTTTTGTCCGTGTCCCAATGCCCTTTCCCATCTTTCGCTTCCCAGGTCTGACACAAGTCCATCCATTCATCATTTTATTAAAAGCGGTTGACTTGAGCCCTGCCTTCTCAAGGGGACCCAAGAGGAAATCAGTGTATTATAAATTAACCATGGCAGGGCATCATCCCAGGAGGCCTGCCAGCTGGACGCTAGCCCTCCACAGTCCATCCCGGACTCTCAGCCCGCCAGGACCTTTCACAGCCCCAAGGCCCACTGCCTGCCCATCCCAGGCTCAGAGCCTAGAGTTTCTCATCGCTCTGGCAATGTGCCAAAGCTCAGCAGTACTCAGAATAATCCTCTTCCACATAGTTGGAGGGGAACCAGCCAACCTGGAAAGAGACAGGGAAGTGGTCAGGGCAGCCTCTGCACGTTCTCCCACTGTTCCTCGACACACCAGGAAGGTTCCCTCCTACCTCAGGGCCTTTGCACCTGCCATACCTTCTACCCCAGAAAGTACCTCCCCTAGATACACCCTCGGCTGACCACTCCCACCTCCTACAGTCCTTTACTTACATGTCACCCTATCAGTAAGGGCTTCCTAACCATCCTATTTAAAATTGCAAACCCCATCCACCCCAACGGTCCTTATCCCCACTTCCTGCTTTTCCATAACACTTTTCACCATCTAATTGATTATATATGTTACTTATTTATGGGCTTCTTGTCTGTTTCCCCTCCCTTCACTACAACAGGCCAGGGATTTTTGTCTGTCTTATTCATCACTGAGTTCCAAAAGCCTAGAATAGTTCCTGGCACACAGTAGACACTTAATAAATATTTGTTGAAAATATGGATGGATGATGCAAGAGGGCGGAGATATGGGGATATATGTATATGTATAACTGATTCACTTTGTTATAAAGCAGAAACTAATACACCATTGTAAAGCAATTATACTCCAATAAAGATGTTAAAAAAAAGATGGATGGAATGATGGATGGATGGAGGGATGGATGGAATGATGGATGGATGGATGGATGAAATGATGGATGATGGATGGGTGGATGGATGGAATAAAGGATGGATGGATGAAATAAAGGATGAATGGATGGATGGATGGATGGATGAATTCTTTACAGCCCAAACCTTCCTAAACATCCCAAAATCCCTCCTCAAGCCCTAACTGTTCTCTACCACACACTAAATTTACCCTCCAAAGTTCCTAAAACTGTTCACCTAAGCAATTATCTAGGTCACTTTCCACATGTTTCCCTCTGGCAGAATTGAAGCTTCTAACCCGTGTCTTTATCTTCATTCAACAAATATTTTTTGAGAAACCAATACAAGCAAGGCAGTATTCTAGAGGCTAGGAATTCATCAGCAGATGAAACAAAGAATACTTTCTGCCTTGTGAGACAAAAATAAGAACCAGACAGAAACTTTTTTGAGAAAATTTAAGTTCCCTCCTGAAAGTCCAAATTCAGGCAGACAAAAGGCAAAAGCGGTTGGTCTCAGTTCTGCCTTTTCATGCATTCAATAAGTATTGATAGACATACTATGTGACAATCAGTGTTGCAGGCACTGGTGATACTGCAGTGAACAAGATAGAAAAATCCCTCCCCTCGTGTTCCCCAAACATGCCAATCACTCTCTCACCCCAGGGCCTTTGCACGAGCTGGTTCCTCAGGAATACTTTCCCACACCTCCCACCACCCATGACCTGGCTGACTTAACTCATCCCTCAGTGATCAGCTTCGTCTCTCAGAAGGCGCCCTGACCTGCTCCCAGGATGAGCTGGGGGTTCCTTGGGGGCTCCCAGGGTGCCTTATGATTCCCCATCTCAATCTCAACCACCCACTGTTGTAACTGCATGGTTACAGGTCTGTGCTTCTCACCAAACTATGAGTTTCAGGAGGGCAGTGATTTTACTGTGCTCATTTTTGTCTCCTCGGCACCCAGCTAAATGCCCGACACATAGTAGGTGCTCGATAAATAAATGCAAGGTGCATAAATGAAATCTGTCCCTTCCTACCAGGGAAGCCCTTCACACGAGCCCCTGCCCACTCACTCCACTCCATCATCCCGTAGAGCTTCACTAGAGCCAGCTCACCCCACACCCTTTCCCTGGGGCTGCCAAACTCCGCCCCAACTCACCCGGCCATAGATCTCCCCTCGCCACCAGCCCTGCTGCCCCTTCTTGTTAAGGATCTTGATGATGTCACCCTCTTTGAGGGACAGCTCTGATCGGTCCCGGGCGCAGAAGTCATAGCGGGCTTTGGCTGTGCCAAAATACTTGGTGCTCCCTGCTGTGTGGGAGAGAGCAGAAGTGGGAAAGGGCCCTGGAGCAGACACACACCTACCGTCTGGGGGCAGTGGGAGGACAATGCTCCAATAGACCAGGATGAAGAAGGGCTCCTCAATGCTTCCTTCCACTGAGTGTTGGGTGGCCTGTGTTCTGAGTGTACACAGCTGTCTTCCCAGAATCATCCTTCTAGCCCAACCAGCATCCCAACTTAGAAAGTAATACCAGTTATGATCTTTTTAATGTTACGTATATATTCATAGTGAAAGAAACAGAAGAAAGATGTGGAAGTTCTCATTCTAGATAATATTAATTATACTAAAGAAGTCCAAGGGTTGAAAAAGAGAGGGAGAAAGATAAGAAAGGGGAAAACTTTCCAAAGTACAATGTTAAGTGATATTGTAGACTATAAAATTAATTTGTAGTATTTCTGCAAATATGCTAAGATTGAACATCCAAATATTCACCAGGATGAATAAGTAACTTGCAGACAGATAGAAACATTTATTTGATTGCGTGATGAGAATAGGGATAATTTTGGTCTCAGTGTCCTAATGTTATGCTGGTGTTGCTTTTTCAAAAATATAACTTTTTAAGTGGTGAATTGTTATTTTATTGGTAAACATTTTAACAATAATTAATTTTAAAATCCCTCTTAAAAATTTTTTGGACATGTATGTAAGAATTCAGAAACTCCACCACCCAGGCAACTTTTCTTAAAAACGTACTCCAAAATGCACTCCAGAAAAATAAAATTTGAATCAGAATAAGAAATTTTAAAAATAAAGGAAAACACAGAAAACAAGAAATATAGACAGTCTAAATAATTCTTGATACTGAATTTGCAAAGTGAAATGCAATGGTGAAGAAAAAATTCCTAAAATATAAGGTATGATTGTTTTCCTTCATAGCAAACCGTAGCCTACATTCCAAATAACTTCAACAAACCAGGTGAGTAAGAGATACAAAGGAAAAGGAAAGAAAGAGCGTACTAAAGGTCTTGCCTTTCTGTGGGAGAAGGTTATTGATACTAATTCATGCCTGATATTGATACAAAAATAAAGGCTTAAAATGTGTAGGTGAGAAGCCTTCTGGTTCCTAGTGTCCTCATCTTCCCAAATATGAAAGTAAACTCTTTCGTCCAAGTAAATAGATATGCAAATCTCTCAAGAGCAAAGGGACAAACTGGAGGTGGGAATTAGCTCAAGCTGTTTCACAGATAGGACTTTTCTATGCCCACAGGAAGGAATGTCCACAGCATCCCCAAACTTTCCCTCCACAATGGGAAGGAGCTGGCACAGCAGGTCCCCAGCTGGAGACAGCCTACCTGGTGGTTTGCTGATGGCTCTCCTCTCAGGCTCCTTGAATGGGAACTGCAGGGTGGTGTCCAGTGACTTGAAGCAGTCCTTCAGAGAATTCTGTTGGTAGAATTCTACAAGCTCCTGCAAAGAAAACAGCAGGACAGATGCTCTCTCAGAGGGCCAGCCCACAATGGGGACACAGCTGGAAGGAGCCACATCCAACTCCTCATGTGAAACAGGTCCTCCTTCTGGCCTCCCTGGCAAAAGACACCTTGAATGCTCCCCACGATGGGGAGCTCACTCTCTTCCTGGTCGGCCAGGACCATTTTATGGTGAAGAAATCACATTGTCTCAAGACAGTTCTCCTAACAGCCAGTTCATTTCATGATAAATTTACCAAATAATCAACTTGCCTGATGACCAGCTCACCAAAACCAACCCTCCCTGGGTGTCAAGAGCACTATTTTTACAAATAATTGTAATAATAATAAATGCTGTTTACTAAGTACCTACTGTGTGCTGGTCAGTGTGCAACCACACATCATCAAAAATGGGCTGTGTATTATTATAATAATTTTGTATCAATGTTCAACTTCCTGACTGTGATAATGATACAGTAGTGAGGCAAGAGGATGTCTTTGATAGTCATGCTAAAATACTTATAGGAAGGATCGTGATGCCCGCAAATTACTCCTAAATAGTGCAGAATAAATGTGTGAGTGTGTGCGCAGAGAGAGAGAGGGAGACAGAGAAAGCAAAAGAGGAAGGATATTAACCGTCAGTAAATCCAGGTGAAACGTCCACAAATATTCATGACACTATTCCAGCAACATTTCAGTAATTTTTCAGAAATAAAAAATGGGGGCAGGCAAAATTTTCAGAGTAAAAAGTTTGGGGGCAAAATAGATTTGTGGAGTGAGTGAACAGTCCCTAACCTTTTGGGCAGTCAAAGATCCATTCGAGGCTCAAGTGAAATCTGAGATACCTTCCTCCCCCCAAAAAATTGCAAATATATGCAAATTTCTGGATTTTCTTTCAGAGGATTCAGAGGATCCTCAAGCATCCACAGACCGTGGGTAGGATCCATGTGCCTTAAACCAATGGGCTTAAGATGTCTAAAAGACAGCCCAAAGTTATAGGGCACCAAACAGAAGCAAAAACACTGGAAAGGCATTTAGATTCTCCATGGAATGGTCATTAATCAGATTAAGCAGAGCTAAGTCTTGACATCTGACAAAAATAGGGGCTCTGCTATTCGGTGATACCAGATGAGGACTAAATCTCAGTTTCCCGCATGTGTGAAACGGGAACTCAGAGAGTGAGCTGAGCGGATGAAGTGCAGTCCTGTCTGTAATAGGTTTGGCACTCGGTAAGTGCTTTGTAAATGTTCACTGATGCTACTGTTCTTTCTGTTATTATTCTTCTCCGTGTTGATGATTAGGAAAATGAGTTTAAAGCCAGTTGCTCCATAGTGCCTCTTGGAGGGGCTGTTCTGAATGTAGGAAAGGGGGTCCCAAGGTGGAGCTTCAGAGAGGGTCCTACCTAGATTCTGGAAGGCTGGGTTTAGGGATGCATTGGCCCTTACCATAAGCCCCCGGAAAGCCTTCTTCTCTGTAATCCGGTACAGTCCTTCTGCTGTCATGATTTTAATATGCTTGACCTCAACGTTATACCTGGAAGCAGGGAAAGAGAGCGAGACGGTCACTGGGTCCTGAGTCTGGGAATTCAGGCCCATCTCCTGTCGAGTCTCAGCCCCGCGCTACACACCCCCAACCATGGAAGAAGCGTTCTTGGCTACTTCAGGGAGGGGGTGACCACCGGAGCCCAGCAGGATCCCTTCCCTGGAGCCTTTGCTGCTCTAGACCTTAATTTCTTGCTCCATATAACAGGAATCATCTTCCTTGACCCACGGGGTTGTTGAGAAGTCAAAAATACCTTATAAAGAAAGCACTGTTGTAGAGTAGATAGGATGAAATCTCCACTTCCACTAATATGAATGACCATAGAATCTAAAGGATGTGCGGGAAGGGATCCATTTCCACCAATATGGAGGACCACAGACTAGTAAGGAAGAGGCATGAATTGGCAGAAGTGGTTCTGCCAATAGGAAGAACTAGATAACCAAAAAAATTTCCTGCTCAAAAAACCCCTAGAAATGCCGTGAAAAAAATGCTGAGCTCTCAAAAAAGTAAGGGAAATCACCAGAGGCCAAAAATGAGGATGAAACTTAAAAGTATATGTCTTTTTACTCTTTTTTTTTTTTCTTTTTGGCCACGCTATGCAGCTTGGGGAATCTTAGTTCCCCAACCAGGGATCGAACCCCGGCCCCCAGCAAGAGAAGCACAGAGTCCTAACCACTGGACAGCCAAGAAATTCCCGAGGAGCATATGTCTTAATCACATAGAAACATGAGATGAGTTACTGGATCCCTGTTGGGTAGAGAGTTGGCACTGAGACCCACCCACACCCATAAGGGTGGACTGTCAAAAAGCTACATCCTCAGGAAAAGAGGTGGTCTAGAAAAGCCCACCCATGAGCACAGCAAGGACCATGTGAAAGCTTGTCTCAGACCCAAAACAGAAAAGTCACCCTTGAGAATTCATAACCTCAGTCCTACCCTCTTATGGGTTTAGTATTTATTCTGAAACCACCTGTGTAGTCTGGGAAACTAAGGAATTAACCAAAAATATTTTAACCTGAAAAAGAAATGAACTTGTTGGTGATTCCCAACAGAAGCAAATGCAAAATCTCTGGGGACCCAGGCAGCAAAGATACCCACAGGGAAAGCCTCACTTAAAATCACAAGACCCGGGAGAGTGGGAGGGAGGGAGACGCAAGAGGGAAGACATATGGGAACATATGTATATGTATAGCTGATTCACTTTGTTATAAAGCAGAAACTAACACACCATTGTAAAGCAATTATACCCCAATAAAGATGTTAAAAAAAAAAAAATCACAAGACCCAATGACAAAACCAACAAGGAAACAAGTCACCACAAGCAAGAAGCTGCACCCAACAAACAGCAAGGCAGGAAAGCCAGCCTCTTCCTAGAGTATGCTAAATACCTCCTGGAGCCTCGCTTAAGAAGCGTATCTCTTTCCTGTGGGTTGCCAGTCGAGTAAAAGAAATCAGAAAGATTAAAAACACCTAGGACCCTGCAGGAGCTCAATAAAAGATAACTGTCATGACTGTACATCTTTCTTCTTCCCAAGCACCTGCAGTGCCCAGGTCACGAGGGGAGATAGGTCAGGAAAGGAGGAATTACTTAATGCTGATGGCAAATTCTGCAGCATCTTTCACCCTCTGTCGCACCAAAAATGTCCCGTCCGAGCGGTTGGTGAGGATGCTTTCTGCCGCGGCTCGCTCCATGGGGCCCGCGTACCTGTCGAGATACACCAAGGAGAAAGGTCCACACAGCCCCTATGTTGCCCTATTGAGGCTGTTTTTCCCCCCAACCCCTGTGATTTCGTTTTAAGTGAATGACAGCCTGGGTCTAGCAGCGCCCTTAGACACTATAAACCTTGGGGGAGGCATTGGCCGGAGTCGCGAAGTGGCAGTGGCCATTAGATATCTGTAAGTCACACCCAAGGTTTCACCCCTGGATTGCAGGAGACACCTCGGTCCTTTGGGTGTGACTGTGTCTCAGTGTGACACAATAAGAAATATATATTTGGTTTCTGTGCCCCCCAACCTTTCCTGGCACGTAACTCCTAAAAGCTTCGGAATCTCCGAAGTGATTAAGTGTCTTTTTGTATGCTAATGAGATGACTGGGGGCTCTTTGATAGCCTCGGGATGGGGGCTGGTGGCCGGAAGAAACAACCCCACCCCTACATATGGGGAGAGAAGAGGGGCTGGAGGTTGAGTTCACTAATGGCCAGTGATTTAACCAATCTTGCCTACGTAATGATGCCTCAACCAAAACCCAACCAAATGGTTTTGGAGAGACTCCAGGTTGGTGAACACAGGGAGGTACGGGGAGGGTGCAAGCCCAGAGAGGGCGTGGAAGCTCCGTCCCCTTTCCCCATACCTTGCCCTGTGCATCTCTTTAATCTGACTGTTCCTGAGTTGGATCCTTTTATAATAAACTGGTAATCTAGTATAGAAACTCTTTCTCCGAGTTCTGTGAGTTTGTGTTAGCAAATTACCAAACCCAAGGAGGGGGTTGTGGGAACCCCCCATTTATAGCCGATGGGTCAGAAGTAGGGGTGGCCTGAGCTTGTGATTGGCATCTGAAGTGGGGGATTGTCTCGTGGGACTGAGCCCTTAATCTGTGGGCTCTGATGCTAACTCCAGACAAACAGTGTCAGAATTGAATTGAATTGTAGGACACCCAAGCTGGTGTCTGGAGAACTGGAGAATCGTTTGATGTAGGAAGAAAATCCCGCACATTTGGTTTTAGAATTGCTGAGACTGTGAGTATAGAAAAACAGTTGTTGGGTTTTCTTTCTTTTACTTGGAATTTGGCATGCCTGGACAGGAATTTACTGAGTGTCCACTGTCTGTCCATCTCTGTGGTCACCAGGACGGAAATAGGGTGAGGAGAGTGAAAGATAGCCTTAGGTACAAAATTTAAAGGGCAAGCCCCAAAACTCAGACATCAAGATAAATAATAACAAGTAAAATAAGTAGTATTTTAATGCAGTATTTTTAAAGTGCAAAAACATCCGTAAAAGGAATGAAGTACTGAAATATTCTACAACGAGGATGAATCTTGGAACCAGGATGCTGAGAGAAGCCAGTCACATAAGGGCACGTACTGTATGATTCCATGTATATGAAACATCGAGAACAGGCAAACCCATAGAGACAGAACGTACATTAGTGATGGTCAAGGGCTGGGGGAAGGGGATGGGGGTGATTGTTAAGGTGACGGGGTTTCTTTTTGGGGGGTGATGAGAGTGTTTTGGAGCTAGATAGAGGTGCTGCTTGCACACCATTGTGGATGTACTCAATGCCGTTAAATATATTGGGCTGGCCAAAAAGTTCCTTCGGGCCTTTCCGTACGGGAAAACCTGAACGAATTTTTTGGCCAGCCCAAGAGATGTGAAAAATAAATAAAGGTGTGACTATGAATATTTTATGCTGTAAATGTAAATATATAACATACATATATTAATTATAGATAATATATAATTATATGTGATATATCAGTGTGGACATGAATATATTTATGGCATAAATTTAAATATAAACATAAAAAATATAACTATAGATAACACAATTATAAATAATATAGAAATATGAATGTGTTTATGCTATAAGTGTAAATACATAACATATATATATTAATCATATACTATATAATTATAGATAATATATGTGGGACTATGCATGCATTTGTGCCATAAATTTAAATATATAACATAAATAATATATATGAACTATAGACAATACATTTATCATATAAAATATGAATTATTTATTATATATAAATACAAATATGTTTATGCTATAAATGTAAATATGTAACAATATATATTAATTATATACTATATAATTACAGATAACATGTAAATGTGAATAGGACTATATAAGTGTGAATATAACATAAATAATGTATGTTAATTATACACAATATATAATATGGATAATATATAAATATGAATACAAATATGTGCTATAAATATAAATATACAGCGTAATATGCATTAATTTTATATAATACATAATTATATGATCTATAAATGTGAATATGTGATATAAACTTAAATATTAACATAAATGCCACTTTGGTTAATTTTATGTCATGTAAATTTCACCTCAATTTGAAAAATAAGTTCAAAAAAAATCTGTGATGAGCAAAATGTCAAAATTTTAAATGAGGACAAGATCTGACCCCACAGTTGCCTGATTCACCACAATTCACCTTTCCCCACTCCCAGCCCTATCATATCCTGTGTCTCTATTTACAGTTTTGGTATTTTGCTCATCGCAGATTTTTTTGCCTTGCTTTCGATTTTTTAAAATATTGCATTAAAATAGTATGGATCTCGATGCCTTAGTTTTTTGGCACCCCCTTAAATGTTGCACCCAAAGTCAGGGTCTCACTCTCCTCAATCCAGTTCTGGCCCTGGTGGCCTGGTGACAACATCTGGCAGGGCAGGGGCAGAGTGAGCACAGCCTCAGGTGACCACGGTTTAAACCCTGGCTCTGCCACCTAGTTGCTCTGTGACCTCGGGAACTGAGTTTGCTACTTTGAGCCCCAATTTCCTTTTCTGAAAAGAGGAGATAAAACTGCCCATCACAGAGGGACATTTTTGACAAACGGCAATAATGCAGTTGGGGCACCTCATACATGGTAGGCATTCACGACACGGGTGTGTTATTATGCCCTTTGTGTAATAAGGTCAGGCTTTGGAGTCAGCCAAGCTTGGGTTCGAATCCGACCTCCTTCACCTCCTCACTTTGTGATACTGAACAAATCACTTGTCCTCTCTGAGCCTCGGTTTCCTCCTTTGCAGAAAGAGAGTAAGAATAACACGTACTTCAAAGCGTTACTACCGGAATTGAATGTGTCCTTGAAGTGCTGACACACGGTCATAAAAACAATACAATAGCATGTCCGAATCTAAGATGCCAATGATTGTAAACTTCACTGTGGTTTCGTGGGCAATTACGAAATAAAGATTAACTACCCATAAAATTAAGCAGAAGACTCAGACACCACTCATTGTAAGAGCCGTTCCAATGCCAGAGATGTTAAAACGTGGGGGAGAAAAATGTGTATTTTAGAATGCATGAAATGCAGTCGTAACAACGAGTGCTAATAATAACAGATAATAAAGTACTTTTTGTGTGCCAGGGACAGAGCTGAGCACTTTATAGGCTCATGGAAACCGCCTAACAGCCTTATGAAGCAGATATTATTAATCTGTTTTCCAGAGAGGAAAGCTGAAGCACAGAGAAGTTGAGTTATTGGCCAAAGGTCACAGAACTGGATAATATTGTAGTCAGGATTTGAACCCAGGTCAGTGGGCTCCAAAGCAACACTGAAAACCTCCATCCCTCACTGCTCTATCAGTAGTAGGTGCTTAAAAAAAAGGGTTGGGGGTGGGGGTGGGGAGAGGGAACTGCCACCATATCATCACCATCATTTTCCTTCCGGTGAAAACATAATGTCCCAAAGTCAGGGACCTTCTTTTGTTTGTTCTCTCCTCAGCAGCCCCCAGCATAGGGCTGGAGCCAGCAGTTAATGCCCAGGGTTTGAAGAATGAATAACTGATTGGTTGGTAGCCCCCATCCCCACCCCAATGCCCAGCCCAGGCATCCACCCCAAAGCACCCCAAGTTGAAAATTTAAAAAGTGGTTCTACTTACCAGAGATGAAGAGACAGGTCCTGAGGGGGACCCTGGGGACACAAAGACCAAGACTCAGGGCAAAGAGTCCAGCACGCAACAGGCTTCAGGGCACTACATTCATTCATTTTTTCCACTATCATTTATTGGGGGCCTGTTATGTGCCAGGCACTGTGCGCTTCAGTGGAAATACAGTCCCAGAATCCAGGGGGAGAAATCGGTCCACCCTCAAAGGAATCAGCTTTAAAGAGGCAGCTACGTTTGTAGGCAGAAATTGGAGAGACGTTCAGATCTTGGCTTCCGAATGCCACGTTCCCATGAAAGGACCCAGGCTCCTTGGGGAAATGGTTGATTCCAAGATTGGGGCAGAAAAAGTACAAGAGAAGTCTGCTATTGTGCTAGAAAGCAAGGAAGGGCTCAAAGAATGATGGGGGCATGTCGAAAGGACGGAAGAGCCAGCCTGAAGGGGCTCCCATTGGTCAAGGGTGGGACAATTTAAAAATAAAAATCCAGGAACATTTCCTGAGATAGATAACACGCAGATACATAGATAGACACATAGAAGATTGATTGATAGATACATAGATACACAGATAAATACAAAGATGATTATTAGATAGATACATAGATGATTGATAGATACACAGATGGATACATAACATAGACAGATGATTGATAGATACACAGATACATAGATACACAGATGATTGATAGATACAAAGATGATTGACTGATACACAGATACACAGATAAATACATAAATGATTATTAGATAGATACATAGATGATTGCTAGATACACAGATACAGATGGATACACAGATAGATACATAGATAGATGACTGATAGATACACAGATACATAGGTACACAGATGATTGACAGATACATAGATACAAAGATGATTGATAGATACATAGATGCATACATATATAATACCTAGATATATAGATTAGAAGAGACAGTTCTTCTTTACAATAGAATATCTGCTAATAACTTCGCAGGAAAGGATGGAGTTGGAAATTCATAATGTAACTCCACAGTGGAGAAATGACCCCAAGCCAAAAAAAAAAAAAGTCAAAGATATTTTTGGGAAAAGTATAAACATATACTCTGGATTACATAATATATAATGATTTATATTAAATATAATAATTTATATAATAGTATAATGTCCTTGTTGAATTTCATGTCTTTAAAAATCATGCTATGATTATACAAGAGAAGGTTCCTGTTCTTGGGAGATATTCAGAGATGAAGGAGAAATACGTCTGTAAACTTACTTTGAAGTATCTCAGGAAAAATAAATAATAGACATTTTAAAATAAATTGTGCAGAGAAAGATGATAGAGCAAATGGGACAAAATGTTAACAGGTAGTGAATCTGAGTAAAGGATGTATGGCAGTTCTTTGCATTATTCTCAGGACTTTTCTGGAAGTCTGAAATTACATAAAATGAAAGGGACAAAAACAGGACTTTCCCTCTGCAGGCTCCTATGAGGTCTGTGAAGCAGGGTCATGAGGGAGGATAAGATTTGGGAAGAGTGGGGAAGATCTTAAGTCATCATCAGGAAGAGGGAATCAGGGGCTTCCCTGGTGGCACAGTGGTTAAGAACCTTCCTGCCAATGCAGGGACACGGGTTCGAGCCCTGATCTGGGAAGATCCCACATGCCGCGGAGCAACTAAGCCTGTGAGCCACAACTACTGAGCCTGCGCTTCTAGAGCCCGTGAGCCACAACTACTGAAGCCCTCGTGCCACAACTACTGAAGCCTGTGCGCCTAGAGACCGTGCTCCGCAACAAGAGAAGCCACCACAATGAGAAGCCCGCGCACCGCAACGAAGAGTAGCCCCCGCTCGCTGCAACTAGAGAAAGCCTGCGGGCAGCAATGAACACCCAACGCAGCCAAAAATAAATAATAAATTAATTAATTTTTTTAAAGAAAGATGAGGGAATCAGGGGAGTGGGGAACAGGTGAAGAAGGACAGGGGCCGGGCAGGGTTGTGGGCAGGTCTGTTTCCAAAAGCTGGGCAAGGAGGCACGGGGTGGGGAGTGACCCTGTAGAGGACTCTATTCAGTGTCCCAGAAGGAGGGCAGGGGTTGGTCAACCCTCTAGACCCTTGCTTCTTCTCCTGATGATGGAGAGGATCTTCATACAAGAAAAAACAGAGAAAAGGACTGGTCATCTTTCCCAGGGTGGCCCCCTCTCTGGGCTCAGTCATTGAGGTAGGGAGTGACCTGCCATGATGGGCGGCCCCCTCCTGATCTCAGGAGCGTCTCCCCAACGCTGCAGAGGGTCGCGGGACCCTCTCTGAACTCCCCTGCCCTCTCTCCAACCAGACTTGAGACACTCACATGCACGTAGGGCTTGACCCTGTTACAGGGAAACCAGCCAACTTCATTGGTAGACGTATTCCTGCCCTAAGAAGATGGGAGGGAAAGACAGACAGAGAAGTTACAGGCATCCAACATGTGTGTGTGTGTGTCCATCTTTCACCCAACGGCCACTCTGCTTGGCCATCTATCTCTCCATGGCCTGGATGCCCAGAGAGGTGTCAGTCAGTATCAACTTCCTGGGAAGACCACCAGCTCAGAAGGGCCAGGCCAGCCCCAGAAATCCCCATAGACATCACTCTCCCCAGAGCAGCGATGTCCAGTTGTGCCATGATCCCATTCCCAAGGTCACCTACACCCTGACCCGAAGCTCAGGTCCTTCTCCATCACTCCCACAGCCCCAGCCTGTACCTCCCACCAGTTCTGTTCGGCTTCGGCCTTGGTGAGTTCCACAATGTCTCCAGGGCTGAGGCGTAGAAAAGGTCCAATGGCTCCAGGGGGTGGAGGCAGCCCATAGTACTCCTGGCACACCTCCATCTTGGGCAGGCCTGGAGGGGAGGGGAGGTGGTGATACAGAACGGCTGGTAGTCCGGGACTTTCAAACCTGAGTCTCACCACTCACCAAGATGGCGAAAATTAAAAAGACAGACAATACGGCAATATCAAGTAGCAGCAAGCATGTGGATGGAGCAACTGGAAGTCACCTGGATTTCTGTATTCTATTTTTTTTTTTGCTTGAATAAGTTTTTAATATGAAAATATTTTAAATAATTTTTTTTGGCAAAAACAGGGAGGGTGGCCACCACCCCATAGCCCATTCCTACATGGCCGTAGGAATCCACTTTGGAAAACTATTTGCCTGTATCCACTAAAGCTAATTCCACTCCTGATATATCACCAAGAGAAATGAAAACATAGGTCCCAGAGAGTCATAGCCAAGAATGTTTACAGCAGCTCTCTTCACAAGAGCCAGAAAAATTGGCAACAAACCCAATGTCCTCAAGAAGATGGATAAACACAGCACAAAATACAATAAGCAACGAAAAAGAACAAATGACTGCTTCAGGCAACCGCACTCATATGCAGTAACTGAGTCCATGCTGTACAAGTTCATATGGATGAAGTTCAAGGGCAGGCAAAACTAATCTATGATGACAGAGGTCAGACAGTGGTTCCCTCTGGGAGGCAGGATGGACTATAGCAGTGAGTATGACCAACACCATCCAGTAAAACTTTCTGCGATGATGGAAATGTTCTATACATTAATCTGAATGGTGGTTACATGGGTGGAAATTCAGTGAGCCATACATTTAAGATTTATTCATTTTATACACCTTATGGTATGTATTTTCTATCTCAATAGAAATATTTCAAAAAAACAAAACACAGAAATATTTCCATCTCAATAGAAAATTATATATATATATATATATAATGGATATGAGCAAGTGTATATATGTGTACATATATACGAACATATATGTATTGGCTATGTTTAACTATATATATATATAGAGAGAGAGAGAGAGAGACTCACATACACTCATATATATTTCCTCCTATTGAGGACATTTGAGTTGTTTCTAATTTTTGACTATTACAAATAAGACTGATGTATCTATATCTAGCTGTAGATACAGAACTACAGCTAGATATCTATGTATCAGGATAGATAGATAGATAGATAGATAGATAGATAGATAGATAGATGATAGATAGATCGACCTGAAACTGAATCTTTACACTGATTCTGTACGACTGTGAGCAAAGAGTTTATTTTTCTTGGCCACACCAAGTTCTTTAACAATGCCTTGTCGTCCTGCTTCCTAGCCTTTGCACATGCTGTTCCCTCTGCCTGGAACACTCCTGCCTCCTCATCAGTCTGACTACTCCTTATCCCTCAAGTGTCCACTTTAATGCCACCTCCTCTGAGAAGCCTTCCCCGAAGGCTCAGATTCATCAGGTCCCCCGGTTGAATGCTCTGGAAAACCCTCTACTTCACCCACCTCAACCGCAATGACTTAGCCAAAGTCTGTCTCCTGCTACCAGCCTGGGAGCTTTGGAAGGACAGGAAGTACACTGTTTTTAGTCACCCTTTGCCCCAGACAATATATACAGTAGATGCTGAATAAAAATCACCCATCACGACTGTGATCCCACAAACATCATTAATATACACCAAAATCCAGCCTTTCCCCACTGCCATTGGGATAAAAAGAATTCTGGCTTGGCCAAACTCTGCATCCCCTGCAACCATCCAGTTGGACTACACTTTGCTGAAACTACTCCATTATGATAAGATTTTGTGATACAGAATCAGTACGAGAAGGGATGAGGTATGCCCAGCTAGCTAAGACTACAGATGGAGTTTGTCAGTGAGAAAAAAAAAGGGGGGGGGGGCAGTGAATAATAAAAGTGAATGGGAGGGGGTGGAGGGATAAATTGGGAACTGGGGGTTAATGGATACACACTACTATATATAAAATAAACAACAAGAACCTACTGTATAGCACAGGGACCTATATTCAATATCTTATATTACTGGATCAATATAGTAATAAACTATAATGGAAAAGAATCTGAATATATATAGATATAGATAGATAGATAGATAGATAAATGAATCACTTTGCTGTACACCTATATCATTGTAAATCAACTATACTTCAGTTTAAAAAGTACGTATATACATAAAAATGTGAATGGGAGAGAAAGAGCATCTTAACAAGGATTTCTGTGTTCCGTGCATCCCCTTCACAGTGTTTGAGCAAAGCTAGTAAAGAATTTGAGTTCGTTATTTATAAATTCCTTTGGGGTTTCTAGGACTGGAACAAATGCTTTATAAGCAGGGCATTATGTGGTCATTAATATAATTGAGATGTGCCCCTGCGCCAGCATC